>NW_006399820.1:12983734-12997932 GCF_000299155.1 Elephantulus edwardii | reverse complement strand
ACCTCCTTGTACCCCCAATATGTTTTTCCCAATTAAAAAAAATAAATAGAAAAAAAAGTCTGTTTAATCAGAGATTATTATTTCTACTTCTGCTTGTTGTTGTTGTTGTTGCTATTTTCTAGTTATATTTCCCCCACCTTTTGATTTTTGGTCTGTTTTTATCTTTGTTTCTCAGGTATGTGTATCTTATAGACAGCATATGGATGGGTTTTGTGTTTTTTAATCCAATCTGTTTCTCTTTTTTCCTTTTGGTGCACTAAAAACCATTCATTTCAAGATGATTATCAGGAAGCAAGGTTTTATTGCTGTCCTTTAGTTTGTTTCTTTTTTCTGTTGTTACTGGTTATTTTGATTCATCCACTCTTCAGTGATCTCTCTGTGGAAAGGACTTCCTTTAACATTTCTTGCAACATTGGTCTTGTTTTCACAAAACCCTTTAGTTTTTGCTTTTCTGACAATGCTCTGAATTCTCCATAATGCTTAAAGGAGAATTTTGCTAGGTATAGGATTCTCAGTTGGCAGTTGGTTTCCCCCCCGAGTTTTGAAACTGTCTTCTTATATGGTTTTTGCTGAGAAATCGACACTTGATCTTACTGATTTTCCTTTATCAGTAATCTTAATTTTTCTCTTGTTGCTTTCAGAATTTTTGAGAATTTGACTATGATATGCCATGGTGTTTTTCTTTTGATGTTTATAATATACAGAGCTTGCTCAGTATCTTGGATGTATATTTTCTCATTTTTCATGATAACTGGGAACTTTTATTCCAGTAACTCTTCAACAATTTCATCAGTGCTTTTAGTCTTTTTTTTTTTACTTCTTCCTATTCTGGGATCCTGATTATGTTATTCCTTTTGATGATAGACCGTGTAATTCTTAGATTTTCTTTCCTTTTTTGTTTCTACTTTTTTGATGTAACAGATCAATGTTGAGAATTCTATCTTCTATTTCATTGATCTATGTTCCATCTCTTTAATTCTGCTCATCTGCTCCTCTAACATATTGACAATTTCTGAAATGTTGATCTTATTATTCTGGATTGCTGTTTCTTGTTCTTATATGCTTCATTGGTTTCATCTGCTTTGTCTTGTATTGCTTTTTAAAGTTTCTCTAGGGTTTTGTATGTAGTTCTCTGCAATTCTTTGTATTTTCTTTCAGCTACTGAAACCAAACCCAGAGTCAGATAGATCTTGGCTGAAAGCAAAAAGTACCAGAGGGATGTCTGTTTGTGTTGTATTGACTATTCAAAAGCATTTAACTGTGTGGATCACAACAAATTCTGTGTTGCATTGACTATTCAAAAGCATTTGACTAAGTGGATCACAACAAATTGTGGCTAACCTTGAGAAGAATGGGAATCCCAGAACCCTTGATTGTGCTCATGTGAAACCTGTACTAGGACCAGGAAGCAGTCCTCAGAACAGAGCAAGGAAACACTGCATGGTTCAAAATCAGGAAAGGAGTGTGTCAGGGATTAGTCCTGTCTCCATACCTTTTCAATCTATAAGCAGAACAGATAATTTGGAGGCTGAACTTTATGAAGAGGAATGGGGCATCAGCATTGGAAGAAGACTTATCAATAGCCTATATTATGCAGATGACATAACCTTGCTGAAACTGAAGAGGACCTGAAGTGCTTTTAGCATAAAGTCAAGAACTGTAATCTTCACTATAGATTGAAGTTCAGCATGAAGGAGACAAAGATTTTCATCCCTGGGCCAACTGGCAGCATCCATCATCTTAGACGGAGAAGAGATTGAGGTTGTTAACAGTTTCAGTTTACTTGGTTCCACAATCAACACTCTTGGCACCAGCAGTCAGGAAATAAAAAAACGAATTGCTATGGGAAAATCTTCTGTCAGGGACCTTTCCAGAGTTCTGAGAAGCAATGATGTCAGTCTGGAGACTAAGGTGTGCGTGAAACAGGCCATGGTCTTTGCAGTTACTTGCTATGCTTCAGAGAGCTGGAGCCTCCTAGGAGGTTAGGATTTTGAAGTTATGTCTCCCAAATTTGGGCATATTGCCAGGAGGGATATATCCTTGGAGAAGGACATCATGCTTAGAGGGTGGAGGGACAGTGCATGAGAGGAAGACCCCAGATAAGATGGATTGATATAGTAACTGGGGTGAGAGAGCAGGTGTGTCAGAGTCAGTGAGACTGGCTCAAAACAGAGCAGACTCCATAGCTGTTGTACATAGGGTCTCTATGAGTCACAGGCAACTCAACAGCACATAACAACAACTGAAACCACTTGACCATTGTTCAAAAGAATTTTGTGTCAGAAAGTTCTATCAGCTTTTCCTTTTCTATGAAGTCCATTGACTGCATTTTGATTACTTATCTGGGGTGACACCTTGCTTTGGGGTGTTTTTTTTTTGGTTATGTGTGTGTGAGTGTGTGTGTGTGTGCATCAGGTAGTCTGCTTCCTTTATGCTTTGTGATGATAGGTGCTTTAGTAGAAAGAAAAGAACTTTGGTGGATTCTGCTTGTAGTTGTTCTGGTAGTGGTAGGCTTAGTTCTTTGGGTTTGTAAATGCAAATGAAGGCTTTGATTCTGTAAAGAGTTTTACTTCTACCCTGGGTTATGTTGAAGTGGGACTCCAATGTCTCTGTAGTCTCAGCAGTACATGCAACCTCTTCAATCTGGGCCGCAGTTGGCCTCAACTCACTGAGCCATGGGCAGGGAGGTATAGCTTTCCATAGCTTTACTCACGCATGACCAAAGCAGGGGTTTCAAGCTGGATAGTGTCCTGGGCATAGGGCATCCAAGGGATTTCCTCTCTACCTGAGTCTCAGGGAGTGAGTATTTGGCTGGGCCATCTTTAGGGAGACAGGATTTCCTAGAACTCTGGCTGGACTTCAGCAGGGAAGCAGGGCTTCCAAGAGCTCTGCTCACCAAAAGGTCGGACTATGAATCTCAGGCTGGGTAAGGATGTTGAGGATGAGGGCCCCAAGGCTTCTCCTATATCTGCCTATTGTCACAGATTGTACATACCTTACTAGACATTCAGCAGGACTTTACAGACCGCTGCTCTGGGACTCAGGCTGTGCAGGGTCTCGGTAGGCTGTGTGCTAGCAGTGATAGGTTCACAATTCTTCAGATCCTTTAAAGCTGAAGTTTGAAGCCTTAGGTACAGTTGCAGTTAATCTGTGGGGAAGGCATTGCCCACAGTGGGGTAGAAGGAAAGCAATGCCTGCTGTGAATGAGTGTTGTCTGCTGGGGTGGGGTGGGTCATTTACTATGCTCCCCATGGCATCCTGAAGGACAGGTGAAGGCTGTATGCTCCTGGGTTGATAGTGGTGGTGACTGATGTGAAGCAGTGAAGGTAGTACTTGATGTTCCTCAAACTTTTTTTTTATGTATTGAAACTTGTTCTAATATATGATCTTTCCTACAAAATGTTTCATGTGGATTTAAGAATAGTATTATGCTATTGTTGTTGAGTACAGTGTTCTATATATGTTTCTAGGTCTGGTTGATTATCAACTCAGCAACAACCTATTAACTTCAAGCTTGAAATGACATGAGCTGACATATGGCGTTTTCAGAGACTGTAATTGCATGGCATGAGATAGCTCATAATTCCCCTGCACAGTGGCTGATAGATACAAACTGTCTACGTCCTTACCCACTAGGCCTTGTTGATCAAGTCTTCTTTTTTCTTGTTCATATTATGTAATGCTATATTCATTGTTAAAAATATGGTATCAATGTCACCAATTATGATTGATTTGTCCTTTTTCCTTTATAATTCTGTAAGGTTTATATCTCATATATTTTGGGGCTGTGCTGATAGGTGGACATATTTTATAATTTTTGTCCTGATTGATCCTCCTATTTATAATTATATAATGCTCTCTTTTGTCTTTAGTAAAAGTTTTTCTTGAAATCTACATTGTCTGACATTTGTGTAGTCATTCCAGCTCTTTTGTCATACTTTTATTTTCAATTTATTTTCAGTATAAATTGTTTTTTTTATTTAGAATTTATTTTGCCAGTTTTCTGATTAAAGTGTTTAGTTCATTTTAATGTAATTATTGACAAACTTGCATTTTTGTCTGCCATTTTGCTACTTGTTTTCTAAATATTTCCTTTGTTTTGGCTCTTCTGTTCTTCCATTACTGCCTTCTTTTGTATTAGGAAGATAATATCTAGTGCATTGTTTGTAAACGCTAATTTCCATTCTTAAACTAGAAAATTCAAAACAACAAAGGAGAATAAGAATGGAGTAAATTGAATGGAGAAAGGGCAGCAAACACAATTCTGTAGCCTAAAGTCGTAACCAGGTCTTCGTTTCTAATTCCTTGGACACATTGCACTTGCCTCTGATGTATCTTTATATTCCTTTCTGGAATGAAAGAAAAAATCGCCATTGACAACTGTCTCCACATTTATGAGTGTGCTTAACCTTTATTGATGGTAAAATGTGAGCTTTTTTGTTATATGTATGTGCCCCTCCTGATGTTGCAAGCTGTATAGAAGAGGATAGTCTTCTGTTCATGTTCATTTGAATGGTTTGACACATGAATCAACCTTGATCCAATCTTCCCTATGTATTAGAACATCTGCTTTTTCTTCTCCCAGGTGTCCAATAATCTTTTATGAACCTTTCACTTCATAAAACTTGTGGCGACTCACACAGGCTTTTTCTTCCCTAAAATGCTTCAAGCCCTGCATTTCATAATTTCCCTCTTTTCACCTTTTATATTAATTTTATATTCCCTTGATAAATGAATTGATGCTTGTTAGTTTTCTAGTGTAATGTATCACAAAGTTTGGATTTTATACTTAAAGAACTGAGAGTCTTGTTTGAGTCAAAGTCTGCCTCTAAAAAATAATCATAAGAAGCAGTCAGTGTCACGTTGTGTTATACCAGTCACAGGTGTAACTGTTTAAAAACAAAAGAACTCAATAAAGGGCCTTGATATTAGTTATACAAAGTTCATAGAACCAAAAATGACCACTATCTGGTGATGAAGGCTTAATTTTCTACTCTGACTTATCACATTGACTTTTAACTTATTGGGAGAGATGGGGATTAGGGAAATGATGATATATGGCCTTTCAGGGAAATATATTGTGTCTTGCAGTGTTCCCTTGCTCTGTTCTGATGACTACCTCCTGGTCCAAATATAGGTTTTTAATAAGCATGATCAAGTGTTATGGGATTCCCATTCTTCTCAGAGTTAGCCACAGTTTGTTGTGGTCCACACAGCCAAACGCCTTTGCATAGTCAATGAAACACAGATAGACATTCTGCTGGTATTCCCTGCTTTCAGCCAAGACCAATCTAACATTAGCTACAATATCGCTAGTACCACGACCCCTTCTAAACCCAACCTGCACTTCTGGCAGTTTTCTGTTGATGTGCTGTTCCAGTCATTTTTGGATAATCTTCAGCAGAATCTTGCTTGCATGTGATATTAATGATATTGTTTTATAATTTCCACACTCCGTTGGATCACCTTACTTTGGAATGAGAACAAATATAAATCTCTTCTAGTCAATAGGCCAAGTGGTTTTCCTCCAGATTTCTTGACACAACTTGGTGAGCACATCTAGGGCAGCATTTGTTTGTTGAAATATATCAATTGGTATACTGTCAATAAACAGGCTGCTTCTTGGAGACAAGGATTCAGAAGCTTCCTCCGGCATATTTTAGACGAGTTGCAAGGAGAAACCAGTCCTTGGAGAAGGACGTCATGCTTGGGAGTGTGGAGGGACAGCACAGGAGAGTAGGACCCTTGATTAGATACATTAATTCAGTGACTAGGGTAATGGGAGTGGGTATGTCAGAGGCAATAAGATTGGCACAGGAAAGAGCAGGGTGTTGTACATGGGGTCCCTATGAGTCACAGGCAACTTGATAGCACATAACAACAACAACAACAACAACAACAACAACAACATATTGGGCCAAAGAAACATATTCCTTAAGTCATTTGTTGCTGTTAGGCACTGGCTGACTTGGCTTTCACTTGCAATGATTCTATATACAACTGGTCTTGTGTCATTCTCACAATCTCTGCTGTGCATAAGTCCACTGTCATAGTCACTGTCATTCCACCTCATTGAGAGCCTACCTTTCTTTTGCTGATCCTTTTTCTTTACTCAGCATGCTGTCTCTCTCCAGGGATTAACCCCTTATACCATGGAAAGTCAGCTGTGAGGGACCTCTCAAGAGTATTGAAGAGCAACGATGTCAGGCTGGAGACTAACGTGCGCCTGGTCTGGGCTATAGTCTTCGCAGTTATGTGCTATGCATCAGAGAATTGGACAGTGAATAGGGTTGATAGAAAGAGGATTGATACCTTTGAGCTGTGGTGCTGGAGAAGAGTGTTAAATATACCATGGACTGCTAGGAGAACAAACAGGTTTGTCCTGGAGAGGTTGAAGCCAGAGTGTTCCCTGGAGTCAAGGATTCTGAAGCTTTGTCTGACATATATTGGGCATGTTGCAAGGAGGGACTGGTCCTTGGAGAGAGGGACATCATGTTTGGCAGAGTGGAAGGGCGGCGAAGGAGAGGAAGACCTTTGGTGAGATGGATTGATTCTGTGACTGGAGCAGTGGGAATAAGTGCATTTGAGATGGCTAGGTTGGCACAGGATAGAAGAGTGTATAGAGCTCTTGTACGTAGGGTCGCTATGAGTTGCAAGTGACTCGATGGCACATAACAACAACCATGCCCAAATAATTAGAGATGAAGTCTCACCATCCTTGCATTTAAGGATCACTCTGCTTGCACTTCTTCCATGCTTTATTTGTTCTTTTGAACATCGATCATGGTGTATTCAATATTCCTTGCCTACACCACAGTTGAAAGTCATCAATTCTTTGGTTTTCATTATTCCTGATTTCACATACATATAATGCAACTGAAAATTCCATGGCTTGTATCAGTTATACCTTAATCCTCAGTGACATTTTTGCTCTTTGAGACTTTAAAGAGGTTATTTGAAGCAGATTTGTCCAGCGCAATATGTCAAATCCGTTAGCTTTCTACATGATACACTTTCTTCCTTTAACTCAAAGGCATAAACCTCTAAATTTGGGTATTTCGTGCATAAGTCAAGATTTAACATGAGCTGAGTTTTTACCCCAGGGGAGTCTGCATGAGAACTGACTGAAGGTGAAGATTATTTCAATGATGCCATACAGACCACTTGAGTATTTAGATGTGCTGTGTTGGTTAATTTTAAAAGAGAGCTATAGGGAAACATTTTTCAAGTGCTTGTAGCATCTCTAATTTTAATAACTTTTTGGAGACATAAAGAATTGGACTTTCTGCAAGCTATTTTTCAAGATTTAGACCTTTTACTTCTATTCCCTCTGGCAGACCAGTTAGCCTCTCTTTCTTGTTTTTACACCCAGATTTGATTTTTGAGGAGCTTAATCTCATTCCCCATCATGATGTTATTTTTCATAACAGCAGGAAGAAATTTGATAAACTATCCTAGTTTCTTAGATTTGTGAATTTAATTCCCACTTCTTCAAAATGAGCTTCTGTCATGGAGTGAAACCAGATGCACTGAGTTGTTTAAGTTCTCAGTATCGCTCTAGTTTATAGAAGCAACTGAATTAAAGAGTTTAATCAATATGGTTTCAAACTCTCTTTCTCCTCTATATTCCTGCACTTACATTATTTACACTTGAGCTTTTGCCACATTGGGTTAGAACTCAGCAAGTCCACTATCTATTTCCTTTGCTTGTTATTATCTCCCTTAAAGTTTCTCTTCTATACAGTGAACGGCCATTATTCCACCCACTCCCACCTTTGATTGAAAAGATGTGTTGTAGTAGAATAAGACGAATAAAAGCATTGGTCTCAGAGATGCCTGTGTTGGAATTTTAGCTTTGGAATTTTGGAGCTGGATGATCTTAGATGTTTTTATTTTTTCTAATATTAAATTTTATTTTTTCTTACCTAAAAAGGCTTTTAAGGATTAAAATAATCCATGCAACCCCCATTTTTCTCAAGTCAGCCACAACTTGTTGTGATTCACACAGTCAAATGCCTTTGCATAGTTAATAAAGCACAAATAGACATTCTTCTGGTATTCTTTACTTTCAGTGTGGCTCCATCTGGCATCAGCAGTGATGTCATTGGTCCCACGGCCTCTTCTAAATCCTGCTTGAACTTCTGGTAGTTCCCTGTCTGTGTACTGTTCTAGCTGTGTTTGAGTGATCTTCAGTCGTATTTTGCTTGCATGTGATATTAGTGATATTATTTTACAGTTTTCACCTTCAACTGGATCAACTTCAACTTCTCTTGGGGATGGGAACAAATATGGACCTCTTCCAATCCATTGGCCACACGGCTGTCCTCCAAATTTCCTGGCATAGACTGGTGAGCACATCCAAGGCTGCATCTGTTAATTGAAGCAAGTCAATTGGTATCCCATCGATTCCGGGGGCCTTCTCTTTTGCCAGTTCCTTCAATATAGCTTCCACTTCTTCCATTTCCATTGGCTCATGCTCATATGAGGGAGCTCTGGTGGCCTAGTGGCAAGAAGCTGCACTTCAATCCCAAACGCACACAGTTTGAGGCCACCAGCTGCTCCACGAGAGAAGGATGGGCAATATCCTCCCATGCAATTAACTGCCTTTGAAAACCCACTGGAGTTTCAGCTATGGATTAGTTCCGACTCTGTAGTATACAACAACAGCACCCTATTCATGTGATACTTCCTGAAATTTTTTAATGTCAATCAGTTCTTTATGGTACACTGATTCCCTGTCTTCTTGTGATGTTGTCTGGGTCATTCAATACATTAACTGTAGAATCTTTCAATATTGTGACATGAGGCTTAAATTTGTTTTTCAGTTCTGTCAGCCTGAGAAATTCAGAGTGAGTTTTTCCGTTTTTATTCTCCAATTCCAACTGTCTGCATATTTGATTATAATACTTTGCTTTGTCCTCCTGAGCTGCCTTTTGAAATCTTCTGTTTAGCTCTTTTATTCAGCATGTTTTTACTTTTGTTTTGGCTTCTCAATGCTCCAGAATAATTTTTAGAGTCATTTCTGACATTCATTTAGATTTTTTCCTTTCTCTTCTTTTTTGCAATGATTTTTTGCTTTTTAATTGTGTTCATGAGAAACCTATACCTGGACCAGGATGCTATTGTGTGAACAGAGCAGTGAAATGACATGGTTTACAACAGAAGAGAGTGTGAGTGTGTCAGGGTTGTATTCTTTCTCCATATCTATTCAATCTGTATGCTGAGCAAATTTTTGAGAAGCTGGACTCTGTGAAGAGAAGTGTGGCATCAGGGTTGGTGAGGAGAATTATCAGTAAACTGTGTTATGCAGATGATACAACCTTGCTTGCTGAAAGTGAAGAGGACTTGAAGCACTTGATACAGAAGATCAATGAATGCAGCCTTCAGTATGGACTGATTGCATCTCAATGTCAAGAAAACAAAGATCCTTACTGCTGGGCCCCTAGGCAATATCATTATGGGTGGAGAGGAGATTAAAGTTGTCATCTTGCTTGTATCTACAATTAACACCCTTGGTACCAGCAGTCAGGAAATGAGACATGTTGCATTGGGAAAATCTGCAGTTTGGGACCTTTCAAAATTATTGAGGAGTAATGATGTCAGTTTGAGGACTAAGGTGTGTCTGATTCTGGTCATAATCTTTCTGATTACTTCCTATGCATCAGAGAGGTGGACAATATATAAGGATGACAGAAGTAGAACTGATGCCTTTGAGCTATGGTGTTAGAGAAGAGTACTGAACATCCCATGGATGGTCAAGAGAACAAACAGCTATGTCTTGGAAAGGGTGCAGCCAGAGTAATATTTGGGGGCAAGAATGATGAGGCTTTGCCTCACATACTTTGAGCATGTTGCTAGGAGAGATCTTCCTTGGAGAGGGACATGATGCTGGGAAGGGTGGAGAGTCAGCGAAGGAGAGGAAGCCCCTCAATCATAAAGATAAGGACTCTTGTGTGTCAGTGAGTGTAAACTTGGGACAGGATAGGACAGGGTTCAGATTTTTGTTCATAGGCTCACTATGAATTGCAATTGACTCAACAGCACCTAACACCTCAACCACTGCCACCACCACCACCACAATCAGTAACAATCCATGCAGCAATATTTGTCACATTATTTGTATGAGTTGCACTCATTCTGCCTTTTAAAAAGAGTCCTTATCTTTATGAACTTAGCAATAATAGGACTTGATCAATCTGATTCACCTGCAGTCTATAAATTGCTATTTATCCTCATTCTGAATTCTTAGTTATCAGTGTATTCTACATTACCAATTTTTTTGTCTGTATAATTCTTGAGGCTTATAATGTGATGAAGTTTTTTTATTTTCAGTGTGTTTTTATAATGTGTAGCATACACAAATGGAATTTTATTTATTTGGCTTGCTTATCTATATGGAGTGTTAGAACATAACCTACTTATTATAGGCATCATGATCTTAACTGTAAGGTCTATTTGCTTTTATGTTGTTATGTGCCGTTGAGGTGCCTGCAACTCATAGTGATACTATGTATAATAGCTCTAAAGCCTGCCCTGTCCTGAGCCAGTCTGACTCTGATACATATACCCTCTTACCCCAATTACTGTATTAGTCCATCTCCATGATCTTTCTGTGCTGTCCCTCTCTCCCCACTTCAGCATGTCATCCTTCTCCAAGATCAAGTCCCTCCTCACCACATGCCCAAAGTGTATGAGATGGAGCTTCAAAATCCTAGCTTCCAAGGAGAAGCTTAGTTTCCTTTTCTCCAAGACAGAACTATTTATTTTCTCAGCTGCCCATAGTATGTTTAAGACTCTTCTCCAGCACCACAACTCAAAGGCATCAGTTCTTATTGTGTCATCCTTAGTCATTGTCCAGCTTTCTGAAGCATAGCAAGTCATTGTGAAGACCATGGCCTGGATCAGGTGTACCTTAGTCTCTAGATTGACATCATTGCTTTTCAGTACTCTGGAGAGATCTCTGACAGAGAGATTTTCCTGGTGTGATTCATCTTTTGATTTCCTGACTGCTGGTGTCAAGATTGTAAGGCTGAGCAAGCTGTAATTGTTAACAGCCTCAATCTCTTCTCTGTCTTTCATGGTGCTGCTAATTGGCCCAAGGGTGAAGATCTTTGTTTTCTTGATGTTGAACTTCAATCCATAGTGAAGGCTACAGTCCTTGACCTTCTGCAGCAAGCGGTTCAGGTCTTACTCAGTTTTTTCAACCAAAGTTGTGTCATCTGCATAATGTAGATTGTTGATGAGTCTTCCTTCAATCCTGATGCTACATCCCTTCTCATAAAGTCTGTTCTGCATATAGATGGAAAAGGTACGGAGACAGGACCTATCCCTAACACAGACCTTTTCTGATTTCGAATCATGCAGGGTTTCCTTGCTCTATTCTGAGGATTGCTTCCTTGTCTGAGTATAGTTTTCACATGAGGCAATCAAGTGTTTTGGGATTCCTGTTCTTCTCAAGGTTAGCCACAATTTGTTGTGATCCCCACAGTCAAATGCCTTTGCATAGTCAATAAAACACAGATAGACATTTTTCTGGTGTTCTTTACTTTCTGCCAAGATCCAGCAGACATAGGTGATAATGTCTCTAGTGCCCACGATCTTTTCTAATCCCAGCTTGTATTTCTGATAGTTCTCTGTCCATGTACTGTTCCAGTAATTTTTGGATAATCTTCAGCAGGAGTTTGTTTGCATGTGATATTAGTGATACTGTTTGATAATTTCCACACTCTATCGAATCACCTTTTTTGGGGAATGGGAATAAAAACGACTCTCTTCCAATCAGTTGGCCAGGTAGTTGTTCTCCAGATTTCTTGGCATAACCTGGTGAGCACGTTCAAGGAAGCATCTGTTTGTTAAAATATGTCAAATGATAGTCCATCAATTCCTGGAGCCTTATTTTTTGCCAAGTTTTTTAGAGCAGCTGGAACTTCCTCCTTCATCACCATTGACTCTTGATCATATGGCCTTTCAAGAAATTCTTCTGTGTCAGCCAATTATATTTGGTACAGTGACTTTGTATACTCCTTCTATCTTCTTTTAATGCTTCCTGGATCATTTGATATTCTGCCCATAGCATCCTTAAGTTTGCAACTCATCACTTGAATTTGTTCTTTATTCCCTCCTCTAGCTTAAGAAATGCTGAGAGCAGCCCTTTTGAATTTTCGACTTCAGCTTCTTGCCCATTTCATTATAATAATTGCTTTGTCTTCCCAAGCTGCCCTTTGAAATCTTCTATTCAGCAACTTAATGTCTTAATTTCTTCCCTTTGCTTTGTCTTCTTTGCACTCTAGTGCAGTATTCAGAGTCTCTTCTGACTTCCATTTTTATCTTTTCTTCTTCTTCCTCTGCCTTTATAATGACCTTTGCATTCTTGATAGATGATATTCTTGATATCCTCCCACATCTCGTCTTGTTCATTAGTGTTCAGGACCTCAAACCTGTTCCTGAGTTGGTTTTGAAATTCAGGTGGGATAGACTCAAGACAAAATTTTGATTCCTTTGGATTTGATTTGATATTCTTTAGCTTTAATTTGAACTTGCATATGAGTAGTTGATGGTCTGTTCTGCAATCAGCACCTGGCCTGGTTTTCACTGTTGACATCGAACTTCTGCAATGATCCCTTCCACAGAAGTAATTTATCTAATTGCTTTGCATACTGTCTGGTGAAATCCATGTGTATGCCTGTGTTTATGAATGAGATTAAAGAAAGTAGATGGGGGAAAAAAGATCAACATAGTGAAGAAGTAACAATATTAAGAAGGCTTTGTGAGTCTTTAAATGAAAGAAAATATGGTCAAATCACTTTTAATGCCATTTTTTGAAAAAAGAAAATTCTGTTGCAAGAGGAAGAAGACCTTGAGCTGTGAAATTAGAAGACTGCAAGTCTTCAGTTCTTCCTCTCTACCCTTTAGTAACCTTCCACAAATAACTGGCCCAGGAAAGCCAAACTCATTCAAATATGAGTAATAAAAATAGAGTTGGCAAACATCTCTGCAGAGACACTATTATACCATGGAAAAGAACAGGGGCAATTTTACTGTAGACAAACAAAGGAGACCAGAAAGCTGTTGCCAAGAAGCAGATGAAAATTGTGACTTAAGATTTCATTAACTAATAATAACAGTAAAACCCAAAAGAGTGATCCTGATGTTGTTATATACTGTCAAGTAGGGACTGACTCATATTTGATTCTCCAGTGGGTTTTCAGAGTCAGTAAATTGCATGGAGGAGATTGCCCGTGTTTCTCCAGCTAAGCAGCTCATGGATTCTAACCTCATGCCTTTGGGTTGGCAGTGTGACTTCTTACCACTAAGTCATCAGAGCTTAGTAATAACAGCTATTACTGAAATTATACAAAGGGAAAAAAATGGCAAGGACTCAGGACCGGACACAGAAGATGATAAACTTGGAGAAGGTTAAATGAAATTTCATAGACATGGGAAAAAAATAAAAGACTAATACAAAATTATTTCCGAAATAAAGACAAAATTAGATGGAATACAAGGAAGTGTAGACATTAGTGAAAACATTGTAAAGGACTAAGGATGGAAGTATAAGAAAAGTGAATGAGTCAGAAAGAGGTAGGGATAAAATTCTGATAACAAAACACATAAAATAATTAAAATATGCTTATAAATGGCTATGTCTCTGCTTGAATAAATTCCAACTGATGGTGACCTTGTAAGACAGAATAGAATTCTTCCATAGGGTTTCCATGCTGTAAATATCAACAGAAGCACACTGCTATATTATTCTTCCATGGACTGCTTGATGGATTCAAATCACTGACCAATTGGTTCACAGTCTAATGCTTAATCCACTCTGCTATCAGGACTCCAACATACACTAATAGAGTCTTTAAAAAGTAAAATTTTGAAAGAAAACATAAATACAACTTAAGGAATGATAATGCCACTAATTTTTATTTTGAAAAACTTACCATGAACCAGGCAAACTTATTCTAAAAAGTCAACACTAAGAAATATGCTAAAACTAGTAGAATAAAACCAATATTTTTGATGAACAGGTAAACAAATCAAATAACTTAAAACAAGAGTTCAGACTTTTATGAAGATACAAATCAACCCTAGAAGTCAGTGGAACATTTTCTATAAAATATTTCAGAAAAGAATTAATGGGCTAAATACTTTAAAAGGATTGTTGTTGTTATGCACCATCGAGTCACTTGTGACTCATA
>NW_006399820.1:12970742-12983094 GCF_000299155.1 Elephantulus edwardii | reverse complement strand
TCTTCACCATCCATCCTGATGCTGCCAATTGGCCCAGTCATCCTTAAAAGGACTATTATTTATAAACTTTAATATATAAATTTGAAATTAATGGTGAAGGTTATAATAAAAATGAGAATAAAATTTATGAATGCTAAACTTGTACACAAACTCTACCTTAATAGATCAAAGTGTAACGTGTATCTCACCATATCCACCTAGAAAGCCTAGTGAATTTACAAGCATATTTGTAATACTGAACTCCTCAGCCGTGCTCTGAGCTCTGATGGTGTAGTCCACAGGGAGTTGTGCTGCTAACCCAAAGACAATGAATGCCTCTTTGGCAATTTGAGTCCACCAATGGCTCCCCAGGAGAAAGATGGGCAATCTTCTCTTATGTGATTGCCAGCCTCTGAAAGAATTCCTGTTAGAAGGTCAGCTATAAGTGAGCTGTGACACAATGACAGTGAGTTGGGTTGTTTGTTGAAGTCACGATGCAAGTGAACTCATTGGTAAGAAGTCAATAGCTGGTATGAATTGAAAAGGGCATTTGTCAAGGGACAAATACTGCATAGTGCCACAGTTGTAGAACAGGACTGACATCAGGGTTAGGGGGAGACTGAGAAAGGTGGGATAGATAGTGTATACTGCATTGAAACAGATAAGGGAGAAAACTGTTTAAAAGGGATATGCGATTAGGTATTATTGTCATGACAGGAGTCTAGAATGAAGGCTGCATTAAGTGGTGTGAACCTAGGGGGAGGGATGGTAAAACAATGGGGGAACTTTTCTTTTACTTTTTAAAGAGAAGAGTGTACTGAGGGGGTGGGGGGGGGCAGGAGAAAAGTGTAACAATGAATGAATGGAAATCCAGTCTCAATAAATTTTCATTAAAATTAATAAAAAAATGATAAAGAGAAAAGGGTATTTGTCTATTCCTTTCAGGCTCATTAAACAAGTACCATAGCAATACAGGATTATATTAACCAAGGGTGAGAATAAGAATTCTTTTCTCTGAGAGCTTTATATGAACAATGGTTGAATTGTTTGCTTATTGATGTGTAGAAGATGCACTTCCAGGTCTTCTTTGCTGCTTCCTAACTGACCAATAGACAAGTTGAGAACTTTACATTGTCCTTTACTGTGAAAATATTCCTTTTCACAATTTTGTGTGAAAGAGAAAACACTTGAGGATAAACTAGATGAAAAAAGAATTGATGGTTACCAAATGATAAATTACATGAGTAATAGAAAGGCTGGATGAAGAAAAGTAAGAAAAGGGAAGAACAGAAGGACGTTTTAATACACTAAGAGGCTTTAGTGGCTCAAATGCTAAATGCTTGGTTGACTACTAACTAAAGACTCGACTATCTGCTCCCATAAAGAGCAACCAAAAATCCCAAACCCACTTTTATCAAGTTGATTCTAACTCAGTGCAATTCTCCACTGAGTTTCTAAGGCTAAACATTTTTATGGGAGGAGATTGATCAGCATTTTCCAGTAGAGTATTTGGTGGGTTCAAACCACTGATCTTCCAGTTAGCAGCCCAGTGCCTACGCCATTCAGTCTTCTTCCCATAAAGTGTAAACAGTACAGCCTAGAAAAAGTCCATGCAGCAGTTAAAGTCTGTCCTATAGAATCTCTGTAAATCATGATTGACTCAACAGCTCACAACAACAACAGACATTATATAATTCATCTAATTAAGTGAAGAGAATTTCAGAGTGATAACTCAGAGTATCTGTAACAATAGCTATGTCTCAGAATAATTCCAAGACTAAAGATAAAGGGCAAACTCATTACCTCAAGTCAGAATGCAATTATAGCAGGTTTTCAGAGTCTGTAAATCACATGACAGGAAATTGCCCATCTCTCTCTCTCTAGAAGCAATTGGTAGAGTCAAACTGCCAGAGAGGCATGACCGTTGCGTTAGTAGCACAGTGTCCTATAGATTATGCCACCAATGCTAACGAGAAAAGAATAGTCTAATTCAGCATGAAGGAATAGAAACTAATACTTCACTCTTTAAGAAATTAAATAGTTGAAAATGGAAATACCATTTATCTAGAAATTCCACTTCTAGATATATAACCCAAAGAAATAAGAGCTGTGACACAAATTGATAAATTCACATCCATTTTTATTGTAACATTATTTACAATAGCAAAGAGATTGAAAAAATTATTATGCAAAAATTTAATAATATGTCTTATGAAATAGTAAAACACTATATATCATTTAAAGAATGATTTTGTGCTCATTCTTTGCAGTTGGTCTTAATGATACATTTTTTGTCTTTTAGAATATCCACTTCCACAAATTCAGACTCAGGTGGAGTGCAGCACAAACAATTTCAACTATAAGTGAAATTTGGGGCATGGGGTGTGTCCATGAATGCACAGTGTAATGTTGGTTTCCAAGCTGATGGAGGTGAATTAGAACTCAAAGGTAAAGAAGGTTGAGGGTGGCAACCAGAAGTTGACAATAACCAGCAGACAGCAATAATTGAAACGAATCCTCTCAAAATTACAGGAGATGTTGCAGAAGAACTCCAGGCTCACTACTCTGTACTTGCTTGCCATTTGGAACAAGATGGAAAAGTGTAGAAGCTCAACAAATTGACACCACACAAATAGAATGAAAATCAAAACAATCACTGCTCTTAAGTCGACTTTGCTGCCCTTTTGCACAACAAAAATATCTTGATTGCATTGCAACAAGTGTTAAATATCGGATTCTCCACAATAACAAAGCCACATGCAGCACATGGATTGGATTGAGTAAAGAGCCAAAACACTGCCCGGAATGGAGCTCACACCAAAAGAAAGTTAGGATAACTGGTGGTTTGCAACTGGATTAATTCACTACCACTTCTTGAATCCAGGTAAAATCTTTACAGCAGAGTACTGTGATGAAACACACCCAAATCTGCAATGTTTGCAACCAGACTTCTTAACAGAGAAAGTTCATCTTTCTGTATGGCAATGCTCCAAAAGCTTAACCATTTAGACTGTGAAACTCTGCCTTTATTCACCATACTCATGAGACCTCTCTCCACCTGACTACTACTTCTTAAAGCACTTTGAAGAGTTTCCGCAGGGGAAACTCTTCAATTACCAACGTGCCACTCTTAATGCCTTTGGAGTCTTCATCACCTCCAGAATGCTGAAACTTTATGCTACCGGAATAAACAGGTTTGTATTTTGTTGGAAAAATGTAGATTCTAATGATTATTACTTCAATTAATATAGTTAAGTTTGAGCAGTTATAGAATTTCAAAGTAGAGGTTTAGAAAATGATGTTATTTTTTGCAACAACAGCTTTAACCATTGCATGTGTGGGAGAACAGAATTACGTAGTTGAGAGAGCATTCCCTTTGTGATGTATGCATGCCTTGAGCATTGCATGTTTTGAAAGGATTGTCTAAGTGAGATATAATTGACAATAACTCAAAAGACAAGCTGAGATGTGTTCCAGACAGGGGAACAATTGGGAGAAGATGATGAGAAAGCATAGCCTGAAGAATGTAATCAACATAGAAGTTGTTGAAACAGTCTAAGGCTTTGTATATTTTCATAAAAGAAAGGGAGGAAGGAAGGATATATATTTTGGAACCAGGCAAACTGGGCCTGTATCGTTACTGCAGTCTATAAGGACTATGATACCAGAGTATAAAAATACCTTGATATAGAATTGCTATTAGGCATTAACAAGAATGTAAAGTACTTAGTATAGTGCTAAGCTCTTAGTAAGTACATGATTAATTGGTGGCTTAGTGCTAAGAAGCTGTGCTGTCAACCCTAAGGCACATGATTTGAATCCACCAGCAGCTGTGAGAGGAAGATGGTCAGTGTTCTCCTGTTCTATTTAAAGCTCTGAAAATGTCTGAGAGGGTCAGCTATGAATCAGTTTTGACTCAATGGCACTGGGAGAGAATTTTTATTCTTTCAAAGCAAGAGCTTCTATTAGAACTAAAACTCTTGAAATAACAAAACATCCAGAAGTCTCAAATGGCCATCTGTTTTAAGCAACATTCATGCGATAGAGCTGTGGCTCAGTGAAATCACAGAGATGCCTACCGTAAAGCTCACTATAATGAGATTTTGCCTGCTACAGAGAGAGTCATTAGTGACCTCACTGTGAAATGGAATGGCCTGTTTTTAGATATCTTATTTATCTCCCTGTAGCATTCAATGTGCTCTGACTATTCTTGTCTTCATTCATGTATTTGATTTCCTTATCAGTGTTTCGTCTTGTTTTTCCCTTATTTCATTCTCTTTTTTTTTGGTGTTGGAATTTTGAAGGGGCCTTTTCTCTACTCCTTTATCCTGTGCTTGGGAAGACCTCCCTTGAATTAGACAGCTCACCAAAACTTATTTGGTATATCTTACTAGGAGAAGAAGTACTATCAACTATACAGAAGAGAGAAAAATGAGTGATCAGAGGACAAATACCTAATTTTAATTTTACAGCTTCAAAGAAAATAGATAATGATAAGAACCTTGCAAAGGCAGATAGATCTTGGATAGAAAATCTACTTTTATCCTCTGGACAGGATTAGATGGGAATAAGACAAGTAGATTGCTATATATATTTGCGTCAAACGTTTGAGGGAATTTATTTTAATATTTTGTTGGTGAAGCATGAGGCTTTATTTTCTGGTATTCACTGGAACAGGAGTTAATACATCTTCCCCACCCTCAAAGGCCAGAACAGCTCTGGTGGACTAGTGGCAAGAAGCTGCACTGCAATCCCGAAGATAGGCTGTTCAAATCCACCAGCTGCTCCACGGTAGAAGGATGGGCAGTCTCCTCTCATGTCTCTGAAAACCTGCTGCAGGGGTCAGCTATAGGTAGGTTCCAACTAGATGGTACACAACAACAACAAAGGCCAGATAGTCAGTACCATAGCCTATATGGATGATATAATTTTTGTCACAACTACTCAAGCCACCATAAACATTACCCAAAGTAAATGAGCAGAGTTGTTGGGTTAGCAGATTTAAGGAAGAAATCAGAGAGAATGAGAGAGATAAAAGCAGCTTTATTAAAAAAGGGTGAGAGGGACCTCCCGAGCAAGGTTTCTCATTCTGAAGATGCAGAATGGGGAAGTTGCACCGTGAACTTATTGGGGAGGGTTTTTTATAACAGAGTCTTTAGGGAGGGACATTCCATTGTGATTTCTGGTTCATCATCAGTTCTGCCAGGTGGGCAGGGCCGTTCACTCTTATTGTCGTAGTGTATATCTTTGAATTCTCCCTTCTTCCCCTTGGCCCCCATCTCCGGACCTAACCATTATGTTTCTACAAAACATTATTTGTGAAGGCTGAGATTGGTTCGTGAGCCAGTTTTTTGACCCCTGCATTGAGTCTATGGATGGTATGAATTGAATTGTATTGAATTAAAGCTGTAGCTTGGGCTGAGAGGAAGTATCTAAGTGGTTTTTGTGGGGAAAGGAAGTGGGTGAACACTGCTTAGGGACAAGATGAAGATATATTCACACAATGGTATACTATGCAGCACTGAAAAACAAGGAACTCATGAAATATTATACATAATGGGTGACCCTGAAGGACATTATGCTGATTGAAATATCTCAGTTACAGAAGGAAAAATACTGCATAATGCTACTATTATAAAATAGGGCAGACATGGAGGTTGGGGGAAACTAAGAATAGGGGATAAAGGATGTGTACTGCATTGAAGGAGATGAGGAATAGAATTGCTTAAAAAGGAATACATGATTAGGTATTATTTGCATGACAACAGTCCAGAAGAAGAGCTGCTTAGTGAGTAGACTGGGTAGGGGGAGAGGATTGTACAACAATGAAAGAAGAAAGCAAAAAGAGAAAAGTGAACTGGGGAGAGGGGTGGGCAGGGAGGAAAATGTGCAACAATGAATGAATGGAAATCTAAGTTCTCTACAAACTTTCATTAAAATTTTAATTAGAAACTTTAATAAAAATAAATTAAAAAAAGATATAAGTATAGTTGAGAGCTCCTCTGACATTAGAACAATGTGCTGGCTGTGGCTCCATTTACATTGCTTTGTGGGACTCTGAAAATGTTGAGTTACCTCTGTCTCTTGATCCCAGAGCATGGCTGATATTTCTGCCTCATCAAAAGTGAATGTCCCATAATAAGATTGTAGATGGCTTCAGAGAAAAGCCCTTGCTTTTTTTCTTCACTAAATTCCAATTTTCTTCCATTTTCACCTGGAGACCGTGTCCTTTAGCTGTAGACATCAGCCCCGCTCTTGACTGTGGCACAATGAAAACCCTCTCTGGGACTTGGCCCATAATTGCCAGGCCTGCCTCACTTCATCCTGAGTCCACCCAGACCCACTTCTTCCTTTGAGGACTGGTGAGTAATGTGGTGGCTGTTAGCAGATCAGAGAAGCTGAAGTCATGCAACAATTATGGCAACACACACATACACACACATGGAGTTTTATCTATCCTCCTGACCCCCACCCCCATCTTCCTGTCTTGGGAACAAAAACATTTTCTGACTTCACATGGCCAACACAGCTGTCCCACTGGCTGGAAACACAGACGTGAATGAAGTCAGTGAAAGGATGACTCGCTGCACAACAGTGTCATTTAGATGTGTCTCCCCCTCTCCCATCTCCTCCCAATTTGTGGTTTAGTGCTTGGGAAGCAATGCTGTCCTACATCTTCAAAAGCAAAGTGCAAGGAAGAGCCTTTTGGGGGAGGAATTGGCAAATTGGTTGTTTTTTCCTGGTCCACCTAGTTAAGTAATATTATTTGGATCTAATGAAGAGATAGTTGGTATTTTGGGGCCCAGAAAGATGATAGCTTAGAAAATCTTCTGAGGTAGCCAACTCTGTCTTGGGTTGTTGCTAAGAGTTGAAATGGATGTGACCACACACATCAACAGTGAAGATACTGAGCTTAGTGACTTGGTGTTTTTTGAATAATTTCTGGGAAAAGCACATAAACATGCATTTCAAGGCCCAAATTCATACACTTAAGTGATCGCTTAATATATTAAAGTTTTTGGGGTCATGAGGGAAAACTCTTAAGAACCAATATCAATGTTATTTCTTGGCAACGTTGTTCTTGCTAATTTGTGAAAATTAGGAAAATACCGTTAGCATTCCTGAGGATCTAACTTGAGGGCATTAGTTTTTATCACAATGGCTTTAGATGGATTAGATCTGTGGGTGTAGCCATGGATTCAATCTGTAGGTGGCACACATTTTTGATACTTCACTACTAATTGAAGAAGGGAGCTTTGCTAATGGCCTAGTCTGAAGAATTGTGTTACCATTGCAAAGGCTGTGCATTTCCGGCAGGTTGAATCCCCCAGTGGGTCTGAGGGAGAAACCTGGGGATTTTCTCTTCTGTGATTTACAGCTTTGGAAACTTGACAGAGGGTCAGCTATGAGTTGATTCTAATTCAAAGGCAATGAGAGACAGACACAGCAGCAGACAGATGAATTGAAAGATTAGTAATTTGAAACAACCCAGAAGCTGCCCCTAGCAGAACCCTCAATGAGGTGGATTGACACAGTGGATTAATTCTAACATTGGGCTCAAATATATCAGAGATGGTGAGGACGGCACAGGACAAGGGCATATATGTTGTTCCTAGGGTCACTGTGAGTCATGATCAACTCAGTGGCATATAACAACAGCATCAGCTGCAATTCCATGTGAGATAAGACATGATAATCTGTTACAATAAAGAGTATTGCCTGGGAAACCCTATATGGCAGCTCTCCTCTATCCTAAAGGGGCAACGACAACTGACATCAAGTTTGCTGGTGTAAACCCACCCAGTGGTACTGCAGAAGACGAAGCCCAGAAATCTGTTTCCACAAAGATTATAGTCAAGAAAATCTTATAGAGCATTTCTACTGTAGAACATATGGGGTCACCATCTGTTTGAACTGACTCCATGGCAACAGGTTTTACTTATTTATTATTTCCCCCCGTTTGCATGAAGAATCTATGAAAGCAGATCTGTGGTAACAATACTATAAGTGATATTATTTTCTGTGACCTCTGTCTTTTTTTGTGATGGACTTCTTGGTGTGTAGGATGGAGGAAGATCAGATTGGTGGCACTATGTCCTACTTTTCATGTTTGCTTGTTTTTCCTCCTTTTTTACATCTGTAGTAAAGCCCTTTACTTAACCTTGAATCTCCTTCCTTCAAAGTTCTCTTTCCTCCTCATTGAAACTCCTTCCCTGGGGATGAACTTGGATTCCAGACCAAGGAGAGAGAGAGAGAGACAGACAAAGCTGAAATTGGAGGAGCAGCTGCTGGTCTACCTCGCTGCCAAGACTTGGCAGCAGGTTCCTGGGGAAGTGGTAGACACCTGGTTCACACAGGACTCATACAGCCAGGTCCAGCTTTTGATGGGCAAAGCGTAGCTTCCTTCGTCACCAAAGCAACTGGCCCTGTGATCATGCTACAGCCTGCTGAAACCGAGAGGGACACACTGCAGGCGGGGTCCCTCAGAGGAGCAGGTGCAAGTTGTATTTCACTAATGAACAATGGGCATTTTGCACACAGAGAGGCTTTGATCTGAGTGTTAAAAAGCCCTTCTGTTGGGGGCAGGATGTTGGCTGAGGCAGATAGCGGTAAAAAAACATTGAGAAGGATTTTTGTTTCCAATAAAGTCCTTGGGCAAGCTATCATCAAATAATATTTGCAGAGTCAGACCTTCCTGTCCTCAAAGATTCTTTGGGAGAAAGCAGTATATTTGTGGGAACAAAATGTTAATCAAAAACCATGCATCCTCATATTGGCATCTCTTCCCTTACTGTGCCTTTGAGGTCTATTTGGAGAAGAGTGCTGAGTATCCATCCCATGGGTGGCCAAAAGAACAAACAGGCATGTCTGGGAGAAGATGCAGTCAGAGTGCTCCTTGGAGGTGAAGATCATAAAACTTTGTCTCATATGTATTGGACATGTTGCTAGGAGAGTCTATTCCTTGGAGAGGGAGAATCATGCTTAGAAAAGTGGAGGGATGGTGAAAGCGAGGAAGACCCTCAACCAGGCAGATTGACACAGTGACTGCAGCAATGGGCTCAAGTATATCAGAGATTGTGAGGATGGCACAGGATGGAGCAGAGTTCAGATCTTTTGTTCATAGGATCGCTATGGGTCCCACTCCACTTGATAACATCTAACAATAACCCCTGCCATACACACCATACTAATAATGCTACCTCTTTGCCTAGCCCATTCTTACCTATTTCTGATAATCTTAAAAACCAGTTGCTGCTTAGTTGTTTCCAACTCATGGTAACCTCTTGTGTGTTCCATAGGATTTTCAATGAGTACTACTTCAGAATCAGGCTTTCTGAAGTCTCATTCAGGATTTTCATTTACAGCACCTTTGGGGAAATTAAAATTTCCAACCTAAAATTAGCAGACACATACATTAACCACCTGTAGCACCCAGGGACGCCTCTGATAAACAAGTTGTTAGGTGCCGTTGAGTTGACTCTATGGCTCATAGCAACCCTATTTACAACAGTTCTGAACTTGCCTATCTTGTGCCATTCTCTTCATCTCTACTACACTTGATACCGCTGTGTCACTATGTTAATCCATCTTTTTGAGGATCTTCCTTTCCTTTGCCTATTCTTCACCTTTCCAAGCATGATGTCTTTTTCCATGGACGGGCCCCCTCCTTACAATATGCCCAAACTATGTGAGATGAAGTTTCACCATCCTTGCCTCTAAAGAGCACCTTGGGGACACCTTCTCCAAGATGTATTTGTTAAAAAAGAGAATGAGGAATATAGAATCCAGTAATTGTTTTAGTTTATTAAACTACTGATTCTATCTTTGGATTGTTCAGCAAGTGAAAAGAAAACCTTCTGTGTCCAGCTCTCAGATGCAAAAAGGTAATTGGAAAGACTATGGCTTGAATCAGACATACCTTAGTCTTTAAACTGACAGTATTGCTCATAAGGACTTTGGAGAGGTCCCTGACAGCAGATTTTCCCCATGCAATACATCTGGTGGTCTCCTGACTGCTAGAAGTAAGATTAAGTTTTATAGCCTTCAACGTGGACTACATTTTAACATCAAGAAAAAAAAAATTCTTACCACTGCAGTGGGAGAAGGATTGACAATCAGCTCCTGTCAGATTAACTGCTTCTGGAAACCCTCTGGAGGGTCAGTAATGGGTCAGTTCCAATTTCATGGTTCACAACAACAACAACAACAACAACAGATCAACAGGCAACGTCATCATCATAGATGGAGAAAAGATTGAAATTGTTAATGATTTCAACATGGATCCACAACAACTGTCTTATAGAGTTGTTTTAAGTCAGAATCTGCTTGATTGGATATAACAACAACAAAACCAGCAAGTATATGCTGCTGGCTATGTCAGTCAAACAAAAGGCATAACATGAATGACGACTACTGATGAGTCAGGAGATAAGCCACCAGAAAAGAAACCAGCCAAAGCAAATTATTGCACTAGGTTGGTTTGGAGCAGGAGAAACATAAGGTCATGTCCACGGACTTGCATAAAAGGGCAAAGCAACAGCAGACTTGGCACTGCACAGGAGCTCAGGGGCAGAGAAAGGGATATGCAGGGGCCTCACTGGGCACGTGCAGTCAAGAGAAGGTTGAGTGGTAATGGAGCATACAAAGGATGGGCTATATGGGTAAAAGTAGAAAGACATGGATTCCAACCTCATGTGGAAAAGCTGTGGTGTTGGAAGTGGTTCTTTGTGCCTGGGGAAGATTTTTGCATTGCCCTTCTTGCTTAGGTTCTGAGCAAGCAGTAGTAGTATTCTATTTCATAGAGACAAACATCTTTTTTTTTCAAATTATTACCATTGCACTTGGACCAGCAAGCTGTTTAGATGAATAATTACAGCAGAGTAATTCTAGAGCATTGGCGGAATAATTGTAAAGTGCTTAACTGTTAATGGGAATGTTGATAATTTGAACCTCTCAATAATAAGAAAACAAAAATCCACCCACTGGATCAATAAGCATCATCATGATCGACAGAGAGGAAAAATTAAAGTTGTCAACAGTTTTATTTTACTTGGATTTACAATCAACACCAGTGGTAGCAACTGTCAAGAAATCAAAAGATGCACTGGGGAAATCTACTGTCAAGGACCTCAATAAAGTGCTGAAGGGCAATGATGTCAGTCTACAAATTAAAGTGTGCTTGTTCCAAGCTATGGATCTGAAAGTTAGACAATGAATAGTGATGACAGAAGAAGAATGGATACTTTTGTATTGAGGAGTTGGCCAAGATTACAGATTAGCCCATGGACTGACAAAAGAACAAACAAGGTTATGTTACAGGACGTGCAACCAAAGTCCTCCTTAGAGACGGGGATGATGAAACACAGCCTTTCTGCATGTTGTCAGGAGGCGTCAGTCTTTGGAAAAACACGTCATGCTAGGAAGGGCAGAGGGTCAGAAGAAGAGAGGAAGATCTTAAACAAGATGAGTTAACATGTGCTTGTAGTATGGGCTCAAGCATGGTGGAGATTGTGAGGATGGTGCAGGATAATGTAAGGTTCCGATCTGTTCTTCACATGGTCATTATGAGTCATAGTAAACTTGAGAACATATAACAACAGTAAAGGTGTTCCTATAGGAGAAAGGCCTAGTGATCCATTTCCATAGAGATTACAGCCCAGAAACGCCCATGATAACCCTGAGGATGTGGTTGCTGTCCCCGTTGAGTCAGTTCAACTCATGACCACTCCACGGTGCTTAGTTCTGTACTGTTTTCACAAGCTTTAGTGTGCTATATCCATCATGGCCACTGTATTTTGAGGGCCTTCTAGCATAAAAGACTTATCTTTCAGTACACTCTATTGTAGTCCATAGGGTTTTAACGGACTGATTTTTGGAAAGAGATTGTCAAGCCTTTCCTTGCAGTCTGTCTTAGTTCGGAACCTCTGCTAAAACTTATATCCTATGGATGATCCTGCTGGTATTTTAAATACCAATGACTTAGTTTACAGCTTTGTAGCAAAGCAAACTGACAGATTTATGGTGCCTGCACCAAGAAGCAAGGGAATTCTACACGGTTCAAAATCCAGAAAGGAGTACATCAGGGGTGTATCCTGTTTCCATACCTTTTCAATCTATATGCTGATCAGATATTTTGAGAAACTGAACCCTATGAAGAGTATGGCATTAGGACTGGAGGAAAACTCATCAACAATCTCAGTTATGCAGATGACACAATATTGCTAGCTGAAATTAAGAAGGACTGGAAGCACTTGCTGCAGAAGATCAAGGACTGCAGCCTTCAATATGACTTACATGTCAACATCAAGAAAACAAAACACTTCACTACTGGACCAATAGACAGCACCATGATAAGTGAAGAAAAGACCAGAAT
>NW_006399820.1:12943574-12970642 GCF_000299155.1 Elephantulus edwardii | reverse complement strand
AAGAACAAGACCAGAATTGTTAATAATTTAATCTTGCTTAGATCCACAATCAACACTCTTAACACCAGCCGTCAGGAAATCAAAAGACAAGTTACACTGGGAAAATCTGCTATCAAAGACCTCTTCAGAGTTTGAAAGCACTATAATATCAGTCAAGACACTAAGGTGTATTCAATCCAGGCCATGGTCTTCCAAATTGCTTGTTATGCATATGAGAGCTAGACAGTGACTAAAGATAATAGTAGAAGAGTCAATGCCTTTCTGGAGGAGATTATTGAACATACCTTGGACTGCCAAGGGAACAAGCAGGTCTGTCCTATAGAAGGTGAAATCAGATTGCTCCTTGGAGGCAAGGGTTTTGAAACTCTGTCTGATAGACTTTGAGCATGTTGACAGGAGGAACTAGTCCTGGGGGATAAAAGACATAGTGCTTAGAAAAGGAGGGTCGCTGAATGAGAACACCCTTAATGGGAAGAATTTTCACAGTAACTGCATCAGTGGCTTTAAGCATGGCGGAGTTTGTGTGTGTGGTGCAGGACTGGGCCAGGTTTTCATCTGTTCATCTTAGGGTCACTATGAGTTGGAGCAAACTTGATGACACCTTACAACAAGGCTAAACACTAGCTGGAGGAGGTAGTCTTGAGTTAATGCAGTCTATCCTTCCAAAGTTCAGAAAGAAACAAGTCAGAACCTAAATAGACTTGATGTGAAGCTCTGGTGGTTTAGTGGTAAGGAGCTGCACCGCCAGTCCCCAAAAGATGGGCAGTCTCCTCTCATGGAATTTACTGCCTCTGAAAACCCACTGGAGGGTCAGCTATGAGTTGTTTCTAACTTAACAGTACACAACATCATCGACAACAACAACAATCCTTGCAGCATGAAAATGACACAATAGCCTCAAAGTCTTGTTCATTTCACTCTTTTATGTTAAATGTTTTAAACACTGGAGATCTGGAGAAGCTTCCCCCTCCCCCCCCTTTTTCTAGGAAAAGAGCACTGGAACCATTGACCAAGAAACCCTTAAATTTTTCAACTGTCATATTGTAAGCATTTTTTCCCAGTTTTATAGATTAAGTCATTTAAAAATGATGAAGAGAAAAAGAAGTTTTTCCCAGGCAAATGATGGGAAGCCTTCTAAGGTTCTATTTGCTTCTTTCTTTTATCTGTGGAAGCTGCTCTCATTATCCTGCCTACACTGGGTGTGTTCACTGAGAAGTAATCTGGGGCATTAGTCAGTAACAACCATCTTCATGATAACAAGAGAGAGCTGGAGAGCAAAACTGGGTCTTGACCTTGGGCCCTAAGGACCAATAAGGTGGCACTCATTTACAGATAGTTCCAGAGTCAAAGGTCCTCCACTTAAAACACCCACCTCCATTTCTTTAGAGTACAAAGTGGTATCATTAGCTAAATCTTCCAGGTACTTCTCTAGGGACCTGACTGGAGCTCTTAAGGAGCATTTGCCCTAATTACCTTGTTTGTTTTCATGTCCCTAGAAGTTTAATTTAACTTGTTTGGGAAGTTTCCTTTTCTCTTTGTTCTCCCTCTAACTCCCTGAATGACTGGTGTCCCACATAGACTGTGCGATCCCTTCTGGACCTCACTTCTCTCTCTGGGTTTTAAACTGCAGCTCCACAGCAACATGAAAATGGGTTGAACAACTTAGTTCCTCCATTATCTGACTCTAAAATGACTTTTCCTTTCCCATTTCCCTACTCCCTTGCAAGTGATACCCTTTCTGCATCTCTGCCCTGAGCATTCTCACCTCTGTGACTTGGCCCTGGCAGTTGTGGCCTTGTTGTCTCTGACTTTGGTGACCTGTGTCTGTCACAGTAGAACTGTGTTTCTGAAGGTTTTCAATTTCAATGGCGAGGTTTTGTTTTGTTTGTGAAGTAGATTTCCATGCCTTTCTTCTGAGATGCCTCTGAGTGAACTCCATTGTCCAAACTTTTAGTTAGTATTTGAGTGTCTCTACTCCGGGACTCCAGCTTTAGTCCTGTCTAGAAAGCATTCAGTATACTTTATGTAAATATGTAAAGACAGTTATGGTGCCCTAATGGTAAGGAACTGTTCTGCCAACCTGAAGGCAAATGGTTCAAATCCTGCTCTGTGGGGAAAGTTGGGCAATCTCCTTCCATGCCATTTATCGCCTCTAAAAACCTGGTGCTGGAGGGTCAGCTATAGGTTTGTTTTGATTCAATAGTAAATAACAACTAGTGGTCTTGTGGTAAATAATTGTGCTGCCAACTCAAAGGCATGCAGTTCAAATCTACCTGCTACTCTATTAGAGAATGAGGGACAAATTCCTCTTTTGTAATTTACAACCTCTGACCTGTTGGAGGGTCAGCTGTCAGTTGGTTCTGACTTGAAGGTACATAACAATCCTATTTAAATCTATAACCATTCTTAAATGACGACAACAACAACCACGAGAGGATAAAATTGATAAATGAGGCCTTCTAAAAATCAAATTTAAAACCTTCTCCAACAGGGTAAAAAAAGTAAGCCAGAGACTGGGGGGAAAAATTTGGTAATGACATATCTGATAAGGGACTTATATATAGAATTTGAGGAATACTCAAGCACCACAACAAGATAAAGGTTAACAACCCAATTGCAAAATGAGCACAGGATATGAACAGACACTTCACCAAAGAAGATATTCAGATGGTGGGTGAACAAACGCACGAAGAAATGTTCAAAATCCCTAGCTTTAAGAGAGATGCAAATCAAAACAACTATGAGATATCATCTCACCTCAGTAACAATAGCAAAATTCAACAGAGCAGCAAACAACAAATGCTGGTGAGGTTGTAGAGAAACTAGAACACTTATTCACTGTTGGTGGGAGTGTAAAATGGTGCAACCACTATGGAAGGCAGTATGGTGCTTTTTCAAAAAGTTGGAAATAGAAATACCATTTGACCCAGGAATTCCACTACTGGGAATATACCCTAAAGAAAGCAGAACTGTCACCCAAGCAGATATATGCACACTCTTGTTTATTGCCACTTTGTTCACAATAGCAAAGAGTTGGAAACAACTCAAGGTTCCCATCAAAAAACAAATGGATAGAGAAGCTGTGGTATTTTCACACAATGGAATACAATGCAGCATCGGAAAACAAGGAACTCATGAAACTATAACAAGGAACTGTTATACAAAATGGGTGACCCTGGAGGACATTATGCTGAGTGAAATAGCTCAGTCACAAAAGGTCAAATGCTGCAAGTTGCCACTGTTATAAAACAGGACTGACATTGGGGTTGGGGGAAATTAGGAAGAGAGAGGATAAATAATGTGTACTGCATTGAAACAGATGAGGGAAAGAATGGTTTGGAGGGAATATATGATTAGGTGAAGAAGAGTTTTGAGCATACTATGGACTGCCAAGAAAAGAAATTGATCTGTCTTGGAGAGAGTGCTAGGATTTTGAAGCTCTGCTTCACTTACTTTGGGCCCGTGGACAGGAGAGAGCTGTCCTTGGAGAAGGACATCAGGCTCTGAAGGTGGACGAGCAGAGCAGGAGAGGGAGACCCTGGACGAGATGGATTGATACAGTGACTGGGGCGATGGGAGTTGGTGTGTCTGAATTAGTGATACTGGCTCAGGACAGGGAAGGGTTCAGAGCTTCTGTACAGAGGTCCTCTATGCAGCGCAGGCCACTCAATGGCACATAACAATACTAACATCCTACGACAGTTTTGGAAGCAGGAGTGGCATCCACTTCCTAAGCAACATGCCTCCGGAAACTATGAACTTTGATAAATGTCGATAGTTATAGAGGGGCATCAGGCCTTTTGTTCATAGAGTTGCTATGAGTTGCACTTTGACTTCAAGAACATCAACAACAACAACAACAACAAAAACAACAAGAACAACATTTTCATGACAGGAGTTCAGAATAAGAGCTGTGTAGTGAAGTAGACGAGGGGAGGGGCAGGATTGTATAACAATGAAATAATTTTTAAAATTTTCTTTTCAAAGAGAAAAGTGAACTGGGGATAGGGTGGGCAGGGAGGAAAATGTGCAACAATGAATGAATGGAAATCCAAGTTGCCTATAAGCTTTCATTAAAATCTCAGTTTAAAAAAGATGACAGCTAAGATATCAGACTCTCAGTCAAATCCTTTGGGGTTCTCATCTCTGGAGGGACTCCTCCTTCTATGTCCTTCCACAGCAATCCCATGACCTTCTTTCACAACAGCTCTTGTCATACTCTGTAAGATATTACTTGTAACATGATGAACTGATACCGTGACTGTAGCACTCATGTGTTACCTGATAGGCTCAAGTTTATCAGAGATTGTGAGGATGGTGCAGGATAGATATAACTCAGGTCTGTTCTTCATATGGTCGTTATGAGTTGTTAGATGGCTTGAGGCACCTGACAACAGCAAATATGCTTTGGAGTTTATTGTCTAGGCTGAAAACATTTTAAGAGACAAGACTCTGACTTTCCAAAAGAAACTGGTGAAAATGTTTATTGAGTGATTGATTCCATGTATCTCTCTTGGAATAAGATTATATGTTTATCAAAAACTTCCAAACTCATTGCTGTTAAGTCAGAACTAATAGCTGGCTGTCCAGTTGGGCTTTTGGAGACTGTAAATGGTGCTGGAGGAGTTTACCCTTTTCTCCTGGGCAGAAGCTGGTAGATTCAAACTGCATGCCTTCATGCTTGGCTGCACATCTCCTTATGACCTACCACCAGGTCGTCAGAGATAATGTTAATAACAGCAACAATAACAACAATATCAACAATATCAACAATATCTGGATTTTAAAAGTTACACAAACACAAAACCTGTTGCTATTTAGTTGATTCTGATTCAGGATGACGCTGAATTGAGTTTCTGTGAGTGTAAATCTCTGCAGGACGAGATTGCACATGTTTCTCATGTAGAGCAGCTGATGGATTCAAACTGCTGGTCTTTGTGTTAGCAATCAACATGTAAAACATTATGCTACTGAGGCTCCTTGAACAGATACAGCCAACTAGAGAACACAAAATATTTTCATTTATTTTAAGAATGTAAAAAACGTCAACGTCTAAAGTATGTAGATGTATAGGGGTGGCTGAATAGGTCCGTGTCAGTGCTTTGAAGAGGCATAAGCTGAAGTTTTGGTAAGCTGATTTAAAAAAAAAATACATGGACCTTGAACAGTGTATGTCCTGGTATAGTACACAATACATTTGGTGTCCTGGGAATGGCTGCTATGGTGGTGTGTGAAGACTGGGAGCAAATCCACCCCTCCAGGTTTGGTGTGCATCCAAACTTCCTAGAGTTACAACTCCACCCCTCGGGGGCTGACTCACTGCTCTATTGACTCTTGTTAAAGGTTTTGGCACCAGCACGTCATGTGCAGTGACTTTTTGTCTCTGAAGAGTACACAGTCATATCACAGAACTTTCTCCAACTTCTACCCCTCAGTGCTAATTCCAAAGTACGTTTATAGCTGCAGGAAATGGCTCTCCACCCACAGCGTTAGAGTTAATTGTGGTTTCATAAACTTCACTGAAATTTGACTTTCCTCTTTGGGAAATGAGGGATCTTTATAGGGCAAACCCTTCCTGGTGATTAATAAAACTTCAGTAGTAAATTTAGACATAAAGAAACAAATCTATTCAGAGAAACGACCCAACTGCACATCATAAAGTGATGTGTAACAAGAAAATACAAAGAAATAAAATAGATCTTGTTCTCAACGGACTCAAGACAGCAACTACTGCAGATAATGAAAGATAAAAACAGAGTACAGGGTCAAAAATTGTTTAAGAAGGGCTCTTACACAATGTGTAAAAATGGGATATGCAATAGTCTTAAAATGGTCTTGCTGTAATTGATGAGATCACGTATCTAAGAACTGGAGATATCTGGATGAAAGTGGCCTCATTTCTCTTCAGATGGGGATATCGATGGTTTGTGGGTGGATTTATTCATAAGTTTATGGTGTGAAATAAGTGAATTGATCAGAATAAGAGGAGCTCTGCTGGCTGAATTGCAAGGAATTGTGCTGCCGACACAAAGAGGTGTTGTTTGAATCTATCAGCCACTTTGTTGGAGAAGGATGGGCAGTCTACTCCTGTGTGATCTACGTCTTCTGAAAACCCATTGGAGGGCCACCTATGAGCGGGTTGCCTCCTGATGGCACTTGTCAACAATGATGGGAATAAAGCATTTAGAATGCTGGCTGACCTGTTATGCTTTTAGCATACACTTGTTATTTTCAATGATCACTTCTTATTACGGTGAGGCATTTCAATGGCCTTTGCAAATACGGTTGACCCTTGAACAACATTGATTAGAACTCTGTGCTTACACTTACATATGAATTTATTTCCTGTTGCTCTTCCAGTGAGTTTCAGTGTGGCAGGTATCTGCTCAAAACACTGTGTGATGTTAATCATCTCTGTGTGAATAGTTCCCCTCTCACATATAATTTACTGGAGAGATGAACTGCTCCTGTAGAGATGATTAGCATCACACAGTGTTTTAGTTTTTGATGTTACTGTGATTTAAGTGAAAGATTACAAAACTAATTGGTTTTTGTTTAAGCATTCATACACCTTTGTTTTGTGACATTGATTACAATATACACAATGTAACTACACTCTTCCCACTCCCTCTCTGTGGTTCTTGTTCCTATTAATCTTTCTATCCTAATCTTTTTGGCCTTCTGAAATTTATCCTTTGGGAAAGATTGTCTTTTTTTATTTTATAGGACTGATTATTATAAAGAGTGGGTACCTCCTTGGTGTTATTATTCCTCTTCTAAGCTTGACATATAAATTCATCTATTGTTTGACTGCAAATTGAGCCATGTTGTTGTTAAGTGTCATTGAGTCTGGTATGACTCATAGCGATCCTATGAACAAAAGATCTGAACCCTGTTCTATCCTGTGCCCTTCTCACACTTTCTTACACATAAGAGCCTATTGTAGAAGTCACTGTGTCAACCTACCTAGTTGAGAGGGTTTTCTTTTTTTTCACTGACTCTCCACCCTTCCCAACATCATGTCTTCTCCAAGGAATAGCTCCTTCTAAGCAGCATGCCCCAAGTATGTGAGGCGAAGCCTTATCATTCTTGCCTTCAACAATCACTCAGGTTGCACCCTCTCTAAGACATATCTGCTTGTTCTCTTGACTGTCTATGGATGTTCAGTGCTCTCCTACACCATAGCTCAAAGTCACCAATTCTTTTTCTGTCTTCCTTGTTCATTGTCCAGCTCTCAAATGCAAAGCAAATGATCCATAGCTGTAGATTTTCCCAGTGCAATGCATCTCCTTATTTTCTGGTGGCTTGTACCAAGGATGTTAATTGTGGATCCAAGAAAGATGAAGCTGTTAATAGTTTCAATCATCTCTCCATCCATTATGATGTTGCCTATGGGTCCAGTGGTAAGAATCTTCATTTTCTTGACATTGAGACACAGTCCATACTGAAGGCTGCATTCCTTCATCTTTCATAACAAGTATTTCAAGTCCTACTCACTTTCAGCAAGCAAAGTTGTGTCATCTGCATAATGCAGGTTATTGATGAATCTCCCTCCAAGAGCCATAAGGTTGAGTTTCCTTTCAGGTTTGAAAGCAAACTAAAGGGTAACTGAAGTCTCTGAAATTGCATTAGGCTCTGGTATCTGTAAGCCTAGGCATTTTTATTTTTGAATTTTGTTCCACATTTTTTTTCTTCCATTCTAACCAGGGTCTTTTACTGTGACCCTTTTGAGAGCCATCAGCTGGGCACCATCTAGTTATTTTGGTCTCAGGCTCATGGATTTTGAGGCTTTCTTGGCCCATCTCTGTTATACAGCATTTTAAGCAGATACTTGCAATGTTTGAACTTGCCACTCTAGGGAAAAAAAAGATCTATACTTAAAAAAACCCCACATCTCAGTGGTCCTGTGTGGTTTATATTGTTTAAGTGTCAACTGTAAAGTATACATTATTGGTCTACTGAGACAGAAGTCAGTGTCTCAACTTTTTCCCTCTGCTGTGGGGTCAAAGTTGGTGGAAGATCTATAAACAATCTGCGTTATGCAGATGACACAACCCTGCTTGCTGAAACTGAGGAGGACCGATGCACTTGCTTCAGAGGGTTACGGACTGCAGCCTCCAATATGGATTGAGGCTCACTGTCAAGAAGACAAAGATTCTCACAACTAGACCAATTGGTAGCATCAGGATGGATGATGAAGAGATGAGATTGTTCACAGCTTTAGTTTGCTTGGCTCCACAGTCAACACTTTCGGCACCAGTAGCCAGGAAATTAAAAGGCAAATTGCCATGGGAAAGTCTGCTGTTATGGACCTCTCCAAAGTACTGAAGAGCTATGGTGTCTCTCTGGAGACTAAGGTGCGTCTGATACGGGCCATGGTCTTTGTTATCACTTGTTATGCATCAGAGAGTTGGACAATGACCAAGGGAGATAGAAGGAGAATTAATGCCTTTGAGCTGTGGTGCTGGAGAAAAGTATTGAGAGTACCAAGGACTGCTAGGAAAACAAACAGATTCATCCTTGAAAGGGTTAAACTGACTGGCTCCTTGGAGGCAAGGATTCTGAGGTTCCATCTAACATATTTTGGACATGTTGTAAGGAGAGACCAGTCCTTGGAGAGGGACATCATGCTTGGGAGGGTGGAGGGACAGTGCAGGAGAGGAAGGCCCTCTATGAGGTGGATTGATTCAATGACTGGGGTAATCAGGATGGGAGTGTCAGAGACAGTGCAATTGGCACAGGACAGAGCAGAACTTAGGGCTGTTGTACATAGAGTCGCTATGAGTCACAAGCGACTCGATGGCACATAACAACAACAACAATGCCGATTATAGTTGCTATATTTTTATCATTTCACAAGTAGTGAGACTGAACTTGTCAATAGCCATTCTCAGTATGTAACATCAAAGGAGAACAGGAAGCAGGCAATTCCCAGGTAATGAACAAGGCCCATGCCTGGGTGCATCTTAGTTGAATGTGTAGGTAAATAGCTGTTTTAGTTCAAGCAAAGCCTTTCAATCTTAAAAGCTGCAAGTGAGTGCCCTTTTCAGGATGAAGGTGATTGTAATGAAGAATTTCTTGTGAATAGGGTTGGCTCAGCTGTTTCAAAGTGAGGGTAAATTTACACAACATTACAGGGGAGTAGGAGCTGTCCATGATTTGGATATTTGTAACATGGATACTTACCATCCTCCATAGACACTACAGAGTTATTACTATTAAGAAAAGAAGAATTATTCAAACATCTTCATATATTTATGCCAGTTCAGCATAAGAAAGCTTTACTACTAGCAAGCATGCAATCACCACGTAAAAATTGTCAGAGTGTTTTCAAACATTCACATATGCTTGAACATCTCTTGGATGGTGGGTATGATTTATAATACCAAACCTCACCTATTGATACCCAGACTGCTATATAAAGTATCATACAACATTGTACCGAGGTGTCTCCTAGATGTCCAGAATGAGGCCAAAGTTGAAAATAGATGGAGTGTGTTATTCTTTGCAATGTCTAGAAAATAAAATGATGGCTTAACTTTGTTGTCGAATCAGTGATACTACTGAGGACACAGCGGGTCCTTTTCACTTTGACTCAGGCAGCATGGTAGTGTCACACTGTATAATGCAGTGTTTTGTAGTGTAGCAAGTACAGGTGTGAGACCTCAGGCTAGCTGGTGCCAACACTGGCTTCGGTTTACTCTTGTTAGGTGCCATTCCACATCAAGCTGGCTTTCCTCATGGCTCTCCACTGTACAAAGGAGCAAACTACTTCCCAGTCCCACACCACCCCTGTGATGTAATTGCAGATTAGACTACTGTGATTTAAAGGCTGAGAGGGAGGGTGCTAATCTTCTAAAATGAATAGCCAGGCCTTTCTTCGCATCTGTCATGGTCTGCTAGGTCTGCATCATAGCTACACACAAGCCTCCACTGACAGTCAGAGGAGACTGTGCATGAATTGCACTGGCTGGAAATTGAATCCGGGTGTCCTGCATGGAAAGAAAGAACTCTACCACTGAACCACCAGTGGCTCCTAGACATCCATACAGCTCTTAGTAGGATTTCAGGGAACTTCTCTTTTCCTGACCAGAATGCCACGCCTCTGTAGGATAGAATTATGGAATGGGTGCTATTACTACAGTTTGGCAATAATTTGAAAGTCTCTTTTGAGAGGAGCTGTTTAAAGCATGTGCATAACAAAGTGCAGAGCATTGCTCAATGTTGATTTGTCAAAAGATTACAATTTAGCTCTTGAAATAAACGTTTCCCAAAATAACAGCAGTTGGGAAACTTTGAGCTCTGTTTCAGTCCTTTCAGAGGAACTAAGAAGTCTTTCATATTCTAAGGGTGGAATACTGAGTAATACAAGAGACAAGAAGTCTTCAGTCTCCCTCACTGCCTGGGGACCTACTGGACTATTATTAGCATGGGATACAAAATAGATTTGGTAAACATTGGAAAAGTCTTACCATGCAGCCTCTCAAAGACATATGGTCTTTTGTAAGTGTCATGATCATTATAAACAAGCAAGATGTTCTAATTAAGAACAAGTCTTTGTAAGGCAACTTATTCTGCAATTTAGGACTGAGGATATAAAACAGATAGACAAGACTTTGGGGGCTGGGTAACCCCAATTCCCTCATCGTCCAGACTTTGAAGGCTGAAAACAGAGTGCTGCCATCTCCTCTATGAACACTAGAGGGAGTGCGACTACATGGAATTACTCAGCCGGACGTGGGTCGTACAAGCCACACTGGTACCCTTCCCTGCTAACCAAATTCTTTACCACAGATTAACACGTTATAGGAATTGTTCCTTAATTTATTTTGAGGGAGTGGGGAATTCAGGGAACAGGTTTTATGAATTTATAGGAGCTCCATATTTTAATCCATTGGAGTTATGGTGTGTGTATTGTTTTCCCATTTTTACCAGCCTTACTGAACACAGTACAGATGCAGTTGAATGGCTGAATAAGGGACTCAATGGAAGCTCTTCTGACTTGGAATTTTCACTACTGGGTTGTCTCTTTCGGCTTAAGACATTCAATATTTATAACCTTTTCACAGGACTTCAAACCAATTCGAAGCCATTCAGTCACGGTCAACATAGTGAAATCTAAACAGATCCAAGTTTGTATAACATGAGTATACCAGAATGATAAACCAGAATGGGGAAAACCCCTCAGGTCAAAGCCCTTGAATAGCAGACTTGGAATAGGTTTGGCAAGCCTTTCAGGAGGCTGATGTACGCGAGTGGATTATTGCCAGGACTGTGGAGAGCAGCATAGATCCAAAGCGGCACAGCTGACTACCATCTTGTGCACGACTTCATTGATTCCAACTCTGCCAATCAAGAGATTTGGTTGCTATGCCTTACATATGCTGCCCTTGTTTTCCAAGAGAGACATCAAGTTTCTAGGAGGGCATCAACCTTTCATTTTCCCTCTCCTGGTTATCATTCTGCTATGGCGGTTCTGGTTTTGACTTGTTTACTATTTTTGGTCCTACTTTTTCATGGGATAGGGGTTGAACTGGATAAAGTTTGGGAACTCTTTCCGGGCTATGATTTTTTGATTGTATAACTCCCCAACTGGAGTGTGAAATTCTGCAAGGCAGGGAAACTATGACTGAAACTAATGCCAACACAGGTAATTTAGTTGATGCTCGTTAAAGAATCACTACTTCACAAGACTGATTAATTTGTCATACTTTCAAATACACTATACGCACACAAATAATACATGAATACATAACTTGTATAGTATGCATAGGAAGCAAACATTTGAAAGGTTGCATGACTTACAAACAAATGTGTAATGTGCAAACTGTTTCACAAAAATAGGGTATTTGATTACTTACCATCCAGATACATTCATAAAGGAAGGAGCCATAGTTTTGATTCTCAAAGCATGTGTGTATCTCAATATTTCCCTTTTCTTAGCTTGTGGAAACTCAGGACAGGAGTAGTTAAATAAAGCACTCAAAAATAGTACTATTTTTCTCTTTTCTGTCATCACTTTGCCCAGCACATATACAAATTGAATAAAATGTGTGAAAATTGGAACCTGTGTAAGGTGGAAATGTGTCAGAGAAGGAAAACTAAAGTATTTCTCCCCAATAGAGATGATAGGGAAGTGGTAACAGTTCACTTTGTCAGAGGAGGACAATTTGTAAGACCTAGGAAAGCAGAGCTGTACCACTGAATTTCAGTTTGTACAGGCTTCACTTTATATATCCATCATGTGAACATACCCTACATACCAAATACACACACACACACACACACACACACACACGGATTCTAGGGCAAAGATCTTTACCCTTGGATATTATGTTAGACAATTAGTCACTAGTGAAAAGAAAGTATTTCTTATCCTCATGTAACATTAAAAAAGGATTATCATATTTATTTACTTATTGAAAAAACCACTAAGAAACCTCAAACTCATTGTCATTGAGTTGGAACTGACTCATAGCTAACCCTCCAGCAGATTTCAGAGACGGCAGAGGCTGTGTCATCTTTACATAGAATCAAATGAGAGGAGATTGATCATCTTTCTCCCAGTCGTCCATCGTTCTCCCCTAGAGTGGCTGGAAGATTTGAACCACCCGAGGTGTGACCTTTGGATTAGCAGCATAGCTCCGTACAGAGTGATTTGCCCATTGGGAGGCCTGGCAGCACAGTGGCTACATACTTGATTCCTAACTGAAATGCCAGCAGTTCAACCCTCCAGTTGCTCTGTGAGAGAGACTGTTTCCAAAAAGACATACAGTGGTGGAGACCTTTATGGGACAGTCTATGACTCTGTCCTGTGAGGTCGTAATGAGTAGGAATTCACTTGTTGGCATGGATTTTTGGTTTGGAAGAAGAGAATTCTTTTGAGAGGCCCTTTTAAAAAAATATAATCAGAACGGCTAGAGCCTAAGAAAATGTTTAGAAATAAAAACCTCAAACTCATTGCTGTTGAGTTGGAATCAACTCATAATAGACTGTCCACTGACCATCCAGCTGCTTTCCAGGAGGCTGTAAATTGCTGAGTCCCCCCCCCCCTTTCTTTTTATTTCTTTCTCTTTTTAACCAAGGATGAAGCTGATGCTGAAAAGTCGCAGAGGTGAGTTGGTGAGTTGGGACCGGAACTTACATCTCTGTGCTATGTTACATCTTGTAGCAGAAATAGCAATGTTAGCCACTCCTAGCACTGACCAGCTGATAGAAAAACCAGATTCCAAAGCCAACCTTTGCAAGTACTTAGATATGGAAAGAAAGCCTTGCAGACATTCTTCATGCATGCAAACATTCTTCACCAAAAATGAACTGTCATGTTGTTATGTACCATTGAGTCAGAATCGATTCATAGCCGACCCTCCAACAGCTTTTCAGAAGTTGTAGAGCACACAGGAGGAGATTGTCCAGCTTTCTTCCTGAGCAGCTGGTGGAGTTGAACTGTGTGCCTTTGAGCTGCCAGTGCAGTTCCACTAGGGCCACCAGAGCGCTTTAAAATGGATTAGGATCTAAAATGTAAGTCTTTTATAAGAGTAGAATACCTAAAATAAATGTATGGAATGGGAAAGCTTCATTTTTGCCAATTTAGAATAATTAATAGCAGAAGTTTGTTGTTGTTGTTATGGGCCATCAAGTTAGAACAGACTCATAGCTGACCTTGTAGTGGTCAGAGGCTGTAAACTGCATGCAAGGAGATTTCCCCTCTCTCTCCCTTGAAGCAGCTTGTAGATTCAAATTGCTTGCTTTGTGTTGGCAGCACAACTCCTCACTCAAGAAACCACCAGAGCTTCCTAGCTCTTGTGTGATGCACAGACATCAAATTAAGAACAAGCCAAAATCAATACCCCAGCAAAACTCAATTCAGTTGCTATTGAATTGGTTCCAATTCGTGGTGACCTTGTGTTACCAGAGTAGAACTGTTTCACAAGACTTTTTCTTGGCTTTAACCTTTACAGAAGCGGATTGCCAGATCTTTCTTCTGTGGGGCTGCCAAACAGGCTCCAAGTACCTTGTCAGTTCTTTTCAGCTATGAAAGAACACAAACCTTTGGCAACATCAAGGAACATGACTTATATCATGCTTTTGATAGGGTCACAGGAAGCACTTAAATAACAAAAGGCTAGAGTAATGTAGCATCAGAATTGGAGGAAGACCATCAACCACCTTCATTACGCAGATGACACAACCTTGCTTGCCGAAACTAAGAAGGACGTGAGGCATTTATTTGCTGCAGAAGTTGAAAGACTGCAGCCTTCAATATGGATTGAGGCTCAACATCAAGAAAACAAAGATTCTCACCACTGGACCAATTGGCAGCACCATGATAGATGATGAAGAGATTGAGATTATTAACAGCCTCAGTTTGACTCCACAATCAACACTCTTGGCACCAACTGCTAGGAAATCAAAAGACAAATTGCATTGGGAAAGGAGGCTATCAGGGATCTCTCCAGAGTATTGAAGAGTAACAATATCATTCTAGAGACTAAGGTGTGTTTTATTCAGACCATAGTCTTCAAACTTACTTGCTATACATTAGAGAGCTGAACAGTGACTAGGGATGACAGAAGGAGAATTGACGTGTTTGAGCTGTGGTGCTTGAGAACAGTATTGAATATACCATGGATTGCAGAGAGAATAAACAGGTTTGTCCTAGAGAGGGTGAAACCAGGCTACTCATTGAAGGCAAGAATTCTGAGGCTTCATCTGACATACTTGGGCATGTTGCAAGCAGGGACTTATCCTTGCCATGCTTGGGAGGGTGAAGGGACAGCACAAGAGAAGAAGACCCTTGATGAGATAGATTGATTCAGTGTCTGGGGTCATGGGGGAGTGTCAGAGACAATAAGTTGGCATAGGATAGAGAAGAGTTCGGAACTGTTGTATATAGGGTCGCTATGAGTGGCAAGCAACTTGGTGGCACCTAACAACAACAACAACAACAGCAATAATGTACTTAATTTGACACTGGCCCTTTAATAAGAAGAATGAGGGAAAGAAAAAAAAAAGATAATTCACCTTATTAATCTTACTATTAATGAGAGAGTTGCTATCTCTGTTTGGTGAGATCACGAATTCAATTAATTCCAACACTGGTTCCAGTAAGCTCTTTATGAGTCTAAGGGGATTATTAACTCTGCAAGGTTTGAAAGATTGAATCACAATAACAATTTCTTGCAAGATTTTTGAGGCTTTGAGCAGGTTTACTTTCAAGAAATTAATCATCTATTGACCTAATGTAGTTGAAGGAGTAAATTGGGAGAAGAAGGAGCAACGTGATGAGGGATAAAAGATAGGGAGAGGAGTTAGATGCCTGACTTACTCTTCCCTCAAATCAAAGTCTGAGTTTTATGTCAAAGTCTGTTTTTCTGTTTCTCCAGGCTGACTTCAAATGATGACTTCTGCTTGTTATTGTGTGAGTTAAGTTGACTCTGACTTATGGAAACACTACAAGACAGAACAGCCTTGCCCTTGCCCTTGCCCTTGCCTTCTAGAGGTTCCCAGGGTGGAATCTTTCTAGAGGCAGGTCGCCAGTTCCTTTCTCCCATGGAGTGTGGGGTGAGTCGGAATTAGATCCTTTTGGTTTAACAGCTGAGCACTGAAACCACTGTACCATTAGGCTCCTTCATGTTTTTTTTTTTTTACTAGGATGCTGCTAAGACTGAATAAGACTGGTCGCTTCTTTGCCTGTGAGAGTCCACGTGTACTGGAAATGGTTAACATGCACAGCTAGTATCTGAGAGCTTGGAGGTTCAAGAACACCTACAGATACCGCCTACTTTGGGCATGTTGTCAGGAGGTGTCCGTCCTTAGTGAAAGACATTATGCTTGGAAAAGTAGAAAACCAATAAAAAAGAGGAAAGCCTTCAATGAGATGGATTGGCCCAGTGACTGCAACAATGGGCTCCATGATGGTGGAGCTGATGAGATGACACAGGACAGGGCAGTGTTCCAAAGTGCTGTCTGTTGTTCATAGGGTCACTATGAGTTGTATTGACGGAATGGTGCCTAAACTAAGAGGTACCTCAGTAGAAAGGCCTGACCAATTACCTTTGAAAATGAGTCATTGAATACCCTATGTTGTTGCTGTGCTGTTTTTAAGTGCCGTTAAGTTGCTTGCGACTCAGCGACTTTATGTACAACAGCCCTAAACTCTGTTCTGTGCTGTGCCAATCTCATTGTCTCTGACACACTCATCCTGATTACCCCAGTCACCAAATCAATCCACCTTCTAGAGGGCCTTCCCCTCCTGTGCCTGCCCTCCACCCTCCCAAGCATGATGTCCTTCTCCAAGGACTGGTCTCTCTGTACAACATGACCAAAGTATGTCAGATGAAGCCTCAGAATCCTTGCCTCCAAGGAGCAGCCCGGTTTAACCCTCTCCAAGATGAGTCTGTTTGTTTTCTTAGCAATCCATGGTATACCCTCAAAACTCTTCTCCAACACCACAGCTCAAAGGCATCAATTCTCCTTCTATCCTCCCTAGTCATTGTACAACTCTCTGATGCATAACATGTGATTGCAAAGACCATGGCCTGTATCAGACGCACCTTAGTCTCCAGAGAGACATCATTGCTCTTCAGTACTTTAGAGAGGTCCCTAACAGCAGAGTTTCCCATGGCAATATGTCTTTTAATTTCCTGGCTGCTGGTGCCAAGAGGGTTGATTGTGGAGCCAAGTGGAATAAAGCTGTAAACAATCTCAATCTCCTCACCATCAATCCTGATGCTGCCCATTGGTCCATGCCCTATGGAGTGCAGTTCTATTTTGGAACACTTAGGATAACCATAAGTCAGAGCTGACTCCACAGTAATTGGGATTGGTGGTGCAACTACAGATGAACTATGACTAGTCTCTCCCTGGGCACCAAGGTGGGCACATGGATCTGTTAGAGAGCCATGCTGATGGTGGTGCTGGTTCTAAGAAAAAAGAAATAAGCTAATGAATTGGAAAGATTCAAAAGTAGTAGCAAAGGCTGTACTGGCTTTTATTTTTATTTTTAGTTCTTAAATTTTATTTTTTTATAAATTTGCATTCAAAGTTCATATACATTGTGTTTTATTCATGTACACTGTGTTTCAAACATTCCTTCATTCACATTGGGTTTCATGTGATCATTCTCATACATTGTGTTTTATGAAATGTACTGGATTCTTAAGTGGTTAAGTTCAGCTGAACTATTGTGATTCTGGGCAGACTATTCCTACTTAGTCAGTGATCAGTAAGATTTTCAAACCATAATTATCAAGAAGCAAAGTTTCTTCTCTAGCCTGAATCTTTGCTTTTTCTTTCTCTTTCTATTTTTAGTGTCCTAAATTTTCATGCTTGGATTGATTTTATCCGCAAGAACAAATGTTGTTTGGTGACATTCTGAGTTGATTCTGACTCGCTAATGCTGTGTCTAACAGAATGAAACACTGACCAGTCCTGTGCTATCCACACGATCTATGCTACATTTGAACTCTTTGCTGTAGCCATGGGGTCAATTCATCTCATTGTGGGTTTTCCTCTCTTCAACCCACCCTCTACTTTAAGTAGGAGCTTAGTGGTTTAGTGGTAAGGAATTGTGCAGCCAATCCTAAGGTCCTTAAGTTGAATCCACCACTGCCCTGGGTGAGAAAGATGGAAATTCTCCTCCCACATGGTCTACTACTTTTGACATCCACCTAGAGGGAGAGCTGTGGGTCAGTTGTGACTTGGCGGTAGACAACAACAACTCCTACTTAAAGAAGTATGAGGTCTCTCTCCAGGGACAGGTTTCTATGAAAATACATTCAATGATTCTAGATGAAGTGCCATTCTTATGTCTAAGGAGTATTCTCGTTATACTTCTTCCAGCACAAAGTTGTTTTTTATCTTCTGGGGGTTCGTGGTGGTTACACAAAACCATCCCCCAAATGAATTAACAATTTTTCTGTTTTCCTTGTTCATTGTCCAGCTTTTGTATGCATATAAAGTCATTATAAATGCTTTCTTCACAGGCTCCTTAATCTCCACTGTGACACCTTTGCTTCTGAATACTTGAAGAAGATCTTTTACAGCAGATTTGTACAAATTAAATTTGTTGATTGCTGCCTTCCGTCGGTATTGATTGTACAGCCATCTAAAATGAAGTCCTTGACAATGTCAATCTTTTTCTCCATTTATCATGACATGGTTTATTGGTCCATTTAAGATAATTTTTTTATGTTGAGGTGTGATTCACGTTATAGGCTATATATAGCCTCTGATCCTCATCGATAATGCTTCAAGTTTTCTATATTTTTAGCAAGAAAAACTGTGTCACCTTCATGTCATGGATAGTTAATGAAATTTCCTTTAATTCTGACTAATATTCTTCTCTTTATAATCTACCTGCACAGATTATTTTCTCAGCATACATATTGAATAGAATGTTAAAGGACACAATTCTGATACACATTTTTCCTGTCTTAATAATTTGCTCTCATAGGATAGTTCTTGTGGCTTGGTGGTAAGGAGTTCTGCTTCAACCCAAAGTCACATATTTTGAACTCTGCAGCTACTGCATGGAAGGAAGATGAGCAATCTCTTCCTGTGGAGTTAGCTGTCTCTGAAAACACACTGGAGGGTCAGCTATGGGTTGGTTCAGACTCATTGATATATAACAACAACAATGGCATCTTGGTTAGCACTATTTATTTCCTCCTCTAATTAGGACCTCGAGTGGTTCAAACGGTTTGTGCTGGGCTAACGTAATGGCTGGCTTTTCAAATCCACCTATTGGTACAGAAGAAAGAAGAAAGAAGAAGTACAGAAGAAAGAATTGGTACAGAAGAAAGGCCTGGTGGTCTACTTCCATGGTGTTTACAGCCATGAAAACCTTATGGAGCTCAATTTTACTCTGTACCACATGGGGGTCACTCTGCATTAAGATTGACTGGAATATATATATAATTTTATTTACTTTTTAAAATAAAGGACAGGAAGGCAGCGCCTCCAGGCAGAAAGCTATTAGAATTTCTATGTCCTATCTTACACACAATTAAGCCTTTTCTTAGTGTCTTTTCCTGTTTCCCTACTCCACCAAGATTCTTGTTGCTATAAGTATCCATGATTCAAGTGGTGCCTAAGGCACTTCAAAGACTGTGTATGGACTGTGTGAGGAAAAGACTTTTGGAATCCTGTTGCTCCACCCTCTGTTCTGTCCAATACTTGTGGGTTACACTGGCCTCACTATTGTGGCTATATTTTAACTTTCTAAAGGTCTGGCTTTCTTCCTGGAATGGGGTAGTCACAGAACTGGGTGGGTTGACTGGAGGAAGTAGGAAGCCTTTTTGAGTATGGAAACTCTTACTGATATTGCTCATACTTTGAGTCAGAGAAAGCACAATGTGTGTTAAAATACTCATTATCTTTTATCATGTAGAACTGTTATACTTGGAAAATTTGATTAACCATGAGAAGAGAAAATGAAAGTGCAAGTAATATGAAAGTTGGGAGCAGAGCAGTTGGATCAGTGTGGTTGACCAGGCAGAGGGTGGTTCTCTTGAAATAATCAGAATTTATCACTGCTTATCTTTTCTGATGACCTAATCTGTAGAAGGCAGCTCTGGGGACATGGTGCATCTGGTGATTTGAATCCACTGTGGCTCTAATGGGAGAAAGGTGGGCAGTCTCCTCCCATGTGATGTATGTACACCTTCACGAACCCACTAAAGGGTCACTTATGAGTCTGCTCTCAGTAGCAATGAGTTTGAGGTTTTTGAAGTTTTATTTGTTTTTTAGTTTTCTTTTTCTTAGTTCCTGGAATCAGAGAAGGCCGAGGAAGCTCACTTTGTCAAGTGAGATCAGTTTTCATAGAAAATAAAAGTTGGAGCAATTTCAGCCTTTCTTGCATCTAGTTGATCTGTTCAGGTGCCAGAAAGAGAAGGGATGAGTAAGAACACAGAGGGGAGAGGGCCTCCAGACATCGCCAGAGTGTTCCCTGCCACGGAATCCCCACAGAACCTTGAAGCCCAGGCACTAGACAAAGCCCTGGGGAGGCTGGTATTCTCCAGTCCCTGAGCTGATCAGTCCTTGGCCTGAAACCCTCTCAAGATCATGGTTGCTGGGAGAAATGTGGAGTTTTCAAGTTTCTGCGGTGGATCAGCGGAAGTAGCTGAGCAATGAAGTCAGGGGACAGAGGAAGGAAAGGCAAACTGCTCAGATAATTCCTGAGATCCATCCTCAATCCAAGGTCTACCAAAACTGACTGTATAGCATTTTCTTTTTCCTTTCACTTGGTTTATGAGCTGGCACTGCTCCCAGTGAGTAGGGAGGTAAAGCATGTTCACTTTGAGGTGAAAGAAGAGGCCTGTTGGACTGCTAACTGAAAGGGAGCAAATCGAACTCACATAGCAGCCCCATAAGATAAATATGTCAGCCTACTCCCATAAGGATCCATACCCTTGGAAACCCTATGGGGACACTTTTCCTCTCTCCTTTGGGGCCCCTGTGAGTCGGGATTGTGACTTAGTGGCAGTGGGTTTTCGTTGGGAAAGAAGTAGTCGTCTTGATTTGGCTTGACTTGAATGGTTCCATGGTCGGGACAACAGGCTAGAGTACAGGATAGATGAAGAAGGCTGAGGAAGAGGGGCTGCCAGGGACATGTTTCTGGCCAAGAGGCAGCTGGCATACTCCTCTCCTAGAGACTGGCCATCCCAGGGATCCTAATTACTGCACAACAGCTAACCCCATAATCACTGTGACAGGAGTAGTGTGGGCCGGAAGGAGACGTGAGATGGAGATGGTGCTGCCTAAGAGGAAGCTGGAATCACTGGGTTTCCCCTCTCCACCAGCCACTGACTGGGGCCAGGGGCTGCTGCCAGCTGCCTGCTAAGGCAGAATCAGCTGCTACCAGCAGAGAGCACAAGCCCCTCCTGCCTTATCTCTCAAAGCCCCAAGCTGCCATCGCTGCCTGGACCCTCTGGCCAGACTGAGAAGGATTGCTGTTCAGTTATTTAGACTGTTAGGATGTTTCCCTTTCCAGAAGCCAGCAGGAAAATCCTGAAGTATAGGAAGGGGGTTTCCAAGGAGCTCGATGGGAAATGATCCCAGCTTAAAAACACCCAGAAAGTATATACACTGGTGTACAATTATGCCCAAGTTGAAGTAACTCACAGTTGTGGGTTAATCCTGCCTCATAACCACCTCCATTTCAGGCAGTTTCTGAGGCTGCAAATCTTTACAAGGTGAGATTGCTCCTTTATTCGCCTGAAAGCAGCTGCTGGATTTGAGCCACTTACCTTTCAGTTAGAAGCACTTATATTGAAGTAAAATTAAATGCCCAAAACTCAATAGCAAACCCTGAGACTGTCAATATTTATGGGAGGAAATTGCCCATCTTTCAATCTAGGAGAAAAACCTGAAGAAACCTGCCTGTGCTTTGGCCCTTTTTGGTTAGCAGAGCAACACAGTATGAGCCCCTAGAACTCCTTAAGTTGAAGAACTATGAATTTTTCACTCGGCAATATCAACTAGGTGATCTTTTTGATTCACAAAGTGAAAGAAAAAGAAAAACCATTTGCTCCTTTCTTAGTGTTCATTCATGATTTAGAAGAGAGATACCTTTTGTTTAAAAAAAACCAAAAATGCCAGATTTAAGGATGAAAATTGTCTTGTGGAAGGTTATGTAAGTAGAACCTTGGGGTCTACTTTCCAAGTAAGTGTGTGTGTTACCAGGGGGCTTTGGCTAGTGAAGCGATTCTGAAATAAATCCAGGTTTTGGACCAAATAAAATCCATTGCAGAGGTCTGTGCTCTATAAGGTTTTCTTAGCTGTAATGTTTACATGGAGCCCTTGCTGTGTAGAACAAACCCTATCAGGCTGCGAACTGAAAGGCCAGCAGTGTGAATCAACCAGCCACTCCTGAGGGAGGGAGCCAGACAGTCTTCTATAAAGATTTTTCAGCCTCAGGAAGCTCTAAGAGGGTCCCTGTGAGTGAGAACCTATTAGATGACAGCAGTGTTTGTGTGTGTTATTTTGTCTTGTAATCTGCAGCCCTCAGGCCTGTCTTTCATTGTTTTTGTTCAGACATTCCTCTAGGTCATATAGCCCTGGTGTACAAGTTGCTGTACAGCGGTCACTTGTGGTTGCTGTGAGGCTGAACACTGTGACACTGATGTGTCAAATGTGTTAATGGTTGGTTACCCAATGGGGACAGAGAGTGGGGTGGAGCTTCCTGATTAAAACAAGCTTGGAAGCAGGAGTGGCATCCACTTCCATAATAGCTTGCCTCCAGAAACCCTATGAACCTGGAGAGAGGATGAAAGGCACCCAAGCATCGAGGACTCTCCTTCATAGGGTCGCTATGAGTTACCTGTGACTTGACAATGCTTAACAACAACAACAACAACAACAATAACAATCTTGATAGTAGCAGCTCACATGTCTTTCTTCCGTGGTGCTGCTGGACAAGTCTGAACTGCCAAACTTGAGTAGTTGAGTGCCAATGGTTTGTATCACCAAGGAATCTTCAGGGCACTAGAAGCAGAGAGAAATAGCCATGCGGTTGGGGGAGAAGAGTGGGCTGAGAAGAGAGGAGCTGGGAACTCCAGCTTTGTTAGGCTTGTTTGTTTCCTGGCTTTCAAGAAAATGCTAAAACTCATAATTAAAATGATTTCTGATAAGAGTCAATGCCCATGGAAGTAGCAGTCAAGGAATCAAACTATAGGTTGCACTGGGCAAATCATTGCAAACCACATGTAATTTTTTTAAAATAAAAAACAAAAATATTCTCATGAACTAAGGTGAATCTGAACCAAGAGGAAAACCTCCAGTAAGATGAATTTATATGGTGACTTCAGCAACAGGCTTGAGTGTTTCAGAGATGCTGAGGATGGCACAGGATAGAGCAGGGTTCAGGTCGGCTGTTCATAGGATTGCTGAGTCATACCTAGCTGTCCATAGGGTCACCTGATGACACCTAAAAATAGTAACGTACTCGTGAAAAGCTGGACGGTGAGAAAAGAAGACTAAAGACACTGATGCTGGTGAATTAGTAAAGACAGATTAAGTGTATCATGGCTGCCAGAGAAACAAACAGTTCTGTGTTGGAAAATATGGTGAGAATGCTCCTTTGAAGGAAAGGTGGTGAGGCTTTGATTCACATGTGCTCTGGTGGGGTAGTCTGTGGGGAGTTGCGCTGTTATCCCAGAGGCCATGACTCTCTGGTAGTTCGAATCCATCAGCAGCTCTGAGGGACAAAGCTCGACAGTCTCCTCCTGTGTGATTTGTAGCCTCTGAAAATGCTCTGGTGGTTTAGCAAAGATTTAGTTCTGATTTGATATCAGGCAATGAGAATTTTGATCAGGAGGGACCAGTTTCTGGAGGAAGGTATCCTGCTTGGTGAAGAGGAAAGTCGTTGACAAAGAGGGAGAGCATCAACAAGATGATTGACTCAGTGGTTGTAGCAATGGCTCTACAAGCAGGTCTGGGCAGTACCCATCCTATTTGTGAACAGGGTCAATAGGAGTCTGAATTGACACAGCAGCACATTACAATGACTTGATGAGATGGGTGTCTCCTTTGTAAGTTCTCTTGGTTTCAAATACTTAGGAAGGTTCTGGAAGAAGAAAAGGGGTAATGGATTTTTTTGGCTGGTGCTGCCTCCTCAAGAGATAGGTGACTGGTTACAGCACGGCGCCGGCTCTTGCAAATCATCTTGTGATAATCCGAGTGAGCTTGCCGAAGAGAAATCTTGAGATGTCCCAGAATTTAATGGCTTTTATACTCCACTTGCTTCAGAACAGCGCCAGCTTTACTGAACTGACACACTGACTCCAGTATGTCGTACAATCATCATATTCCCTGTTCTGTGTAACTTTGGGCTCCTGTGTGTGAAGTTGATTACTTTCTAGAGTCTTTTCAGAACCCAGAATTTTTTTCTGGAGATTAAAACAGAGTATCTGGGAGGCTGTGCTCTATGAGGAGGAATGCAGCATCAGGATTGGAGGAAGACTCATCAACAACCTGTATTATGCAGATGACACAACCTGGCTTGCTGAAACTGAGGAGAACCTGAGGCATTTATTTGTTGTTGAAGGTCAAGGACTGCAGCCTTCAATATGGATTAAATCTCAATATGAAGAAAACAAAAATTCTTACCACTGGGCTGATTGACAGGATTATGATGATGAAGAGATTGAGATTTGTATCAGCTTTAGTTTGCTTGGCTCCACAATCAACTTTCTTGGTAATAGCAGCCAGGAAATTAAAAGGTGAATTGCATTGGGAAAGTCTGCTGTCAGAGACCTCTCCCGAATACTGAAGAGCGACAATGTCAGTCTGGAGACTAAGATGTACCTGATCTAGGCCATAGTCTTCATGATTGCTTGTTTTGTATCAGAAAGCTGGACAATGACTAGAGATGATACAAAGAGAATTGATGCCTTTGAGCTGTGGTACTGGAGAAGAGTATTGAATATACATACCATGAGCTGCCAGGAGAACAAACAGGTTCGTCCTAGAGAGGGTCAAACCAGGTTGCTTCTTGGAGGTAAGAATTCTGAGGCTTCATCTGACATACTTTGGACATGTTGCAAGGAGGGAGCTTTCCTTGGAGAGGGACATCATGCTTGGAAGGGTGCAGGGACAATGAAAGAGAGGAAGACCCTTGACGAGATGGATTGGCTCAGTAACTGGGGTAATGAGGGTAGATGTGTCAGAGACAATAAGGTTGGCACAGAATAGAGCAGGTTTCAGGGCTATTGTACATAGGGTCCCTATGAGTCACAAGCGATTCTATGGCACATAACAATAACAACAACAACAATAACAAAAACAACTGACTCTTTTTCAGTTGCATCACAATAGTGTTATTACTTAAATTCTGTAAGCTCTGGGAAGCTCTGGTGGCCTAGTGGTAAGAAGTTGTGCTGCAATCCCAAAGGTATGCAACGTGAATCCACGAGCTGCTGCTGTGGAGAAGGATGGCCAATCACCTCCCATGCAATTTACTGCCTCTGAAAACCTGCTGGAGGGTCAGCTCTGAGTCAATTCTGACTTGATGTCACATCACAAACAACAACAACAACAACAACAACAACAACAACAATCTCTGTCTCATAATGTGCTCCTGTGTGCCAGAGAGGAACTTAGCTCCATGGAGTTTTCAGAGGCTCATCTTTTGTATGTAGATAGCCAGGTCTGTCTTTCACAGCACTTTTAGACTGACTTGAACCTCCAACCTTCAGGTTGGCAGCTGCTCTTCATCGCCAGTGTGCATTAGCACTCAATGCCTCCTTTCTGCAAGATTGTAGTGCAACAGTTACAACAAACTTAGGAGGCCAAACTCTACATCCTAGTTGTTTTTATAAAAAGCACCTCAAAATAAAAGTTGGCTTTTGGGAGAATGAACATTTGTTTCCAAGGATCTTCTTCCAAATCCTTTTTGCCTTGTTTATGGGATACTAACAGCTATGCCTTTAGAAAGCAGTCAGAAGCTGAGGGATGTTTTCTCACTGTACCAACTCATGTATGGTCCTAATAAAACTGTGCCTTCTGCTCTTCATCTCATTGTCTATATTGGCCTTAGTCAGACTGGGCAACGGACTCAGTATTTGGTGAATAACAAACAAGAACTCAATTAAAGAGAATGCTGATAGTGTAGGTTAAATGTTGCTACTGTCATTGAACAATCTGTGCAGAAATTGTCAAATGGCAAGCTAGATTGCAATGGAAACATATCAAAAACTCAATATACTATCTTTTAATAAAAAAAGAATAAAGGCTCGTAGAAACTCCATAAGCTATGACTGCAGGTGATGTTTTCTTCTATATTTTGAGAAGTTAAGTAGTTCTAGCAGAACCATTTTCAGTTAGGAGAAAAATTTTTAGGTTGATGTTTTTTGTTTTGTTTTTTTAACTTTCTTTGTCCAAGCATATATTCTTTATTAAAAAAATTATACTCTTTTTCAGTTGCAGCACAATAGTGTTATTACTTAAATTCTGTAAACTCTGGGAAGCTCTGGTGGCCTAGTGGTAAGAAGTTGTGCTGCAATCCCAAAGGCATGCAACGTGAATCCACAAGCTGCTGCTGTGGATTTATTTATAAAGTTTGAATACATTGTTTTTCACAAAAGATCTTTCCAATTTCTTTCAGCCCCCACCCACCGAATTGTGCAACCCAATGATTAACAAACCCCACCCATCCTCACCCCTCAGATCCCCCCCCCTTGGATCCTCAAACTCATTCAACAATAATGGTTTTATACAGTATTTGTCCTTGTGGGACTGAATTTGTTCACTCAGCATAATACTCTCCAGTCCCTCCTAAGGTAGGTAGTAATTTACAAAATCATTGCTCCTGCATGCGGCATAGTATTTCATTGTATGAATGTACCACAACATCTCAGTCGACTCGTTTATGGTTGGACATCGGGGCTGTTTCCATGTTCTTGCAATGGTGAATAATGCTGCTATGAATATTGGTATACAAGTTTCCATTTCAACCTCAGTTCTCATTTTCTTTGGGTGTATTCCAAGCAATGGAATAGCTGGGTCATATGGAATTTCTACATGCAGCTTTTTGAGGAAGTGACAAATTGCCTTCCAGAGAGGTTGTACCATTTTACAATCCCACTAACAATGTGTAAGAGTTCCTATCTAGCCACACCTTCAGAAGGGCTGACCTAAAGGCTGACCATGTAATTCCTTTTAGAGGAAGATTTTGTTTGATATCAAATCTGGATTAACAAATTTTAGTAATTAAAGAAAGCCCCTAAAGCCATGATAAGATGTCTGAATGTCTCAATAAGACAGCTTTGAAAGAATTGAATATTCTTTAGGAAGAGAGGGTCAAAATAAACTAGGGTAGAGACAAATGAGAGAGGTTAGCTCTATCTGTCTCTCTGTGTGTGTTTAGAAGTTGATAGAATCTTTATAGAAAAAGTGATCTGGACACATTTTCCAGTGGTAATGTGATAACGGGGTATAGCTTTGTTGTACACGTTGCCATACAGAGGTAACTTGTGGTTGCTGTGAGGCTGAACACTGTGAAATTGATGTGTCAAATGTGTTAATGGTTGGTTACCCAATGCGGACAGAATGGGATGTAGCTCGCG
>NW_006399820.1:12934743-12936940 GCF_000299155.1 Elephantulus edwardii | reverse complement strand
GGGGCTTGGGCGCTGCTGGGGGTTTATGCAGCAGCACCCTGTGTGTTAAGGGTCACACAGGTGTGGGTTGAAGGGGGGTCACACAGTGTCGGGTAGTCTTCATTCCTCTGGGGTCTCAACAGTCTTCGCTCCTCTGGAGTTCCACGGTAGGTGGCTGGCTGTTGTTCTTCCCTGGTCTCTTCCAGGTCCCTCTCGCGGTGGAACCCCGTCTGGCGGCGGCGTTCTCCCATCTGGCGGTGGGGTTCTCCTGTCTGGCGGCGGCGTTCTCCCGTCTGGCCATAGCTCCCGATTAAAACAAGCTTGGAAGCAGGAGTGGCATCCACTTACGTAATAGCTTGCCTCCAGAAACCCTGTGAACCTGGAGAGAGGATGAAAGACACCCAAGCATTGAGGACTCTCCTTCATAAGGTCGCTGAGTTGCCTGCGACTCAATGGCACTTAACAACAACAACAACGTGATAATGGTGGGTTGATTGATGATTACTTAGACACCCTTAAAAACAAGAACACACATCTCTATTCTGCTAATCTGTAAATAACCTTATAAATAATCATTACTCCACCCTAGCCAATATTACGTTGAATTTTTAGTGAAGACTATTATCTTCTATGACTATTTGTAAATTATTAGGACAATATAAGAGTGTGTAGACATATAGAAGAGAGAAGGAAATAGCCACAGGAGAGAGGAATAAGAGAGAGAAACTAGAATTTCAATAAACCATTGGAACAACAACAACAAATGGAATTGAGGTAGAACATGAACCCTGTAAGAATCTTCAGAAATATTGTGGGGTATATTGGGTTACCCATAGTGACCTTTGGACCAATTTGATCAGTCTCTAAAAGGCAGATTTGCTTTGGTGATGCTTACATAACAGTTGTACTTTTGCAATGGAAAACAGTTAATAGATAGTATTTGCAGACTGGTTGATAACCTAACTTTTAGCTAACCAAATGCCCAGTCCTGGAAAAAAAGACTCGGTCCAAATTTTGGACATGTAACAGCTCATGTTTAATTTTCCCCTCTTGTTTTAAGTGACACAATTTGCATTTGCAGTTTGAAATTGTCTATCATCTTGTCTCCTGCCAGTAGTCAAAGAGGAAGCATGGGAAGAACATAACCATAAAGAAATTTTATCGGTTATCAGAATAGGATTTATTTCTCCCTGCTTGGTGATGTTTTCCAAAAAGCCTTTAGAGAGTTTAGGTTGATTAATATTTGTCATGTCAAAGCCACATAATTGCAATTCATCCCATTAGAATATCCTGTAGTCTGATAGCACAGGGCAGAGTAATCAATTTATTACTAAAACTTGATTTGTTTATTACCCAAGCAAATAAAAAAGGATTGGAGATTATTTCAATGCTGTAGGTAGTGATTTCTTGGCTGCTTTTCCCCCTTTAGTATTGAATGCAGATATTTCTAACTGTAAAAACCAAATTCATGAGTATGGCAAAGTAGTAGGTCTTGACTATGAACTATTAATTAAGATATTTAAAAGCGGGGATTATAGAATTCATTTTGGACAGTTTATTTTCTTATTCCTGAGTTCAGAAAATTTTCTTTTAAAAAGATGCCTTTCTTTTTGTTTTCTACACCATTTTTTTTAATTACATGATCTCATTTTATTAAGAACAAAAAGGAAAAACAAATAAATCAGGATTTTTTTTATGTGCTTTGAGTCGACTCCAACTCATAGCCACACTATGCACAACAGCTCTGAACCATGCTTTATAGTGAGCCAGTCTTACTGCCTCTGACACATCTACCCTTTATTTCCCTAGTTATTGTATTAATCTATCTCATGCATGGTCTTCTTCTCCTTCATTGTTCTTCTACACTTCCAAGCATGATGTTCTTCTCCAAGGACTCGTCTCTCCTGGCAACATGCCCACATTAGGTAAGATAGAGCCTAACAAATCCATGTATCCAAGGAGCAACTTGGTTTCACCCTCTCCAGGACAGACAGAACTGTTTGCTCTCTTGGCAGTCCATTGTATGTTCAATATTCTTCTCCAGCATCACAACTCAAAGGCATCAGTTCTTTGTCTGCTATCTTTAGTCATTATTCAGTTCTCTGATGCAAGTAATGAATGGCAAAGACCATGGCCTTGTTCAGGGGCACCTTAGTCTCCAGACTGACACTTGCTCTTCAGAATTCTGGAGTGGTCTCTTACAGGAGATTTTTTTTTT
>NW_006399820.1:12914874-12934518 GCF_000299155.1 Elephantulus edwardii | reverse complement strand
GCCCATCCCACCCCCAGCCTACAGCAGATTTTTCTAATGCTATTTGTCTTTTGGTTTCCTGACTGTTGGTGACAAGAGTGTTAATTGTGTACCTGAACAAGCTGAAATTGTTGATAATCTCCATCTCTTCTCCATCTATCATGGTGCTGCGAATTGGCCCAATGGCATAAATGTCTGTTTTCTTGATGCTGAGTGTTAATTCACTTTGTAGACAGCAAGATTGTTGCTGTTGTTGTTAAGTGCTGTCGAGTCGCTTGCAACTCATAGCGACCCCATGTACAACAGCCCTAAACGCGGCTCTGTCCTGTGCCAGTTGTACTGTTTCTGACACTCCCATCCTGATTACCCCAGTCACTTAATCATTCCACCTCATAGAGGGCCTTCCCCTCCTGCACTGTCTCTCCACCCTCCCAAGAATGATGTCCTTATTTAAGGACCAGCCTCTCCTCACAACATATCCAAAGTATGTCAGACGGAGCCTCAGAATCCTTGCCTCCAAGGAGCCACCCAGTTTAACCCTTTCAAGGATGAATCTGTTTGTTTTCCTAGCAGTCCTTGGTACTCTCAGTACTCTTCTCCAGCACCACAGCTCAAAGACATCAATTCTCCTTCTATCTTTCTTGGTCAATGTCCAACTCTCTGATGCATAACAAGTGACTGCAAAGACCACGGTCTGTATCAGATGCACCTTAGTCTCCAGAGAGAAACCGTTGCTTTTTGATACTTTAGAGAGGTCCCTAACAGCAGACTTTCCCATGACAATATGCCTTTTAATTTCCTGGCTACTGATGCCAAGAGTGTTGACTGTGGAGCCAAGCAAACTAAAGCTGTGAACAATCTCAATCTCTTCAATTATCCTTCTATCCTCCTTAATCACTCTCCAATTCTCTGATGCATAATAAGTGATTGCAAAGACCATGGCCTATATCAGATGCATCTTAGTCTCCAGAGAGAAACCATTGCTCTACAGTACTTTAGAGAGGTCCCTAACAGCAGACTTTCCCATGGCAATACGTCTTTTAATTTCCTGGCTACTGGTGTCAAGAGTGTTGACTGTGGAGCCAAGCAAACTAAAGCTGTGAACAATCTCAATCTCTTCACCATCCATCACTGCCAATTGATCCAGTGGTGAGAATCTTTGTCTTCTTGACATTGAGCCTCAATCTATATTGGAGGCTGCCGTACTTGACCCTTTGCAGCAAGTGCTTCAGGTCCTCCTCAGTTTCAGCAAGCAGGGTTGTGTCATCTGCATAACACAGATTGTTGATGAATCTTCCTCCAATCCTGTCACCACACTTCTCCTCATAGAGCCCAGCCTCCCAGATAATCTGTTCTGAATGCAGGTTGAAAAGGAATGGAGACAGGACACATCCCTGACGTACTCCCTTCTCCATTTTGAACCATGCAGTGTTTCCTTGCTCTGTTTTAACGACTTCCTCTTGGTCCAAGTATAGGTTTCGCATTAGCACAATCAAGTGTTCTGGGATTCCCATTCTTCTCAGAGTCAGCCATAGTTTGTTACGATCCACACAGTCAAACGCCTTTGCATAATCAATGAAACACAGATAGACATTCCTCTGGTATTCCCTGCTTTCAGCTAAGATCCATCTAACATTAGCTACAATATCCCTAGTTCCACAGCCCCTTCTAAACCCAGCCTGGACTTCTGGCAGTTCTCTGCTGATGTGCTGGTCCAGTCATTTTTGGATAATCTTCAGTAGAATCTTGCATGTGCATTGTTCTATAGTTTCCACACTCTGTTGGGTCGCCCTTCTTTGGGATGGGAACAAATATAGATCTCTTCCAGTCAGTTGGCCAAGTGGTTGTTCTCCAGATTTCTTGGCACAGCTTGGTGAGCACATCCAGGGCAGCATCTGTTAGCTGAAATATGTCAGTTGGTATGCCATCTATTCCTGGGGCCTTATTTTTTGCTATTTCTTTTAAAGTAGCCTAAACTTCTTCCTTAGCAGAACTGAAAATTTTGTTAGACAACTGGAGGAGAGAAGCCAATATTGACAGGACTGAGAACTTGGGAACACTTAGAGCTATGAGGCTGGAGGTTGAGGTACCTGTGTACACATTTTGGGAGCTGTCTTGACTATCTTTTTTTATTAATCTGAACTATAACAACTTAAAGCCTCCAGTATGGTCTTGTGTGGACTTGGAGCTATCACCTCAGATTTCGGACCCAGCCACACAGTAAAATTAGTGTTGAGTTCAATAGAAGGAGGCTTGAGAGAGTGTGGGGGACATGTCTGACCTCATGAAAATTGATTTTGTGTTATTGATGCTGTCAAAAGGGATAGCTTCTGCTGGTGGAGTTGGTCAAGGTCAGATATGGTACTCTCCACATGGCTCTTGCTCTTTTACAAGTACTCTTTTCCAACACCATAATGGAAGGCATGAATTCTTTTTTCTGGTTATCCTTATTCATTGTTCAACTTTCAGATGCAACTCTTCTCAGTAGTAACCTGTTCAACTTTCAGATGCAACTCTTCTCAGTAGTAACCTGGAAATGCACAGAACCCTCTGACTGGGAGTACTGTACTGCCAGAGCACTTTTGTGTTTTCCAGAAAATCAGATTACTTTCTGTTTGATATTTCTGATTTTCTTTTCATAGACAAGTTTTTCTATAAAAATTGAGCTGAAATAGTATCAGAGAAGTCAGTTGTGGAAATGACAGAGATTTGTGAAGTTTGTGTGCAGATCTGCTAGTTTCATGATTTTGTGGACAGTCCCCGCAGGCCCCCAGGTGTCAGTGTCTTTGCCTCCTGATAGGCTGACACTGAAAGTGAAATTTAGAAAATGCCCAAGTATCCCTAAAGTCTAATCATTGATGTTATATTCTCCAGGGAAGCTTTGATACTAAGCATCAAGAATTTAACCCTCTTCCTCATTTCATAGATTCAGCATATAATTTGCGTGGGGATTACAACCTGAATCTTCTTAGGTACCTCTGGCTTCTGACACAGCAGCAGCCTTTGATTCACCGAGTGTTTTTCCTCCCCTGCCGCTTAATCTCCAGAGCGGCCAATTTCTAGACAGGAGGAGTTTATACTTTATCTGTTCCTACCACACTCCTGGTTGATGCCTTTGTAATAGGAAGCGGCTTCTCCGCTCTGCTGCTCAATGAGGGTGCACAGAAGTGTATGTGCTGGGGTGTCTGAACATCTGGGCATTTCTGAAGATGCTGGGGGACACTGCTGAACAAGGTGGTGGTGGTGGTGGGATAGATTGGGTAACAAATTGAAGGCACCGACGAGGCTGCATTTGTTGTGAGTTAAAAGGTTTATACAAAGATTTTCTTAGTAATGTCTCAGGTTTTAATAGGGTAATTAATCTTTCTAAGTGTGAGTGCCAGATTATGGGATCAGCTATTATCCCTGGCTGCAGAGTGGTCCTTTGTGTGTTGCTCTGAACAGGACTAAGTGAAGAGAAGACCCAGGTTGCCAAACAAAGATATGGCTGCAGCTAGCTTGTTTAGGTTTGTAAATGCGTTTTCTGGTACAGTTCAAAGAACTTCTGTCTCTTTGGGGCCCTTTCATAGCCATTGAGTTGAGGGGGGCTGGGGTGGGGAAGGGAGAGAAACAAACAAATATTAAAGCTTTGTGCTTTGGAGTCCATAACAGGCAATTATTATTATTTTTAAAGTAATGACAGGCATATTGGCTAGAGACCTGCAGTAAGCTGGAAAATACAATTTAACAGAAAGAAAAACCTGCAGGAATAAGGGCAACCGTTTTTCATCAAATTCCAAAAGTTATTTCTCTTTCCTTAATCAAAGTTTAGTTAAAACTGTCTAGCAATCTAGTAAGACAACACAAAATTTAAGGGAAAACACAGTGGCTAATGAGACTAGGCTACAGTTTTTAAGCAAGATTAATGAATATAGCCTATCAGTATATTGATTACTTGTGCTGTCTTGCTTCCTTGAAGCTTGTCTGTCTGACTAGCTCTCTATATAGCTTTTAAGTCTACATATAACATATAATTAATATATATTAAATAACAGGGGGCTCTGGTGGCCCAGTGGCAAGAACCTGTGGGCAATCCCAGGCTCATGGTTCGAATCTACAAGGTGCTCTTTGTGAGAAGGATGGGCAATCTCTTGTGTGATTTGCTGCCTCTGAAAATCCACTGAAGTGTCAGCGATGGGTCAGTTCCAGCTCAATGGTACACAACAAGAATATAGCTTAAAATTCACATATATGTATGTGTGTGTGTGTGTGTATATATATATAGAGAGAGAGATATCTATATATCTATATATATCATCTATATATATATATCTATATATAGATCTCTATATATCTATATATATATCTATATCTTCGGAAAAATTTAGGACATTCTGTACTATGTAAAACCCTCTAGGTATAATGGTAACAATTGTAATTCAACCAATGATCTCTGTCCCTGCTTATTTAAACTATCCTTTGACTATCTAAACTAGGCAGTAATTAAAACCTGTGAGCTTATTGCTTTGGCAGTTGACTATAGTTATTTTTCTAAAACTGCTCTAAGGACTTCATTTGCATGCACTATAGCAATTCTAAGGTTCTAATACTGGAAACATTTCTCTTTTGAATTATAACTCCTACCCGGTTCATGTAACTTGTGGTTGCCATGAGGCTGAACACTGTGACAGTGATGTGTCAAATGCATTAATGGTTGGTTACCCAATGTGGACAGAGAGTGGGGTGGAGCTCCCCGATTAAAACAAGCTTGGAAGGAGAGAAGTGGCATCCAATTCTGTAATAGCTTGCCTCTGGAAACCCTATGAACCTGGAGAGAGGATGAAAGACACACAAGCGTTCAGGACTCTCCTTCATAGGGTAGCTATGAGTCACCTGCTACTTGATGGCACTTAACAAAACAACAACGACAAACCATGCTGTGATGGACAATACGGGTCACACTGGCCTGGTGTTGGAATTAGGTTATTGGGTTTGTTCATGCTTCAGTATGGGAGGTATTTTTAGCATTAAGCCCTTCACAATTGAGATTTACCAAGCGATGTTGGTGGGTAGTGGGAGACATTCTATAATCTGTATTAAGTGGTTTGTGAGAATGATGGCTTGAACAAAATGTACTAAAGTACTCTCCTGTGAACAGCAGAGTGATGTACTTTATGGGAAATTTCAAAGAGTGGGGAGAGCTTGGGTTGAGTGATCTGGTAAACTTAAAGGCATACCTCACTTTAATTATTGCTAGAAAGCTGTCTCTGTCAGGATGTCAAATACCATTCCTTGAGCTACTGGGTTTGGGGTCCAGAGGAGATTGTGCTCCCAACAATGAGAGGATAATCCTTTGGATGTATGGGAGTGATGACCAGCCTGTGTACCTCAGAATCTGTTCATACAGCATGTTGGAGATAATAGAGTGTGCCACTGTAGCTCCCACACATTCAATGCTAAACCATTTTTTGTTGAGTTGATTCTGACACATGGTGGCCCCATGTGGGTTGGAATAGAAGTTTGCTCCACAGTGTCTTATCTTAATTCTTTTGACTGTGGTTTGGGTCAACATTTCCAAAGCAAACCAATTTTTTTATTCAACCATTCATACAAATTTTTTTTGTAACATTAATTTTAATACCCACAATGTAATCACACTTTCCCCAATTCCTTCAGAAATTCTGATTTCCTTTAATCCTTCTATACCTCTCGTATCGTCTGTTTCCTTCATACTACTTGATCATTCACTACTGGATATTGCCTTTATCATCACTCATCTTAATATGCATCTATTAACCATTGCTCTGGTGGTTTAATGATAAGGAGTTGTGCCAGCCAACCCAAAGGCATGTGATTCAGATCAACCAGCTGCTCTGTGATCAGAAAGATGGACAATCTCCTCCTGTGGGAGTTACTTCCTCTGAAAACCCACTGGAGATGACTTATGAGTCATTATGACTTGATGGCCCACAACACCACTACCATTATCCATAGTGTAACAAGACTTATTTTTGAGGTACCTCTAGGTGGACTGGTTGACTTAAACTTCTCAACTTCTGCTTAGCAATGTTCTTAACTCTTTTTATCACCTTGAGATGACTATTTGAGGCTAGCAAATGACATTTCTAGATTTCACCTCCTGCTGGAAGGAATGTTACTCAGGCACACATGTGGGTTCCTTGATGTCCGTGAAGCTTATTCAATGACAAATAGAAAATTATGTTTCTCAGCTTTATGGACTTAAAGTGATCTTACTATAATACTAAGCAGAATACTAATCATGATGGTGGAGGAAAGAATCTTCATTGAGCTGATGGCCTCAAACCACGTGCCTTTGCGATTGCAGAGCAGCATCTTGCCACTGGGCCACAAGAGCTCCCTCGTCATACCAAGCAGAATACTAATCACGATGCTGGAGGGAGAATCAAGATTGCATGTGCAAAGAAGCAAAGAATGCGAGCTATGGTATAAAACATCCTTTCCTGTTAATAAAACAGAGGCAGCAGTGAACATTTTGCAAAGTGTGTTGGTGGAAGAAAGACACTCTGGAGAAACCAGTGAATAATGACCCTAAACATTATGTGTATGGCAATTGACAATCTAGAACAAGATAAGGATTGTGAAGTGAATTGGAGAGGAAGGAAAAATGTATCAATGAATGAATGAAAACTCATCCTGTCTATAAATTTTCACTAAAATCACAATTAAAAAATGAAATAAAAAAGATGAAAAAATACTATAAATAATAAAATGTACATTTAACCTTTGTACTTTAGTGAAAAAAATACAAGAATTCCTCAGGACAACAAACACACCAATTCAGCTTTTTTTATATGTTCAATTTAGTGACAGTGACTACATTCTTTGAGTGTGTACCCATTCTCAGTCTCTTTTTTCTGAGTTATTCCTCTCTAATGAACACAGACTCACTTGTTCCTATCTAATTTTGTGAGTTGCTATTTTCACTTCGATTTTTTAAATGAGAATAATGGTCAAAGCAAACTTTTTTTATTTTACTCGTTAAACTAGACTACTTTTTAGTTTTTAGGTAACTTCAGGGAATATTTTTGGTTAAAAATTAAAATAATATAAGGGCACAAAGTCTAGGGTCCACAATAATTTTAAATTCTGTTCTGTATTTGCCTCCTTTTGATCAGGATTCTTTTTTGTAATTGCTCAAGATATTCAAGCAGTGGTAGGCAAGTACCATTCAGTTCTCCTGATCTCATGGCAAAGGAAGAAGTTGTTCACTAGGCAACTGGACACATACTCCATATCCTCTTTTTCCTGTTTGTGCCAGTTAAATACATACTAACTACTATGCTATGGATGGCTTCTTGCAAGTATTAAGATCCCAGGTACCATGTGATGAACTATTAGATAGCACCAAACATGTCATTAGGATACAAATTGGCAAAGTTCTTAATAGCCCTTTGAACTTTCCTTAATCTTGGAATATGGTGATGTTTACTCAGATGATATATATTTTATGTATACAATATATCGTAAATACATTATATTTGATGTTGAGTTTGAACCAACTCATAACTGACCCTCCAGTGGGTTTTCAGATGTAGTAAATAAATCACATGGAAGGAGATATCCCATCCTTCTCCCACAGAGTAGGTGGTATAGATGACCTAACCAAAAAACAAACAAACAAAAACACAAAAAACCAAAACAAAAAAACAAACCCTGTTAAACCTAGTAGACTGATTTACTAGAGTGGTGGGTTACAAAATCAACATACCCGATTTCTTAGAGTGGCAGATTGGTTACAAGATCAACATACAAAAATCAGTGCGATTTCTCTACAGAAGCTAAGAAAGCATAAAAACGGAAACTGGAAAAGCAATATCATTTATGACAGCCAACCACAAGATGAAATATTTAAGAGCAAACCTAACTAGAGATATGAAAGACCTTTATAAAGGAAACTACAAAACAATACAAGAAAAAAAATGAGAGACCTAACTAAATGAAAAATATCCCCTGTTAATGTGTAGGAAGACTGAACATTGTGAACGTTGCTCCCAAAAGCAATCTATAGGTTCAACACACTCCCAATTCAGATACCAAATTCGTTCCTCAAAGAGGTTTAAAGAGGAAATTTTAAGTTTCATTTGGAAAGGAAAGATATCCAGAATAAGCAAAACTATTCTGAAAAACAAAAATGAAGTAGGAGGCATTTCATTGTATGATCACAAAATCTACTGCACAGCTATAGTAATGAGAAGAGGAAGGTATTAATACAAGGACAGACATTTAGATTAATGGACTAGAATCAAAAATCCATAAGTGTACCTGTCTACCTACAGTTAGCTGATATTTGACAAGGGGAAAAAAAAATCCCATAAAATGGAGAAACAACTTCCTCTTTAACAAATGGTGCTGGCAAAACTGAATATCTACCTACAGAAAACTGAAACAGGATTCACATCCCATGCTGCACATAGAACCTAACTCAAGGTGGATCTGAGACCAAGCGGTAAAACAACAATAACAAAAATATAAAGATCATAAGAGACAAAGTGGGAGGCAATTTAGAAGCCTTCACCAGTGGCATAAATAAGTGTGCAAATATAGCCAAACATGTGCAAAATTGATAAGGCCTTCTTTAAATCAAATCCCTGGGTGCGTCAGAAACCTCCAATAGCATGAAAAAAGAAAGCCCACTGACTGGGAAAAACATTTGGAAAGAACAATCCAGATAAAGGTCTCATAACGAAAGTTTATAGGATACCACAGGGCTACCACCACTATGAGTCATCTTCAACTTGACCCCAGTTAACAACAACAACAACAACAACAAGAGAGCTCTGTTGGCTTAATGGGTAGAAAGTTATTCTACCAAGCCAAAGGTGGGTGATTTTAATCTGCAGCCCTCAATGCCTGGTTTTAATTGTTTTTGGTCAAACATTCTTTTAAGTGGTATAGCACCGGTCTGTCCATTTGCTGTACAGAGGTGTCTTGTGGTTGCTGTGATGCTAAACACTGTGACACTGATGTGTCAAATGCGATAATGGTTACCATGGTCGACAGGATTTAGTGGAGCTCCCAGATTTAAACAGGCCTGGAAGCAGGAGTGACATCCACTTCTCAAATAGCTTGCCTCTGAAAACTCTATGAACTTGGAGAAACGATAAAAGTTATACAAGTGTCAGGTCTTTTGTTCATAAGGTCATTATGAGTTGTCTTCAACTTGACGGCACTTAACAACAACACAGGGCCACCGCAAGAAAAAAGACTGTTAAACCAGTCACAAAATTGGCAAAAGACATGAAAAGACTCATCATAAAGGAGAATAATTGAATGACTAACATGAAAAAATGCTCAAAATCACTATCAGAGAGATTCAAATAAATAATGAAAATAAGATACCATCTCATTGCAGCATCTGTAGCAAAGATAAATAACACAGCAAACAATGTATGCTGGAGAAGATGTGGGAAGATTAGAATTCTTATGTACTGCTGGTGTGATTATAAAATGGTATAACCACCCAAGAAGGAAGCTTGGTGTTTCCTCAAAAAACTGAACATAGAAATCCTATATATCCCAGCTTTTTCACTGTTAGGAACATACCTCATGAAAATTAGAACTGAGGTACACATAGAGATATGTACACCTATGGTCATAGCAGTGTTACTCACAATAGCAAAAAAATGGAAACAATTCAAATGACCATCGACAAACAGATTGAGAAATTGTGATACATTCACACAATGGAATACTAAGGAATCACATTTTTTTTCTTTTATTATTACTTTTAACGAAAGTTTACAGAGATTTTGGATTTCCATTCATTCACTGTTGCACTTTTCTCCCTGCCCAACCTCCACCCTTCCTTCTATTTGAAAAGTAAAAGAAAAATTATTTCGTTGTTATACAATCCCCCCACCCTAAGTCCACTCCACTATGCAGCCTTCATTCTGGACTCCTGTCATGACAATAATACCTAATCATTTATCCCTTTTAAACTGTTCTCTCCCTCATCTGTTTCAATGCAGTATACATAATTTATCCCATCTTTCTCAGTCTCACTCCAATGCTGATGTCAGTACCATTTTACATCAGTGGCACTATACAGTATTTGTCCTTTTGTGACTGAGATATTTCACTCAGCATAATGTCCTCCAGGGTCACCCATTTTGAATAATATTCCATGAGTTACTTGTTTTTCAATGCAGCCTAGTATTCCATTGTGTAAATATACCACAGCTTCTCTATCCATTCATTTGTTGATGGGCATTTAGGTTGTTTCCGACACTTTGCTATTGGGAGGAAAAACATTTTTTAAAAATTCTAAATAACATGAGAGAGACTAGAGAATATTTTGGTGTTAAGTGAAATAACTCAGTCTTATAAGAACAAATACTGCATAAGATAACTATTGTGAAAATCGGAGGATAATTGAACAGGATATGTATAAATGTTCAAAAGAGGAAGGTGAAGAGGAGAATAGGGACAGAAGACGCAGAAAGGGAGCAAATGACGAGGATAGCAGAGGTTAATGGGCAAATGTGTGTGTGAAAAATTATGATGTAAAATACAATGTATGTGAGTTATTATATACAACCCAATAAGTATGAATAATTGTAAGCAAACTGATTGAAAAGAAAAGAAAAGAAAACAAAACAAAACAACAACCTCATCAAGTACCTTCATCATCTTTCTTTCTTAAGATTGTTTTGTTTTTCTTCACTGCCTTTGTTTCTGGTAGACATCAAAGTGTTTTATAAATGTGTATTAGGTGAGCGTGTTTGTAGGTTACCGGAAGGGTGTTCGTTCTATTTCTAATAGCCAATTCTCTTATCACTTGGGAGAATTATTACATCATGAAACAGAAGCCTGCTGCCATTTGGTAATTTGGTCCTGGTGTTAGAATACATTTTCCTTCACGGCTGCCTTCAATTTGTAATTCTCCCTTGTTCCCTCTCTTTCCATTTCCCACCTTCTCATTCCTATTTTTCTTTCCTACCATCCTATCTCATTTCTCTCTCTCATCCTTTCTCATCTCTTCCCTAGTTTCTTCTAACAGCTCCCTCTTTCATTTTTGCTTGCTTTCTCTTCTGCTTTTTCCTCAGAATTTTTTTTTTCCCTTAGAAACAAGAGATTTCTGATTCTTGGAGCAAAAAATACGATTTCAGTGCCAAGTAGGCTAATATCATTAAGCACACACAATTAGACAAGGTGCTGTGGAGGAATAATTTATAAATTATGAAGTTACTAGGAATAATTTCAAGAAGAGAAAGAATTTTATTATGCTCTCTGCATATGCCAATATACATTCACATGAATAGGCATGCGATTATTTCTATTCCCAAACACATACTTCTAATGCAGGAGGAGGCTTTGGAGACCATTTAGTCCTCCTATACCACATCACAGAAAAGGAAATAAACACCCAAGGAAGTGAGGCTACCTATCAGGGTCACCAAGATCCATTAGGCAGAGCTATGTGAAAACTGAGTCTTCTCAAATCTTAAACTTCTCCCTTTATTTCATAGGTCTATATTTTTATTTAGGGAGTTCTGGTGGCCTAGTGGCAAGAAGCTGTGCTGCAATTCTGAAGGCACACGGTTTGAGGTCACCAGCTGCTCCATGGCAGAACAATGGACAATCTCTTCCCTTAAGATTAACTGCCTCTGAAAACCCACTGGAGGGTCAGCTACGGGTGGGTTCTGACTCTATGGTACACAACCACAACATATCTTTGTTTAGTGTGTCTTTCTACCTAGTTTTATTTTGAAAATAGAAACACACAGATGATCAATACAAAGTCTGTCTTGGAGGACGTGCAACCAGGGTGCCCCTTAGAAGCAAGGATAGGGCAACTTCATATTATGTACTTTGGCCGTGTTGTCATTTTCTTTTTCTTTTTAAATAATTTTGATGTTTCCTAGTAAATCCAGATTAGTACTCATAGCTGGCTTTTCCATTGAGTTTCTGAGGCTGTGACTTGCTCGGAAGGGGATAGCTCATCTTTCTTCTGTGAGGCCACTGGTAGGTTTGAACCACCAAAGCATAATTGCCTTTGAATTAGCTGTGCAGCTCTCTACAGACTATACCACCAGAAACCCTTTCGTACTATATAGTTGTAATTAAATAAGATAGATATATTTTCTCTTTTTTAAACCCAAATATAAAAATCTCATTCACTTCTGATTCTTAATACTAATTTATAATGATGGTATTTAATGACTAAAAATGTTCTGGTATAATGATGAATTGCAATTTATTTCAATAATTTTTACTGTTGATTTTATAAGTGAACAACAAAAGAGAAAATCCAGACCTTCTGTGACTGGGTTGATCAACTCTCAGTGACCCTGCTGGATCAAGTAGAACTTCACCATAAGGTTTTCAACCATCTAGATATTTATGGAAGAAGACAGTCACATCTTTCTTCCAGAAGTAGCTGGTGGGTTTAAGCCACCAAATTTGTTTAGCATCTAAGCATTTTAACCACTATATCACCTATTTATAGTTCAACAACAACAGCATTGCAGTTGAGTTAGAACCAACTCATAGCTGACCTTCCAGTGGATTTTCAGAGGCTGCAAATTGCTTGAGAAGATACCGTCTTTCTTTCTTAGAGTGCCCAGTGGATTCTTAATCATGAATAAATATGTAATAAACACCTCTGTCGTTACCAGTTGCTTTTGAATTGATTCCAACTCATCAAGTTCCCATGTGTCCAGAATAGGAAATTACTACACATGGCTTCTAAGACTGTGATCTTCTGAAGCAAATTGCCAGACCTGTTTTCTAAGCATCCTCTTGTTGCATTCAAACCACCAGTCTTTTAGCTACCAAGTGAGTGCTTAACCATTTGCATTACCCAGACATCACATATCTTTGTAACTAATGATTTTTCTGCATTTAAAAACATTTCCTTGTGATGTTGTGGATATCAAATTATGGTTTTGGAAAAGAGTGATACAAGGTATATATCCTCTAACAATATATACAATCACCCATTTCACTAAACATCATGCATTATATTTGAATACCTGGCTAATTTGTTAGGCAAAGTTTGAAATGACTTCTCTCACCTTACCCTTATTAGAATACCCTTTGTAATCTAAATACACTTACCTCTTTTTATTTTAGAGTTATCTATTTGTGCCTTTTACTTGTTCTATTACAATAAAATAATAGAGATGATAAGAAATAATATTTGCAGTCTTGATGGTTTAAGTATCAGATTTTATGAACTTTTTTATAGAACAAAGATAAAAGCCATTTTTCAGTTTTATTTGCTATAGTATTTTTTCCTGGTTATAGCCCTTTTTACTTAATTCAGTTTTATCTCTGTCTCCTCTACCAAGGAGAAAGACAATTAAATTGGAAAGAGCAAAACTATCATGAGTGAGAGGAAACTGAAGCCCAAAAAAGGTAGAAGCACTTTGCTTCTCAGAAGGCACTTTGCTTTTCAGACAGGGTGAAACTGTTTACTTCTAGACAAAAATAGTTTTCAAGGTCATTAAAGAATGTGGAAATGTGTACATGGTAGGTACCAGGATCACTAAACTTTGGAGACCATGATACATCTTAAAAACAAATAAACAAACAAACAAACAAACAAACAAGGATCCAGCTTTACCATTCCAAGAAACTGATGACAAAGCATCTCAAAGTCATGGACAAGTGCCGGCCACAATGGGCCATTAATGAGTAGAGATTGAGGATTTGGATTTGTACACAGGGGCTCTATTAGTTGGAGTTGGTTCAACAACACATAACAACTGTCAAAATTCTGGGCGGATTATTTATGAGAAATCATCAGAAAGAAAATATTAGCCACTTAGAGCCACACATGCAACACTTTTTGTCAAAGCAACTATTTTTTTTTATTTTATTATTACATAGTTAGATCAGAGGAATTCTGTGAACATAGACTATTTTGTTTCTGCAGTGCATCTGTTGGAGACTTTTATAATGTTCTTGTAGACAAGGTGGCAAAGTATGGGTTGGATGATAATCCTGTTAGGTGGATTAACAGCTGGTTAAAGAGCTTACACAACAGGATGTTGATTGATGGGAGCCTTGTCTGGTGTTAAGTAGCACGCCACTATAAACCAGAGTTTAATGAATATTTTTCTAATTTTCTAGGATGAAGAGATCAAAGCTTCTTTGTCAAATGTGCATAGTTCTCATACTGGGAACCTTAATGAATAAGCTAGAGATGAAGGAATCTACTTAAAAACCATTCAATTGATAGGACTATGGTAGCAAGCCTAAGTGTAAAGTGTAATGAACTTACATGAAAACAATGAGAAAAGTAAATGAAAGTCAGAGTCTTCATTTTAGTGGGGAAAAAAAAGAGTGCATAAAAGCTCCAATTAAGGGAAATAAACAACATTTACTTGGTGTTCATTCAATAAGGAGCTCTGATGAGAGAATGGTTCTGTTCAGCAATAAGGCCAACAATGCTGATGGCCTCTGCCTGGCTCACTCAGAGTGTATCTCACATCTTTAGCTCAGTTTGGGGAAAGATGATTTATGAACTTCATTTTGAATCCGAAGCAAGTCAAGTGGTAGGGGGATAGATTTATCATTTAAAGAATGTTGTTGTTGATTGCCATTGAGTCGAGCACTACTTGTAGTGACCCTTTGAACAAAAGGCCTGAAGTTTTCTATAACTATTGTCATTTCTCCAAGTTCGTAGTTTCCAGAGGCATGTGGTTTAGGAAGTGGATGCCACTCCTGCTTTGCAATCACCATATTTTTTTTGGAAAGCTCAAACCCAAGAAAGCTTTATATTTAGAACTCTGTTGGGAAGAAATAAGTTGCTTTCATATTGGCCTAAGTGAAAAAAGGAAATGTTGTTGCTGTTGTTGTTGTTGTTATGTGCCGTCGAGTCATTGGTGACTCATAGCAACCCTATGTACAACAGCCCTAAACCCTGCTCTATTCTGTGCCAATCACATGGCCTCTGACACACCCATCCCGATTACCCCAGTCACCGAATCAATCCATCTCATAGAGGATCTTCCCCTCTTGTGCCGTCCCTCCACCCTCCCAAGCATGATGTCCCTCTCTAAAGACCTGTTTCTCCTTACAACATGTCCAAAGTATGTCAGATGAAGCCCCAGAATTCTTGCCTCCAAGGAGTAGCTTGGTTTAACCCTCTCCAGGATGAATCTGTTTGTATTCCTGGCAGTCCATGGTACATTCAATACTCTTCTCCAGCACCACAGCTCAAAGGCATCAATTCTCCTTCTATCCTCCCTAGTCATTGTCCAACTCTCTGATACATAACAAGTGATTGCAAAGACCATGGCCTGTATCAGGTACACGTTAGTCTCCAGAGAGACACCGTTGCTCTTGAGTACTTTAGAGAGGTCCGTAACAGCAGACTTTCCCATCGTGATACATTTTTTTATTTTCCTGGCTGCTGGTGCCAAGAGTGTTGACTGTAGAGCCAAGCAAACTGAAGCTGTGAACAATCTCAGTCTCTTCGCCATCCATCCTGATGCTGCCAATTGGTCCAGTGGTGAGAATCTTGTCTTTTTGACATTGAGCCTCAGTCCATACTGAAGGCTGCAGTCCTTGACCCTCTGCAGCAAGTGCATGAGATCCTCTTCAGTTTCAGCAAGCAGGGTTGTCATCTGCCTAACGGAGATTGTTAATAGATCTTCCACCAATCCTGATGCCACATTTCTCCTCATAGAGCCCAGCCTCCCGGATAATCTGCTCTGCATACAGGTTGAAAAGGTATGGAGATAGGACACATTCCTGGCATATACCCTTCCCAATTTTGAACCATACAGTGTTACCCTGCTCTGTTCTGACGACTGCCTCTTTGTCCACGTATAGGTTTCCCCTTAGCACGATTAAATGTTCTGGGATTCCCATTGTTCTCAGAGTCAGCCACAGTTTGTTATGAACTACACAGTCAAACGCCTTTGCATAATCAATGAAACACAGATAGACATTCTTCTGGTATTCCCTGCTTTCAGCTAAGATCCATCTAACAACAGCTACAATATCCCTAGTACCATGGGATTCTATGGGTAGTGTAAATGGTAGCATACTTTGAGGCTGATTAGGTTGGGAGTTTAAGTTCACTGAGCAATGATGTCAGTCTGGAGACTAAGGTGCACCTGATACAGGCCATAATCTCTGCAATCACTTACTCTGCATCAGAAAGTTGGACTATGACTAGGGATGATAGGAGGAGAATTGATTACTTTAAGCTGTAGTACTGGAGAAGAATACTGAATATACCATGGACTGCTAGAAGAACAAACAAGTTTGTCCTAGAGAAGATGAGACCAAGTTGCTCCTTGGAGGCAAGAATTCTGAAGCTTCATCTGACATACTTTGGGCATGTTGCAAGGAGGGACCAGTCCTAGGAGAGGGACATCATGCTTAGGAGTGGAGGAACAGCACAAGAGAGGAATACCCTTGATGAGATGGATTAATTGTGTGACTGGAGTAATGAGGGTAGGTGTGTCAGAGACAATAAGTTTGGCACAGGACAGAGCAGGGTTTAGGGCTGTTGCACATAGGGTCGCTATGAGTCTCAGGTGACTTGACAGTACGTAATAACAGCAACAGTAACAACAAGGTGCCTCAAAAGAAAAACCTAGCAATCAACTTCCACAAACTTAACCATTAATAACCCTGTGGAGTACAGTTCTACTCTATCACATGAAGTTACCCAGAGCTGGAGTTGACTCCATGGAAATTGTTGTTGCTGTTAATTTTTAAATATATGAACTATTTTACTTTCTGTACACCTCAAGTGAAATTATTTTCTCAGTGGGAAGAAATGAATGGAAAAGCCACTTCATCCCCACAAAAGGAATAACACTGTCATAGAAAACTAGTACATTCTGCTTTAAAAGTTACCAATATTTTAACCCAGGAAGAATTTGAACAGAAAGTTAATGAGTAGTTTACAGATGACTCCTTTTTAGTATTGCAGAATCCTCTAGATACACAAGAAATTATCTTCTTTTTTTTTTTAAACGTCATGATACTCCCTTCTTCAAACACATACTTGCCAATGTAGTTGCACAAACTTGTGATCAATCCCCAAAGAAGAAAATTTAATTCAGTTGTCTGGTGAGGGCAGTTTTTAATGTCAATTGTTTCTGAATGATTACCTCTGTGGCTGCTGAATTTATTCCCTTTTAAAATTTATAAAAATACTTCATGACTTCAAGGTTGCAACCTCTCACTATACCTATTCAAATTGTATACTGAACATATGATCCAAGAAGGTGGATTATTTGAAGAAGAACATGATATAAAGATTGGAGGAAGACTCATTAACAACCTGCAAAATGTAATCGACAGAACCTTTCATGCAGAAATTGAAGCACTTACTGATGAAGCTCAGACTATAGAATAAGTATGGATTACATTTAATATAAAACAAAGATATCAGTTCAGAGGTTGAGGTGTACCTGACCCAAACCATGGTGTTTTAAGTTGTCTCCTAGGTATATTTAAGTTGGATAATGAATAAAGAAGACTAAAAATTATTAATGCTTTTGAATTGTGGTGCTGGAAGAGTCTTTTGAACATACTACAGATTACAGAAAGAACAAACAAATACATGCTGGCAGAAGGCTAATGAGATCACCCCTTATAGGCAAGAATGTCGAGACATCATACCTCAATCATGGTATCAGGAGAGGCCAGTCCCTAGAAAAGGAGAGGATCATTAAGAAAGAGGAAGTCTTCAACAATATGGATTGACTCTGACTGCAACAATGGGCTTGAGCATCACAGAGATTATGAAGCTCGTATGGGATCAGGCAGAGTTTTGTTCAGTTGAATATAGCACCATTATGAATTGCAGTCAATTCAATGACACGTAACACCACCACCCCTACCATACTATTATTTCCCAAGACATAAATATCTAACTACATGGACGAGAGAATTGCATGCTGATTAGGGGAAAAGAAAGATACATGGATGGGATTAATTTTATCCTTGCTCACTTTATTCAGTTTTCCCCAAACACAGAAATCATTTCTTTATATTTCATTTCTAGTACCAAACGCTGAGAGCAAATGTAGACTATGAGGAAGAAATAACACTAAAGGGAACCCCTCAAAGATAATTCCATCATCCATAACACCAGGCACTTCCTGGCATTATGACTAATAAAACTCAGCTAAGAACATGTTCTAAATATTTTTATGTGTGAAAAATAGAAAATTGTAATAAAATAGTGATTGTTATTTCAAATCGTGGGTATAAAATGCCCTTGGGGCAGAAATGCCTAATTATGAAATAAAACAACTCTTGTATCCCTCAGGCAATGATTTCAAACTATTGCTTTCTCCAAAGCAGTCACTATAATTAGTTCAATTCCCCAGAAGAAATAGAGAGTGGAGGGGAATTCATTTAGAGACATAGCTCAGGGCCATGTCTTGGATCAGGACCAAGTGGACGATTAAAATGTTAGTGTGAAAGACGGTTGAGTTGTGGGTCAAATTAAATGATTCTCTAGGGATTATTTAAACACTCTTTAACTTCTTACTCCTGAAGTCCATCTATTTTTCTTTTTGTGCAGAGGAGTTGAGAATTAGGATTTCTAAGAGGAATCTGATGTTCGTTGTTGTTGTTGCTTGATGCCATCAAGGAGACTACAACTCACAGTGACACTATGAACAACAGATCAAACCTTGTCCTGTTCTCAATATCCTCAACATTTCTACCATACTCGAGCTCATTGTTGCAGTCACTATGCCAACACATCTCACTGATATTCTTCTACTTCTTCACTGACCTTCTTTTCCAACTATGATGTCCTTAAATATGTGAGATGCAATTTCATAGTCCTTGCCTCTAAATAAGACCCTGGTTGTATTTTCTCCAAAACAGATTTGCTTTTTGTTTAGGTAGCCTATGAGATATTCAGTATTTTGCCAATGGGACATTTCAAAGATGTCAATTCTCCTTTCGTCTTCTTATGACCATTCATGCAGGTTTATTTCATACACTGCTTAGCTATGCTTCTCTCCATGGCTCAGCATTCTTAGCTTTCATATGGATTTAAAAATGAATATACCTGACAAAAAATATTAACACACACAATCTTTCTCTCTCTCTCTCTCTCTGCTGGTTTTGTGCTGTGGAATTGGAAAAGAGTTCTGAATATCCCATGTACTGCCAAAAGAGCAAACAAATACATTTTGGAGAAAGTGTAGCCAGAGTGCTTCTTAGAGGCAAGGATGGTAAAGCTTTATCGCATTTATTCTGGGCATGCTGTTAGCATGGGACTTTCTTTGGAAGGGGACATCATGCTTAGAAAAGTAGAAAAAGGTCAGTGAAAGAGAGGAAGACTGAAAATTATACAAAAACCTAAATGGAACATATGAAGATTGACATTCTAAACATTAGTGAACTGAGATGGACTGGCAGGAGTCATTTGTTCTTTCTCTCTCTCTCTCTCCCCCCCCCTCTATCATCTCTCTCGCTCTTTCTATATCTATCTATATATCTATCTTGTTGTGTACCATATAGTTGAAATCGATACATAGCTGACCCTCCAGCAGGTTTTCAGAGGCAATAAATTGCACAGGAGGAGATTGTCCATCCTCTTCCCACGGAACAGCTGGTGGATTCAAACCACATACCTTTGGGATTGCAGTGCAACTTCTTGCCATTACCACTAACTAGACCACCAGTGCTACATACATACATACATACATA
>NW_006399820.1:12905120-12914769 GCF_000299155.1 Elephantulus edwardii | reverse complement strand
AGACAATGATGACAACTACTTCAGTATAACTTCTTTAGCTAAATTGATAATACCTTCAAAGAAAAAAACCCCTCCATTTCCCCAAATAAGGTTGCATTCACATTTGCTGGGGCCAGGACCTCATATCATTTTAAGGGATACAGATCCATCCATAACTGATCCAAACACAAGCACAGGTAGAGTATAGGAAAGCACCCCTACACACTCCCCAATTAAGGGGTCTTCTTTCAAGACTTAAGACTTGTATTTTATTTTTCAAATATTCAATGCAAAAAAAAAGCCTTTTCTGTATCATAGGCTGGACTCCTGCACAGATCTGACACATTTTCTGATGCTTGATGCTTTGCTGATAGAAGGAACAGGCTAGAAATTCATTTCGGGCACTGAGATGCTTTCCAAGAAGACAGAATAAGATTTTGTCTCCTTGAGTAGTCAGCCAGTGAGATAGGGTGGTGATTTTAAGTCTGTGATTGCCCTAGAGTTATGAGTTCACCGAGATATAGGGGATTTCTGTCCAGATCTTTCTCTGTCTTACAAGGCGAGGAGCCGTTGTTCCCTTTTTTATTTTGGCACACAGGGAGGTCGCATTAACTATGAAACTCTAATTGGAGGTTGGTTTCAGCCAAATGGAGATGGGAAAAACCCCTAACGAGAGGAAGCTAGGTAAATCTTTCTCTTCATTTGTTTATTTTTTAGAGCTGCAGAGAAAAAGCTTTATTGACATCTCAGGGTGTAATTGGTCTTAGAGAAGCTATCTGTACATTAAAATTGTAGAAGAGAAAGGAGTTCATTTCATTAAGAAAGCATTCCCTCTTGATCAACCTTCCTGAAAAGCAGTCACATATAATAGGAACATGTGAAAGGCTGTAGTGGAATTTATCCTTCTGATCAGACCATGGGTGCTCTTTTTTGTGTGGTGTGCCTGTTGTGGGCATGATTGAGAGATTTCTTTCTGTTTCACTTCCTTTTTTAAGTCATGGGGTTTCGTGGTTTGATGGGTGAAGGGAGGGTGGGTTGGGGATGTGCAGGGTCCGATACAAAGAGCAATGTATATAAACATTGTAAGTAAACCAGAGTAAAATTAAAAATAATTGGATTTTGGAAGGAAATTTGGAAATTCAGAGAAGTTTTTGGCTGTTTTTGCTTGATTTCAGTTTCAAATTTTCTACCTAGAGGCAGGATTATATCTTTCAGAAAATTACATGGTTTTAAAAATGAAACATAAGAATTACTAAGTAAATGCAAAACTTGCTTCTGTTGAGCTGGTTCTAACTCATAAGTCACCCTTTGGGTTACCAAGGCTGTGGATTTTTATTCAAGTAAGTGGTGCTTTAGAACTGCTGATGTTTTGGTGAGTAACTCTATAAATTATACACTATACCACAAGAGCGTTTATTAAATGACAATGGCTTAACCCATGTTTGTCAGAGTAGAACTGATAATATAATGAATAGAATAGAATAGAATAAATATAATAGGAAGCTCTGGTGTCCTAGTGGCAAGAAGCTGCACTGTAATCCCAGAGGTATGCAGTTCAAATCCACCAGATGCTTTGCTGGAGAAGAGAAATTAAAAGATGTATTGCGATGGGAAAGTCTGCTGCTAGGGACCTCTCCAAAGTACTGAAGAGCAATGGTGTCTCTCTGTAGACTAAGGGGTGTCTGATACAGGCCATGGTCTTTGCAATCACTTGTTATGCATTTGAGAGTTGGACAGTGACTAAGGAGGATAGAAGGAGAATTGATGCCTTTGAGCTGTGGTGCTGGAGAAGAGTATTGAGGGTACCATGGACTGCTAGGAAAACAAACAGATTTATCCTGGAAAGGGTTAAACCGGGCGGTTCCCTGTACTCAAGGATTCTGAGGCTCCGTCTGACATACTTTGGACATGTTGTAAGGAGGGACTGGTCCTCCGTGAGGGACATCATGCTTGGGAGGGTGGAGCAACAGCGCAGGAGGGGAAGGCCCTCTGTGAAGTGGATTGATTCAGTGACTGGGGTAATCAGGATGGATGTGCCGGAGACAGTGCAATTGGCATAGGACAGAGCAGAGTTTAGGGCTGTTGTACATAGGGTCGCTATGAGTCGCAAGTGACTCGACGGCACATAACAACAACAACAACAATATAATAACTGAGGAAGTTAATCACAAGGCCTTTTTCCTATGCACATCTAGCTGGACTTGAACCTCTAATCTTTTGGTAATAACTGTTTTCACTACCAACTAATATATATTGTTGTGTACCACAGAGCTGTAACTGACCCATAGCTGGCCCTCCAGAGGGTTTTCAGAGGTAGTACATTGCATAGAAGGAAATTGCCCATAGAGGGATTCCATAAAGGACAAGAGTAGCATGGAAAGCTAGGGTAAATATCAGAAGATTTACTGAGTGTTCTGGCTCAGAGGCAATCCAAACTTGATTATGGGGTTTTGTGCTTGTTGATCCCTCAGTGACTTACATTACTATTAAAAACATAAGTATGCTGCATGGAGATGATAAGTCAGTTATTGAGATGTGAAGATAAAATGAGATGGCATAAAGAGTACCTAGAAATAATGATAGTGACCACCACCATCAGAACAAAGTAAAGCAAGTGTTCAACAATTACTGTGTGTTAGATATTGTCATACTTTTACTCAAATTAACTAATTTAATTATTCAAAAACTTTATGGAGTTGGTGATATTATGATTCCATTTTAAAGATGAAGACATTGAGGTAAGTAGAAGGATACATACATGGCAGAACTCAGGCTCAATTCAAGTAGTGAGGCTCCAGAATTTAGCTCATAAGCTCACCCTTCTATGAAAACATGGCTTCAGCAGAAATGTGGTAGCAGAATTTGAACGGCGTGGAGTCCACCAGCAAATATTCTATTACTGAGTGAGCCTAGCCAGCAGCCCAGCATTCGCTATATCTAATTTGAACTCCTGAATTTAAGTATGCTTCAAAGATCCTAGGAAAGTCAGTGGGTCTGTGAGCATAAAGAAAAGTCTTTGACCCTGTTATGTAAATCTATAAAGAAAAGTGGTCAATTCTTTAAATATCCACAAACAAAGGGGTTCACAGAACAAAATTGTTTCAAAGAACTACATCTCTCAATACTAAGTTAATAAATATTACTGATCATCTATCTCTAACAGTATGGGATATTTGATCAGTGGAGAAGAAAATCCCTTAAGATAATGGGGCAGTGGAAGAAAGAGATGAGTGGAAATTCAAGTACTATCCTCACTGTGAGTTGCTACTGAATAGATTCTGTCCCACTCACCATGATCCCATTGGTGTTAGAGTAGAACTATGCATGGCATATTAGGTCAAGACTGTCACCTTCACAAAGAAATTATCAGACTTTTCTTCCTAGTGGCCTTTGGGGGACTGGAACCTCCAACCACTTGGTCAGCAGCAAAACATGTTAACAGTTTGTACCATCCAGGGACTCCATAAGTATAATGCAGTCTAGTAATTGCTAGAGGAAGGTAAAAGCCAGAGCCCATCATCAGAGACAATTAGCTTGGTATTGGGATGGCCAAGTATAAAGTTTTGAGAAAAAAGGATGAATAGGAGAACAATACAGGCAAAAATGATAAGGCAGGCATAGAGGGAAGTGTGCATAGGCTGTGCTTGTGAAACTGTAAATAGTTCAATCTGAGGGAATCAGCTCAGCACGGGACTGAGTGACCACTAGAGATAAAGCTGGAGAGGTGAGCAGCACCTTGACCACGCAGGCCTTTTGGGTCATGGTGACGAGTCTGGTCTTTATTTTGAGATCAATGGAAACTGTTGATACGTTCTACATGGAGAAGTGCTGTGGTTCAGGGCAGGGCTTACAATGTATTAGAAGAGGACAAATGTGCCTTCTAGTGCTGCTCCTGAAGGACCTCTCTCACTTTCATTGCTGTTGAGTTGGAACCGACTTATAGCTGACTCACCATTAGGTTTCTGAGACTTTAGATCTCACAAGAAGAGGTTATCCATCTTTCTCCCAAAGAGGTTACTGGTGAATTTGAATTGCCAGAGAGGGAGGTGCCACCTTCGGTTTTACAGCACAACTCCCTATATGGACTACGCCGGCCACAGCTCCCTACACTCAATGAGTATGCTCTGCGCCCCTCTCCCCCCCATTAGTGCAGTCTGACTTGGAGACAAAGTGAAGGAACATTTATGCACTCAGATTGTTTCATTGTAAAACCATCAGTGCCCTTTTTTTTTCAGGGAGCCAGGCAAGTTGATTTCACTGTCTTGACTATCCTCTGTGACACTCACCCAGCTCAGGTAACCATCTTCAAAGACATGATGAAACCCACAAGAGATTGTTCACTACAGATCAGCACACAAGCACGAGCCAGCCCATGCGTGGCTGCTGAGCGGGTCAGACCCTGGCCCACAACCCAGAACCGATAGCAACAAATACCAGCAACAACCATTCATGAGAGTTTCCATCCTGTTGAGCTAATGTGTTTTTTCTTTCTGTTTTCCCTTCTTTCTTTCCCCTGTTCCTCCTTCTCCCACCCTCGACCCTCTTATATCAGCAACAGAATGATCTTCCTCTTAGTTCAGGAAGCTGGCAGCTGCCAATCTGCAGCCTTTCGATAGCCAGCTAATTAAGGGGGAAAGCAGGTGTGGATGGGCGCATTCAGCTGGTAAATAAGTGCCAAAAATTAAAGTTATTGGTCGGTGAGTGTTAGCAGGTGGGAGCACTGTTTTATACCTTTAATAGGGGAGAGGAAAAAACAGGAGGGTTAGAAGACCTTAAAGGGAAGGGGGAAAATTACTTTTTTTTTTTTTTACCAAAAGCTCCTCAGAAGAGAATGTGTCTGTTTCTAAATCGTTGTCTTGTTTGGGATTAATCCTGAAGACATCTAATTGCCAGCCCTAAGAGTGCAATATTCCCTGAGCAGAGCTCCATGAACTGTATGGCCTGAGCAGAAATAATTCATGGTCTCAAGCTGATACTTAAAGGGTAATTCTTGACTGTCTGTAGACATAAATGCCTTGTGTTCCATTGTGATTTCTCTCCTTCATTTTTTGCATATGCTCAAATGCTCAGAGATTTGCCACCCTCCTCTCCCCTTATCTCTAAAACCTCTCATGAAAGAACTGAGAAAAAAAAAAGATGATCTATTATTGCACAACATAACGCATTATTTAATGAAGCGATTTAGAAATAAAATGTATATTAAGAAACGGGTTCTTGGGAGCAGAGTTCTTCCTTTGTCGTTTCTTTTTTTCTTCCTGATTTCCCCCCCTCTCCTTCCCCTCTTCCTTTGTGCTTAATAATTTACTTTAGTGTTACTTAACTGGAGGATATTTTTCAGGAAGGGGTTGTGGCAGAAGACCACAGAAGCATCATCTATTATGCATTCAAAATACATTAATACACGGCTGAAATGCTAACCTCATACAATAGAATAATTATAGTGTATCTTCATTGAAATTGTACACATGGCTTTGTGATCATACTCATTAATTTTGATCCAAATGAAGCAAAATTATTCTGCTTGGCTGCTGAGCTAATTTATGTGATATAAGTAAAGAAAAGTTAAATAAAGTATGATAGAAATCGGGATTGCAGTTAGGCAATTAGTTTCTGAGGAAGAGACTCATTTCTCCAAGCATCTTGGTTGCTTGTCTGGAATGAAAAGGATTCACATCATAGCAAAACTGCCCATTTTAAGATTGCAACTTGGAATATTTTTATTGTAGCTCTGAAGCATCTTCTTCTTTGCTATTTTGTGTGTGTGTGTGTGGGGGGGAGAATAATGTGGCAGTATGAGAATTTTTATTTTTTTTTCAGAATTATTACAATATCTAAGGAATTTTGGAGGTTCAATGTTTAATCCCATGGCTCTTAACAGCAAGGTTGGCAGTTTGAATCCTCAAGGGCCTCATGGGAGAAATGACCTGGTGAGTTGTTCCCATATGTAAATGAATAAAACCCAAGGTATATGAATGATATAGGGAAACCAATTAAATAAAAGAGAAAAGATTACAACATAGAATCCTCTATGGAGCAGTTCTAGTCTGTAAAATGGGCTCATTATGAATCAGGATTGATTCAATGATACCCAGCAACAAATTTATATCCAGGTAAAAGAGCATAACCATTTCTTTATTGATATAAGACTAAACCAAAATGGGGAAAATGTTATAATAGGTATAGGAACTTATATATTCTATAGTCAACACTCTTGGCACCAGCAGCCAGGAAATTAAAAGACATATTGAGATTGGAAAGTCTGATGTAAAAGACCTCTCCAAAGTACTGAAGAGCAATGGTTTCATTCTGGAGACTAAGGTGCCCCTGATCCAGGCTATGGTTGTTGCAATCACTTGCTATGTGTCAGAGAGTTGAACAATTACTAGAGAGGATAGAAGGAGAATCGATGCTTTTGAGCTGTGGAGTTGGAGAAGAGTATTGAATATACCATGGACTGCTAAGAAAACGAACAGGTTCCTCCTAGAAAGGGTTAAACCGGGTGGCTCCTTTGAGGCAAGGATTCTGAAGCTTTGTCTGACATACTTTGGACATGTTGCAAGGAGGGACCAGTCCTTCGAGAAGGATGCCCTTCTTGGGAGGGTGGAGGGACAGTGCAGGAGAGGAAGACTCTTTATGAGGTGGATTGATTCAGTGACTGGGATAATTGAGGGAAGTGAGTTTGAGATAGTGAGATTGGCATAGGTTAGAGCAGGGTTTCAGGCCATTTTACATAGGGTCACTATGAGTCACAGATTACTTTACAACACCTAACAACAATAACAACAACAACAATGACAACATATAGATATAGGACACTTAGAGATTTGTACATCTACAAATAAAATTCATATTGTCCCAAGAAGGTGAAATAAAGGCTCCTTTTTTATTAGATAAGGAAAATACTTGTCAGTGTGATTCTCTGGCAATGTATGTATTAGAAAATCTATCCTGGCAAAGTACAGCAACAATGACAAAGACTCCTAACAAGATTGATTGACACAGTGGCTACAACAATAGTTTCAAGCACAGCAGCTCTGGTGAAGGTGGCACGGAAACCAGGCAAGATGTCATTCTATTATAATAGCAACATTGCCTTCCCCTTATTTCAGCCCATATCAAGATGTAGGAGAGAAATAACTAATGTGCTGTTGAGTTGATGACAACTCACAGTGACCGTGTATGCTCAATAACTTTGATCTTTGCTCTATCCTGAGCCAATCTCACTGACTCTGGCACGTCTGCTCCTGTGCCAATCCGTCTCTTCCAGGATATTCCTCTCCTGAGCTGTCCCTCCACTCTTCCAAGCATGATGTCCTTCTCCAAGGACTGGTCTCTCTTAGCAATATACTCCAAGTATATGAGATGGAGTTTCAAAATCCTTGCTTCCAGAGAGCAAATTGGTTTCACCCTCTTCAGAACAGAGATATTTGTTCTCTTGGCAGTTCATAATATGTTTAATACTCTTCTCCGGCAGTACAACTCAAAGGCATCACTTTTTCTTCTGTCATCCTTAGTCATTGTCCAACTCTCTGATGCATAGCAAGTAATTGTGAAACCATGGCTTGGATCAGGTGCATCTTAGTCTCTAGGCTAAGTGCAATTCAGCGCTCTGGAGAGGTTCCTGACAGCAAACCTTCCTAATCCAATCTGTTTTTTTATTTCCTGGATGCTGGTTTCAAGAGTGTTGATTATCGACTCAAACAAGTAGAAATTGTTGAAAATATCAATCTCTTTTCCATCTATTATTTTACTGCCTATTGGCCGATTGCTGAAACTCTTTGTTTTCTTTATGTTGTGATTCAATCCATATTGAAGACTGCATTCCTTGAGCTTTTGCAGCAGATACTTCAGGTCCTCCTCAGTTTCAAGCAAGCAAAGTTGTGTCATCCGCATAATGCAAGTTGTTGATGAGTCTTCTTCCAATTCTGATGCCACATTCCTCCTCTTAAAGCCCAGCTTCTTGAATGATCTATTCTGCATATAGTTTGAAAAGGTATGGAGACAGGATGCATCCCTGATGCACTCAGTTCCTGATTTTTGAACCATGTAGTGTTTCCTTGCTCTGTTCTGATGGCTGCCTCCTGGTCCAAATTATTAACAATGTGAAGAAGGTTATACAGGACTGGTTGACTGAAAAAAAGTTAAGGAAAAATTTACACACAGATAGAAACAATAGTAGAGGGTTAATAGGGGTAGGGCAGAACTCCCATTCCATCAGCCTAAGCATTCCTTAACCAAACCATACAGCTGTAGAGGAGTATAATACATAACTGGTTACTTCCTCCACAGTCTTAGTAGAAAATTCTCCATGTGTCCGTTGTTGAATCTTTGCCGTTTTGCCACACCCTGGTCAGTACATTTCCTGTCCCAATAAACTATGGAATTTGGGTGACAAGAAGAATTGGCACCTTTGAGTTGTGGTCTTGGAGAAGAGTACTGAGTATTTATAGACTATCAAAAAAATGAACAGATAGGTCGTTCCCTGGAAGCAAGGATGGCAAAGCTTCATCTCTCATACTTTGGATATGTTGGTGGGAGAGGTTCCTTGGAAAGGGATATCATGCTTTAAAACGTGGAGGGTTAGTGAAAGAAAGGAAGACCCTCAATGAAATGGATTAACATGTGACTATAGAAAAGGGCTCAAGTGTATCAGAGATGGTGAGGACAGCACAGGAAAGGAGAGGATTCAGATCCATTTTCTTAGGGTCTCTATGAGTTGGACTTAACTTGACAGCACTAGACAATAAGCAAAAAAAATATGTACATATGGAGAGAGAGAAAAAATGCGAGAAATAGATTGAGATTGATTTACTTGTATCAAGAGATTGATATACATGGATGTGGAAATTGGAAAGTTTCCATTGGTGGCAGACAGGAAACTTCTACAGACTTGGCTTTCAAGATCAGGCAATGGAAGATTGAGTAGGGAGAGTGAGAATCTTATTAGAATAATTTTTTCCCCCCTAACTGAAGGCAATCTCAACCTAAGAAAACTCCCTGTCCAACTGATTGATTGCATTACAATAGCTTATATTGTGGGAAGTGCTCATTATATTACGTTAGTATAATTATATTACATATTACATAATATAATTATATTATATTATGGAACAACAACTAGTCTAGTACGTGACCAAACCACTGGAGAAACTATTGGTTAATAACTTTGACGTATGAAGTTAACAATCACATATCTTTAATAGAAATCAAAGGGAGCAGTAGATTGTGTTGGAAAGGAAATGGGTTCTTCCACTTTTGTGTTTTGTTGTGGTTTGGGAACATTTAGTGAAGAGTATCTAGCAGGCAGGTAGAAATTCAGAGTAAGAGCTATTTTTGGTTTTTATTGGCTTGCTTACAAAGTTTGCATACATTGTGTTTCACACTATTCTTCATTCACATTGTGCTTTATACAATCATTCTCATGCATTATGTTTTGTAAAATTAACCACCATTGGACCTTGCTCGTCATTACCCTATCTTTTGCCCTAATCCTGCCCATTACCTCCCCTGCCTCCCCAAGGGCTAATTTTTGAACTTGAGTCCAGAGAGATACTTTGAAAGGTCAAGCACAGAGTGATAATAGTTCAAGGCAATGGAATTGGCTGATGTATTTTAAGAAGAGTAAGAGTTATGCAGATGACACAACCCTACTTGCTGAAACTGAGGAGGA
>NW_006399820.1:12890422-12903720 GCF_000299155.1 Elephantulus edwardii | reverse complement strand
AATCGGGATGGGTGTGTCAGAGGCAATGCAATTGGCACAGGATAGAGCAGGGTTTAGGCCTGTTGTACATAGGGTCGCTATGAGTTGCAAACGACTCAATGGCACACAACAACAACAACAAAACAACAACAACAACAATAATCTATTGTACATAGAGTTTTCGAAGGCCTGTCATTTCGGAAGTGGATGGCCAATCCTTCTTCCTAGTTTGTCTCTATCTTTATATATAATAGTATCTGACAGACAAGTATTCCACAGACAACAACAGATGAAAGACATTTTCCCAGTTGTAAAACTGACCAATAGATTCAATGTTACTGCCCATCCCTGCTACATGTTGTTGTTGTGTTGTTTGTTGTTTTTTTTTTTAAATCCACCCTTTCCTTATTCCACCAGCATCCCTTCCTACTTTTGCCTACAACATTCAACACCTGTCTCCCATTGACAGCCTCTGATGCTGGAATGTTCCCTGGAGTCAAGGATTCTGAAGCTTTGTCTGACATGCTTTGGGCCTGTTGCAAGGAGGGACTGGTCCTTGGAAAGGGACATCATGTTTGGCAGAGTGGAGGGGCGGCGCAGGAGAGGAAGACCTTTGATAAGATGGATAGATTCTGTGACTGGAGTAGTGGGAATGAGTGTGTTTGAGATGGCAAGGTTGGCGCAGGATAGAACAGCGTTTAGAGCTCTTGTACATAGGGTCGCTGTGAGTCGCAAGTGACTCGATGGAACATAACAACAACAACAAGAATCCATAGCAGGGAATCATAAGGCCATAAGCTTGCTCCATTTCAACAAAGTGTGAGACAGAGTTACAACATCAAAAGACAAAGACTAAGAATGCATAGTAGTTGACCGAGAACAGAAGATTTGGATTCTATTCCAGTGCCCTCACAGATAAAGAAAACAAACTGTAAACATTTAGAAGTGAAATGAAAGAGGAAGTAGAGAGGCTGGTAAAGTGTACTAAATATTGAAAAATATTTAGTTGTGGCAAATACTTCCAAAACGAATTATTTGACACCGCAACATTTGTAAAGTGTACAATTAAGTGGGTCTTGATTATGTTTATTATGTTGGTCAACCACAGCCATTATCTGATTCTAAATTTTTCTTCCTAGTGTTCCCGAAGTAGTAGTCCTACCCTTTCCCCTCTCTCTCTTCCTCAGATTCTTCCTTTCTATATACTTACTTTTCCTTATAGTTCATAGAGGTGAAATAGTGCTGTAATTGTCCCATATGACTCACTTATTCCTATAGTGCTGCTTTTTCATGCACTGAGATCAAGCGTTGATCTCAACGCAGAAAAAGTGAAAAATCTAGAAAAAGTTTAAGGTATATATCTTCAAATGTTTGCTGACAGATTTTTCCAGATCATATTCACTAACATTCCCTGCTCTTACACGTTCATTTCACGTTTGGTTCTTTGTGGTTTATTTGCATTTCCTGGAATAGGGAGATAGTTTCCTAGTGGTAATCCTTTTTTTTCTCATAGCCTGTATAGACATTTCCCTTTCAAAAGTTCAACAATGAATGAATGAAAATCCAAAATATCTGTACATGCTAATTAAAATTAATAAAATAAAATTTAAAAAGACTTCATTTTCACATAGAAACTTTCTACCTTGTTTCTTTAGAATAAAAGGTGCGGGGGGAAGGCCAATACCATAGATAGTATAATTCTGGAATATGGCAACTCACATATCTACTGATAATGGGAATTAATTGCTACTGTTAGCTAATGTTGAGTGTCTGCTGACTCTTGTTAACTGTATAGTCAATGGAACTAGATTAAATTGTTATCAGTGTTTCACTATCTTATTAGTTGTAGATTCACTCACTCTCTCATTGCTATCCTGTTAAGAACCAACTCATAACTCTTAGCATTTCTGAGGTTGTAAACACACAAGAGGAGCTTGGCTATCTTTCGTCTACAAAGCTAATGGTGGATTCAAACCACTAGAGGTTGTGGATTGGATAGGTGCTTTTTGCAAGTAGGTAAAAAAACCCCTTTCTTCCTAATTAGTCTCAGTCTACAAATTCATCTGCAACGTCTTAGGCATGTGGCGGCTTCCCGTGAGGAGCATAACCTGGGAATAAAACCTGGCTTTCCCATCTAGCGGGTGGAGGATTCTATCCCTGAATCACCAATTTCCCTGCAGGAGCACACTTGGTTGCCATGTAAATATAATGAACCAATTATCTTATAAAAGCAGATTCAAACCATCTAGAGTCCTTTTCATAATGGCTCCCTTCCATCCAACGAGACACTCTATGGCATGAACTACTTTCTGGTTCATTTTTCATAAGAACCAGCTGTGACCATTGTGTAAAATAAGACCATAGTATTTGGTCAGCAGTGTCATGTAAAGGTAAGAAATACAGTACAGAAAATATATGAGTGGAAGAAATAAAGTATATTTTCCAAATTAATTTAAAAAATCTCCATACTCTCTATTTTTACCACACCTAAAACATGTCCATTGCCCTTTTTCCTTCCATTTTATTCTTCTGTTAATTTTTTTCTATGAGTTGCATGTGAATTGATGGCACATAACGAGAACAAGAACAACAACAATAACAATAGTAGCAACAACAACCATAAAAAGGCACAGCTCTCATTGACTTGAACCAGAAATTCAAATGAATCTGTTATTAAATCTTCATTCCAAATATAAATGACAGTGTTTTGTAGTTGAATACTGTCAAGTTGGAACCGACCCATGGCTGATCCTGTCGTGGATTTTCAGAGGCTGTAAATCACACAGGAATAGAGTGCTCATATTTCTTCAGCAGAGCAGCTGGTGGATTCAAACTATGTACCTTTGTGTTGGCAGTGTGATTCCTTACCACTAAACCACCAGAGCTCCCCTTAATCCTTGTTGCTGTTAGGTGCTATTGAGTTCAGTAAGACTTATAGTGACCCTTCTGAATTCTGTTCTATCCTGTACCATCCTCTCAATCTACAACATCCTCAAGCCCATTGCTGCAGTCTCTGTGTCAACCCATTTTGGTTGAGGGTTTTCATCTCCTTTACCATCCCTCCACCTTCCCAAGCAAGATCTCCCTCTCCAAGGAATAACCCTTCAGAGTTTTGGATTTCTCATGCCACATGACTGATGCAACTTCCTGTCTTGGTTTAAGGCACTAATAAAATAAGGTACTCTTGCACACAAAAAAGTGTATGGAGTTCCAAACTTTCCCTCAGATGTTAAGAGATCACTTAGAGGGAGAAGTGTGGTCTCAGCAGAAATTCTATAGCTCTCATTGACTGGAACAGACATCAAAAGGGAAATTAACGGAGACCAAAGCTGAATGAAGCAGTCATTTCAAGTATAAGTAATCCCAAGAACAAAGTTTTGCTCATTTATAGTTTCCACAATTTTAGTAAGTCAGTGCCTGGGGTTTTTCCTTGGCCCCTTCTGTTTGTGCACAATTATCTTGAGACTGATTTTCTAGCAAATAGAATGCTCAGAATTGAGAGTAATTCATGAGAATATATTTATTCAGTGACTCATTAAAACAACATTCACATTTTCACTAAGCTATGCAGTTTTGATTTTTTATGTGAACTATTCAGTGTGGCATTTTATATTGTTGTCTATATTTCTTCTTGCCTTGGAACACTTATATTTCATTCCTATGCCACTCTGACTTATATTTACCTTAAATTGCTAGTCTGAGTCTTAACTTTTGTTACCTTTCTATAATTGACTTCCTCTTCCTCATTCCACTTGTTCTGTTCTCATCCCCTAATCTCCTCTTAAGTATAATGAACTAAAAGTAAAGACTCTTTGTTTTGCAAAAGGTGATTTATGATCACTGATGATTTTTTTATATGTTGGAATCAACTTAAAGATAGTGGGCTTAGTTTTTATGATTCCTTGTGCTGATTTAAAGAGCTCTGGTGGTGTAGTCCCTAGGGAGTTTTACTGTTAATTCAAAAGCAGTTCCGAGTGGCTCTCATGGAGAAAGAAGGGTCATCTCCTTCCATGTGATTTATAAGTCTCAGAAAAACCTTCTTGAGAATGAGCCACAATTCAATTCCAACTCAATAGTAATGAGAGAGGCTAGACTTTATGAGGAGGAGTGTGGCCTCAAGAATGGAGGAAGACTCATCAACAATCTAAGTTATTCACATGATATAATCTTGGTTACCCAAACTGAGGAGGACCTGAAGCATATTCTGCGGAAGGTCAAGGACTGTAGTCTTCAATATGAATTGAAGCTTAACATCAAGAAGACAAAGATTCTCGCCACCACTGGTCCAATTGGCAGTCCCCTGATATATGGAGAAGAGATTGAGCTAGTTTACAATTTCAGCTTGCTCGAGTCCACAATCAACATTCTTGGTACCAGTAGTCAGAAAATCAAAAGACACATTACACTGGGGAAGTCTTTGGTCAGGAACATTTTCAGAGAGCTGAGGAGCCATGATGTCAGTCTAGAGACTAAGGAGTACCTTAGATCCAGCCCATGGTCTTTGAAATTACTTATTATGCAGCAAAGAGCTGGACAAAAACTAAGGATGACAAAAGAAGAATTGATGCCTTTGACTTGTGGTGCTGGAAACTAGTACTGAACATACCACGGACTTCCAGGAGAACAAATAGGTCTGTCTTGGAGAGGATGAAACCAAGTTTACCCTCAGAGGCTTAGATTTTGAAGCTCCATGTCACATAACTTGGGCATGTATCCAGAAGGGATCAGTCCTTGGGGAAGGACATCATACTTGGAAAGGTGGCACAACAGCACAGGAGAGGAAGACCCTGGATGAGATAGATTGACACGATAACTAGGGCAATGGAATTAGGTGTGTTAGAAATGGCTCAGGATAGGACAGGGTTAAGAGCTGTTGTACCTAGAGTTGCTATAAGTTGCAGATGACTCAACAGCACATAACAACAACAACAACGGTAATGAGGGTGAGTATTGTGCTGATTTATCAACCTCCTTTACCTGACCTTTGTATCACCCTACAACTTTGATATCTTTGTATACTAAACTTCCACACTTAATTCTAGTTTATTTTATCCTGGTTTTACATCCCATTATTCCATAATAATGAATTTATTTCCCTTAATTTTTATTTGATTATGGTCCAAATATATACAACAAAATATTAATTTCTTCATGTTCAATTCAATGGCACTGGTTATACTCCTCATGTTATACAAGCCCTATCCTTATCTTTTCCCTATTAAAGTTTTCTGCCTTTGTAATGTTTGTTTTTTCCTTTGAATATCCTAACTTCCTCTAAGAGCAGCTGAGGTGGCCTAGTGGGTAGGGAGTGCTCAAAAGTGAGCAGTTAAAAAAAAAAATAAAAGAATGGACTTGAGTGTGTAAGAGATTGTGAGGATGGCACAGGATGGGACAGGGTTCAGATCTGGTATTCATAGGGTCACTATGAGTCACACTCGACTTGATGATGCCTAATAACAACATGTCCAAAATATGTGTAATGAATCTTCACTATCTTTGCCCCCAATAAACACTCTGCACCTTTTCCACGAAAAAAAAAAAGAAAAAAAGAAAGTGAGCAGCTAGAATCTACCAGCTGCTTCACAGAAGAAAGATGGGCAGTCTCCTCCTGTGTGGTTTACAATCTCTGAAATCATGGTGGAAGGTCAGCTATGAACCACCTTTAAAAGGATCCTAGTTTGTATAGTATATTATGAATTGTACTGCTTACAAAAAGGTTAGTGTTTGATCTGACTCTGCCTGTGGAAGAAAGACGAGCTGTCTCTAACCATAAAGATTCACAGCCTTGGAAACATGGTGTAGGATGGTCCCTGTGATTCAGAATCGGCTTGGCAACAGTGGGTTTGGATGTGGGAAACATTTTTTTGAATTCATTTTAGTGAAAGTTTACAGAAACTTCGGATTTATATCCATTCATTGTTTAAAAGAGGCCTAATTGTAGAATGGACAGTGCAGTCAGATTTATTGTTGATCCTTCTTCCACAGAGCAGCTGGTGGATTTGAACTGTGTGCCTATGGTCTTGCAGAGCAGTTTCTTACCAGCTTGGGAAGACAAAGCAAAGCATTATAATGAAATATGCCATGTGCTGGAGCCAGAAGATCAGAAGGGATGGGATCGGTCAGCATTTCTTATGTAGAAGGAACTGAAGAACAAAGTCAAGCTCTGAGTGGCAATACCTAAGGATGATATGGGCAGAATATTAAAAGATCCAGGAAGCATCAAAAGAAAATGGGAGGAGTACACAGTCATTATACCAAAAACAATTGTCTGTCACAGAAGAAACAACATATGATCAAGAGGCAAATGTGATGAAGGAAGAAGTTCGAGTTGCTCTGGAGAATTTGGTAAAAACAAGGCCCCGGGAATTAATGGAATAACAATTGTGTCAGGAAATCTGGAGGACAACTACCTGGCCAACTTACTTAAAAATATCTGTATTTATACCTTTTTTTTTTTTTTTAAAAAGTGATCCAACAGAGTGTGGAAATTATCGTATTAATATCACTAGTATCACTCGCAAACAAAATCTTGTGAAGATTATCCAAAAATGACTGGAACAGTACATCAACAGAGAACTGCCAGAAGTGCAAGCTGGTATTAGAAGAATCTGTGGTACTAGGGATATCATAGCCAATGCCCAAAGATTCTTGGCTGAAGGTCATTGGTTATGCAAAGTTATAAGAATGCATAATCACAACAAATTGTGACTAACAATTGAAAAGAATGCTTGCTGAAACTGAAGAGGATCTAAGATATTTGCTATAGAAAGTCAAGGGCAGCAGTCTTCATTATGTGTTATATTTGAACATCAACTAAACAATGACACTCACCACTGTACCAATTAGTAGCATCATAATAGATGGAGAAGAGATTGAGATTGTTAACAATTTCAGCTTACTGGGATCCACAATCAACACTTTTGTCACCAGCAGATGGTAAATCAAAAGATGAATTTCATCGGGAAAAATCCGCTGTTAGAGACCTCTCCTGAGTGCTAAAGAGCAACGATATCACCAGGCTAATGTCTTCACAATTACTTTTTATGTATTAGAGATCTGGATAATGACTAAGGGAGATGGAGTTGGAAAAGAGCACTGAACAGACTGTATAGGTTGTCAAGAGAACAAACAGGTCTATCCTAGAGAGGGTGAAACCAAGTTACTCCTGGGAGGCAAGAATTTTGATGCTCTGTTTCACATGCTTTAGGTGTGTTATGTCATTTGCATAATGCATGTTGTATCTTCCTCCAATCCTGATACCATACTCCTCCTCCAAAAGCCCACCTTTCCAAAGAACCTATTCTGCATAGAGATTGAAAAAAATCTATGGAGACAGGATATATCCCTCAGTAACTCCTTTCCAGTGTTTTCTTGCTCTGTTCTGATGACTGCTTGGGTTTCACATGAGCACAATCAGTTGTTTTGGGATACCCATTCTCATATTTTAAAAGGGATGAAAATTTTTGAAAGCCAAATGAGGTATTAGAACCACTGTCTGTCCCATAATAATCCCATCTGGGACCCATCCTCTCATACTACCATAGGTCTCAGCTGGGATCAAAGAAGCTTACCTATGCCATAAAATTTATAGGCCTTGTTGTTTTTATGGTTTATTGTTAGCAGTACAACATTTATTTATCAGTTCATTTTAGTAACGAATTATTGATTGAATGTTGCTGCTTACTTTGTAATTGTAATTTTTATGCTTGCTTGTTTATTGTTTGTTTTTATTTGTACAGCACTTGTCTGTCAGTTTGCTGTACTTGGGTAACAGAATTTGCTGTGATGCTGGAAACTTTGCCACTGGTGTTATGAATTCTGGAAGGGTTACTCATGGTAGTACACACTAGGAAGAAAAAATGGTTATACACTTCTTAAATAACAGACTCTGAAAACCCTGTGAGCCACTCAAAATGAGGCAAAACACCTACAACCATCCTTTAATAATGAATGTGAAATGTATAAAGTATGAATGTGGGAAAATTGGAAGCCATTAAAAAAATGAAATGGAACACATGAAGATCAGCATTCTAGGCATTACTGAACAGAGATGGGCTGGCATGGGTCATTTTGAAACAGGTAATATGATATTTTATGCTGGCAATGAAAAACTGAGGAAGACTACTGTTGCATTCATAGTTATAAAAACAATATTAGAGTACAATGTTGTGAGTGATAGGATATTATCCATATACATACAAGGAAGATCTGTTAATATGACTATTATCCAAATACATGTACCAACAACCAATGTCAAAGAGGAGAAGATTGAGGATTTTCACCAACTTTTGCAGTCAAAAATTAACCAAACACCTGATCAAGATGCATTTCTAATGATAAGTGACTGGAATACAAAAGTTAGAAATAATGAAGAAGGGATGGTAGTTGGAAAGTATGGTCTTATTGACAGAAATGAGGCTAGATATAGAATGATTGAATTCTGTATGTTCAATGACTTACTCACTGAAAATACCTTTCTTAAAAAATGAGACTTTACACATGAACCTCAACTTATGGACTGCATGGAAATCAGATCCACTGAATCTGTGAAAAGAATCAGTGGAGGAACTCAGTATCCATACTTAAAACCAGGCCAGGTGCTGACTTTGGAATAGACTATCAATTACTCATGTGTAAGTTCAGAGGAAGATATTCAGATATCCAACAGACACATGAAGAAATGCTCAAAATCACTGGCAATATGAGAGATGCAAATCAAACCCACAATTAGCTTCAATCTCACTCCAGTAGCAGTGGCAAAGTTTAACAGAAAAGTAATTAATATATGTTGGAGAGGATATGGTGAGATAGAAACTCTTATACATTGTTGGCGGAATTGTAAAATGGTACAACCATTCTGGAAGGCAGTTTGATATTTCCTCAGAAAGCTGAACATAGAAATTCCATATGACCCAGCTCTTCCACTGCTTTGAATATACCCCAAGAAAATGAGAAATGAGGTACAAATATAGACTTGTACAACAATGTTCATAGCAGCGTTATCCACCATTGCAAGAACATGGAAACAGCACAAATGTCCAACCACAATAGAATGGATTGAAGAATTATGCTACATTCACATAATCGAATACTAAGCAGCACACAGGAGCAATGATTTTGTAAATCACTACCTAACTTGGGAGGGACTGGAGAGTATTATGCTGAGTGAACAAACTCAGTCCCATAAGGACACATGCTGTATAAGAACATTATTATAGAAAGAGATGACTAGTAGAGTGTATGTGAGGATCTAAGGTGGGGGGACCAAAGGGTGGGTATGGGTGAGTGGATAATCATGTAGTCGTATGGTTTAATGGGTGGAGGGGGATGCTTTGGGGAGGTAGGGTGGAGATCTGCTGTAAGGGCAGTGTATACAAACTTTGTAGTTTATCCAGTGTAAATTTTTTTTAAAAATGAATTGGCAGAAATTAAAAAAAAACTGCACTAAAATATGACCTTGAGTCTATCATATCTGAATTTAAAAATAATCTCAATATGTTTGAGGCATTGAACACTAATAACCAGAGAGCAGATGAGCTCTGGAATGACATTAAAGACATAATCCATGAAGAGAACAAAGACAGAAGAAGAGTAAGGAAAAAAATGGATGACAGAGGAGACTCAGAGAATTGCACTAGAGTGTTGAGAAGTCAAACAAAGAAGAGAAACAGAAGAAAACAGAAGATTTCAAATGGTAGCTCGAGAAGACAAGGCAAAGTATTATAATGGAACTCACAAACACCTGAAGTTGTAGAATAAAAAGATAAGAATTTGTTTGGCATATTTCAAGTTGAAAGAACTATAAAACAAATTCAGGATTTGAGTTGCAAAATTGACAGTTCCTTTGGGCAAAATCTTGAATGATCCAAGAAGCATTAAAAAAAATACATAGAGTCGCTAGATAGAGCATCAAAAGAATTGGTTGACACTGAAAAATTTCTAGAAGAACAAAAGCCAATGGTAACAAAGGAAGAAGTTCAAGCTACACTGAAAGCAGTGGCAAAAAATACATCCCCAGGCATCAAAGTAATACTAACTTACATGTTTCAACTAATAAATACACCTCTGAATGTGCTCACCAGTGTATACTAAGAAATTTGGAGCACAACCACTTGACCAATTGACTGGAAGAGATTCCATTTTAACATACTTGGGCCATGTTGCCAGGAGGGAGACATCATGCTTGGTAGTGTGGAGGGACAGAACAAGAGAGGAAGACCCTGGATGAGATGGATTGACTCAGTGATTGGGGTAATGGAGGTAGGTGTAACAGAGACAATGAGATTGACTGAAGATAAAGCAAGGTTCAGGGCTGTTATACATAGGGTCACTGTGAGTTGCAAGTGATTTGATGGCACATATCAACAACAATCAAAAATATTGCTGAAGATCATCGAAAACTAGAATAGTACTCTGAGAGAGAACTGCCAGAAGATCAAGCTGGGTTTAGCAGAGGTGGTAGCACTGGGGATATAATTGCTGATGTCAGATGAATCCCTGCAGATAGCAAAGAATACTAGAAAAAGTCTATTTGTGTTTTATTGACTATGTAAAGAGATTTAACTGTGTGGCCATAACAAATTATGGATAACATTGAGAAGAACAGAATCCCAAAGCAATTATGCTCATAAAAAACCTACACATAGACCAAGAAATTACTTCAGAACAGAGCAAGGAAGCACTACATGGTTTAAAATCATGAGTGGTGTGCGTCAGGGTTATATCTTTTTCCCATACCTATTCAATCTGTATGTTGAGCAAATAATTTTTGAAGCTGGACTCTATGAAGAAGAATGCTGAATGAGGATCAGAGGAAGATTCATTAACATCTGCATTATGCAGATAACACAACCTTACTTACTTGCTGAAATGAGGAGACTTGAAACACTTGCTTCAGAAGATCAAAGACTATAAAATATTCATTTTGAATTACACCTCAGCATCAAGAAGACAAAAATAATCATCACTTGATTGATAAGTAATATCATGCTGGATGGAGAAAAGATTGAAGTTGTCAATATTTTCATCTTATTTGGATCCATAAACATTACCCTAGTGATTAGGAGATGTAGTGCATAGGGCAAATCTGCTTTCAAAGACCTCTCTAAATTCCTGAGGAGCAATGATGTCAGTTTGAAGACTAAGGTGTCTTTTCAATCTCTTTTTATTCATGAAAGCTGGACAATAATGATGGAAGAATAAGAATTGATGCATTTGAGCTGTGGTATTAGAGAAGAGTGCTGAATATTCCGTGGACTGCCAAAAGTACAGATTGATAAGTTTTTGGAATAAATGTGACCAGAGTGTCATTGGAGGAAAGGATAACAAAACTGTATCTCATATACTTTGGATGGGTTGCTAGGAGAGGCTATTCCTTGGAGAGGGACACAATGTCGAAATGTTGGAGGGTTAGCAAAAGAGATTTACACACTGACTACAGGATGAGCTCAAATGTGTCAGAGATGATGAAGATGGCACATGATAGGACAGGATTCAAGTCTGCTGTTCATGGTGTCACTATGAGTCATACTTGACTCGATAACACCTAACAACAACAACAACAACAACAACATATATAAAGAGCCATTTAGCCATTGAGGTAGGAAACAGCTAGGTTGGGTTCTATCATTATAACATATGAAGATTAAATCTTCAAAAAACTAGTAGTGTGACTGTGGACATGCCACTCACCCTGCTGGTTCCCATGCACAGAACTCCAGTACAGTCTGGATTCAAATGAATTCAATGTGTGCTCACAAAGCACCTGTTTTAATTGAGTTACTTAGTGTGGATGATTGTTCCTAGGTTCTGTTGAATGGATGGACTACAATTTGTAGTGAGTCTACATATGACCTCTTCTGTTTTAGCCTCATGATCTCTGCTATGTTAAAGCCCGTTGTTATAGTCCCTGTGTCAGTCCATCTAGTTGAGGGTCTTTCTCTCTTTTGTTGACCCTCCTCTTTTCCAGGGAGCCCTGATGGTGAACGGGTAAGGAGTTGCACTGGCAACTCAAAAGTTGTTGTTGTTAGGTGATATTGAGTCAAGTACGACTCACAGCAACCTTATGAACAAAAGATCTGAACCCTTTTACATCCTGTGTCATCTTCACATTTCCTGACACACAAGAGCCCATTGCAGTCATCACTGTGTCAGTCTACCCGGTTGAGGGTCTTCCTCTCTTTCATAGACTCTCCACCCTTTCTAGCATTATGTCTTTCTCCAAGGAAGGGCATGTCCTAGTAACATGCAGAGAGTAAGTGAGGGGAAGTCTCATCATTCTTGCCTCCAAACAGCACTCTCGCTGCACCCTCTCCAAAGTACATGGTTTGAACGATGTCTTTTTCTAAGGCCTGAGATCTCCTGAAAACATGCCCAAACTAACAAATACCCTAGCTGCACTGCTTCCAAGACAAATTTGTTTGTTCCTTTGTCAGTTTGGGTTATGTTCAGGACTTGTTGCCAACACCAAAATTCAAAGGCAACAATTCTTTTTTCTTCTTTATTCATTGCCCAATTTTGAAGTTTTGAGTATTTCAAATTGTCTAAATATCTAAGTTTCCCTCAGTTACCAAATTTTAATATCATGAACCAAAGCCTTTAGATCAAGGTTTTATTTTACCTGGTGCTGTATAAATTAGCCAACTTGAATGTTGTCTGAATGCTTTAATGGAACCATCGAGAAAAAAATTATCCCACTTAAACTGAGCCTGAGCAAAAGCAGTTTGTTTATGCATATCTAGGCATTTCCCTATTTATGTACTTTTCTTAGCAAAAAGCAAACAGACCTCTAACTAAATAAGATTTCCAGTTAAATATCCTAGTTATTGTAGAAATCTTAGAAATGTTCCCAGTTCCAGGAAACACTGGTCCAAGTATCTCTAGGCATAATAGATTGTAAGCAGTCCCTGATGAATAAAGCCTGTCCTTAAATATATCTTCAAGTTGAATTTGAAGGCAAGTTGAAACAAGTCCATATCGTTCTTATTTAATGGTGCTTTAGAATAAGCTACAAGAATTTTTAAGGATTTAAAATAAAATCAAGTAAGGAGGATTTTGATGAGGAATGTGTTGTAAGAAGGAGCTGGTTCCATCATTTCAAAGTGAGGGCAAATTTTCATAACAAGTAAGAAATGTCTGCAAGTGGGATGTTCTTAACCTGGTGATTTAATATATGCAATAGAGAGCTCGATGAAAGGGAGAAACTATGAAAGTTATACAAGTGTTCAGGTCTTTCATTCATAGGGTCTCTGTGAGTCATCTACAACTCAATGGCACTTAAAAACAACAACATAGAGAGAGCTCTGTTGGCCTAGTGGACA
>NW_006399820.1:12882455-12889817 GCF_000299155.1 Elephantulus edwardii | reverse complement strand
CCATGTGTTAACTGCCTCTGAAGACCAACTGGAGGGTAAGCTATGGGTTGGTTTCAACTCTATGGTACACAACAACAACCATATAGGTGGAACAAGATCACTTAAGGGCAATTTTACTGCACCAGAAGATGAAAGGAAGGTAGAGATAGACCCTCTCTATCATATTTGTGTGCTATTCTCACACACACACACACACACACACACACACACACACACACATTGACAACTCAGAGAAGGGTAAGAATGGTCGCATACTAGAAATAGAAAATGAATATTAGAAAATTTTACACATAGAAACTCTTAGATTAGTGTGCATAATCTCAACAGTGATGAAGAAATAAAAGGAAAAAGACTTATAATTGAGCTGATTCTGACTCACGGAAACTCCTTGTGTTTCACTGTAAAAGTACCCTTTTATAGACTGTTAAATGGCTGCAATCCTTTAGAATTAGCTTACTAGGAGCCTTTTTCTGAAGTTTTCTTGAATATGTTTGAACTTCAAATCTTTTATTTAGTAGGTGAGACCTTCATCATATGCCCCATCCAGGAACTCTTAACAATATTCATATCTTCATATAATTTTCTGAGTATAAGAAGCTATGACTTGCTTCTAATCAGTAGAATTTAGCAAAGGTGGTGAATGTTTCTCCTGTTACATTATTTAAGACTCTCTTTTTGTTGGTAGTCTCACTCTAGAGACTCTCTCCCCACCCCTAGATACTTTGAAGATGTTAGGAGCCAAATTGTGAGGGCTACGTAAGAAGCTGGAGGCAGCGTCTATGAGTTGCCTGGCTCACAATTATAAAGAAGCAGGGTGCTCAATCCTACATCTGCAGGAAAATGAATTATTTCAGGCAGGAACTCAAGTGATCAGGAAATAAACTCTTCTCCAATTTAGCCTCCAGATGAGACCACAGGTCTAAGCAACAACTTCTTTCTTTTCTTTTTAAAATGCTATTTATTGTGGCTTGAGAGTTTACAAAACAAATGAGCTTCCTATTCATCAATTCATGTGTGTTCTTTTGTGACATTGATTGAAATCTCCACAATGAAACAGCACATTTCCTGTTTCTTTCTCGTGTTTCTCATTTTCATTCATCCTTCTTCCTGTCATTTCTTGCATTCTTGATCCTAAGCAAGTACTGGCCATTTGCTCTCATAATCTAACCATAGATTAACCATAAGGTGTGAAACCTTTCTGGTGTTATTGTTGCATCTTACAGATTTATGGATCACAAGGGTGAGTTCAGTTCCACCCTTGACCAGTGTCTAATGACAGCAGTCATTGGACATTTCAGGCCTCCACAAATCTCAGTCAGACCAGCACATCTGGCCTTTTATGATTTTGAGTTTTATTCCAAGTTTTCTCCTGCTCTATCCAGAATAACTGATTCCAGTTAAAGCAATAGGCAATGGTAGACAAGTATCATCTGGTTCTTCTGGTCTCAGGGTAGTGGAGGCTGTGGATGTGGGATCCGTTAGTTCTGTTGACTGTTTCCTTGAGTCTTTGATTTTCTTCACTCCAGACAGAACAAGATCAATACTCACATCATGGGCTATTGGCAGATTTTTATGTCCCCAGTTATCCAACTGATACATGACTGAGACTTATGAGATTCAAAGCAGAGGACCCCGCTAAGTATCAGATAACAAGTGAATGTTGTTGTCTTAAGTAAGTTTGCAATAATTTGTTACTTTTTTTTTTTTTTACAGGAAGGTAGAGACTTTCGTGAAGTGGTTGGATTCTGGAAGATAGTTTCACTTGTCTTGGTGAGTATTGGGTGTGGACTGGTGATTTTTTGGAAGCCTCTTGATTTAGAGTCAGCCAGGACCTGGTGAGTGAGCCTTGTATTTAAAAGGCAGTTGGGTCCAATTAAGTCTCCAGTTTGTATGTTCATATGTGAAGTGGTTGGATTCTGAAAGGTGGTTTCTCTTATCTTGGTGAAGGTTGAGTGTAGACTGTTTGGTTGGTTCCCCCACCCCCACCCCCCATTCATAATCAGTGTGAGCTCATTGAATTTGCTGGATTTAGTTAAAAATGAGCTGTGTGCTGGAAGCCTCTTGGTTAAAGTCAACCAGAACCTGGTGGGAGGGCCTTGTATTTAAAAGGTGGTAGCGGTATTAATTGTATTTGGGATAAACAGTCTTTTAAGTGATACAGCACTGGCCTGTCAATTTGCTGTACTGAAGTAACTTGACGTTGCTTTGATGCTGAATGCTGTGCCACTGGTGTGTCAAATGCCATAATGGTTACCCACTATGGACAGTGTTTTGTGGAGCTTCCAGATTGATTCAGGCTTGGAAACAAGAATGGCATCGACTTCCTAAACCACATGCCTCTGGAAACTCTATGAATATAGAGATACAATAATAGTTATAGAACAGGGTTCAGGTATTTGTTCATAGGGTCACTATGAGTCTTGCTCAAATCAATGACGCTTAATTACAGCACATAAAGCTACTATAATTAGAAAATTCCTACTGAGTTCAAAGTTTGTTTTAAAGATTTTCAAATCAATCTTAGCAAAAGAAACATAGAAATAATAGTATTTTACCAAACACAAACCTCAAGTACTATGATTTAAAACCTCAAGTGGTTCCTACAAATGGTTTGTACTCAGCTCTCTGGGCTTAGTAGCAAGGAGCTGTGCTGCCAACCCAAAAGCAAGCCGTTTGAATCCACCAGTTGCTCCATAGAGGAATATGGGCAATACCTTGTGCTATTTACAGCCTCTTATAACTTACTAGAGGGTCAGCAATGAATCGGTTCCAACTTGATAGCATATAACAACAACAATAACAACCACCACCACACCACCACCACCACCACCATCACCACCACCAAATGAAAAAGGAAGCTCTGGTGGCTTCGTGTTAAGGAGCTTTACTGTTAATCCATAGGCATTCTGTTTGTAATTCATCACCTGCTCTATGGAAGAAAGATGGACTATATACTGTTTTATTTACAGCCTCTGAAAACTCATTGAAGGGATAAGCTGTTAGTTCTGACTAGAAGATATATAAAACAACAGTAAGTAGAAAAGTTGGTGATTTTAAGTCATGAAGGGATATCTGGGAGGAAAAGACAACCTATTTCCATAAATTGGCAGACCATTGAAAATTCCATGAAACATAGGTACTTTTACATATAAAAACATTTTTTTTATTGTTGCACATTTTCTTTCTCCTCCCCTTTTCCTACCCTCCCTATTTCTCCTCGCAATGTATCTCTTGTTCCAGATTGTTGTTGTGCATTTAATGCCTAATCATATATTCCTTTCAGATTATTCTTCCTCTCATATGATCTAATGCAGTGCTCATTATACACTCTTTTCCCATTCTCCCCTCACCCCCTATCCCCATGTCCATCTTATTTTATAACAGTGGTGTTATGCAGTATTTGTCCTTTTGTGACTGAGATATTTAATTTAGCATAATGTCTTCGAGGCTTCCCCATGTTGTGTAATGTTTTAAGAATTCATTGTTTTTCACTGCTGTATAATATTCCCTTGCATGACTGTATCATAGTTTTTATATTCATTTGTTTGCTGATGGGAACTTAAGTTGCTTCCATCTCTGCTATTTGAATAATGTGGCAACAAAAATGAGTGTGCATATGTCTGTCTGAATCATAGATCTGATTTCTTCAGGGTAAGTTGCCAGTTGTCAAACTGCTGGGTCAAATGGTATATCTATTTCCAACTTTTTGAGAAAGTGCCAGACTATTTTCCATAGTGACTATATCATTTTACATTCCCATCAGCATTGAATAAGAATTCCAATCTCTCCAGATCCTTGCCAGCATTTATTGTTTGCTAACCTGTTGAATTTTGTTTTTGTTGCTGGGGTGAGATGATATCTCAGAGTTGTTTTGAGATTTTGAACAATTTTTTTTTCATATGTTTTCTTGCCATCTAAATGTCTTCTTTGATGAAGTGTGTATTCATTTCTTGTGCTCATTTTATGATTGGGTTGTTTATATTTTTTCTTGTTGAGGTGCTAGAATGTTCTATAAATTTTAGATATAAGTTTTTTATCAGCTATTTCACTACCAAATATTTTGTCCTAGTCTATGTGTTTCCTTCTTACCCTGTTGAAGAAGTTTTTTGACGTGTTTAGGGATTTTTTTTTCCTTAGAATGTATTTTTCTTCTATTTTATTCTCTCCTGGTTGCAGATGGAAATCAGGTACTTTAAAACACATGAGATTACCAAGAGTTTTAATCAACTCAGTGGCATACACATTCATTTATTTAGTACTTTCTGTGTGCAAATGGTCATAAAAGAAAAAAATATATTTTCTTCTCCGGGTATCTAGCCTAATATACTACTGTCTGGAGTTGGTAGAGAAAGAAGACATTATTAAATGCCCAGTAATAAGAATTAAAATGATTATATTTGACACCTTCAGCAAGATGTAGTGCAATCAACCATTTTGAATTGTATTTCATATTTTGGCTCTCATGATATAAAGAAATCATTATTGATACTTTTTGTTTGATAGCAAAGAGAATGGCATAAAGCAGATGGTTGGGCAAAACTTTGTCCTCAGGAGACTAGATGAATTAAGTGATATGCACATACATTGTTGAAGAGCTTCCATAGGTAGGGCTGGCCTTTCCATCAACCCCAACCTTCTTCTACACTGATGCCCAGGGGGAGTGTGTTAGGCCCAAACACTGAAGCTTAATAGAGTGGTCATGCAGCAGCAGGGAGAATTAGATTTAAAGAGGACCTGGTGAGCTCTGGTGGCCAAGTGGCGAGAAGCTGAGCAGCAATCCTGAAGGCACATGGTTCAAGTCCACTGGGGGCAATCTTCTCTTTTGTGATTAACTATTAGCTATGGGTGAGTTCACAAAACAAAAACAAAAACAGCACAAAGTCACTCAATAATACATAGTACTCTATTTTTTTCTCTCTTCTTCAAGAACATGCACAGAATTTAGCAGAAAAGGAAACAGGAGCTCAATCTCATAAAACATTCCCCCCCCCCTCAAATATTATTTTAGGGAATAGAACTATTTATCAATATTGTAGTTGTTAGGTGTTATAGTTGAACCTCCTTTGAGTTTTTAAAGGCTGTAAATCATGAAAAGATTGCTCATTTCTCTCTTGTGGGGCAACTAGTTGATTAAAATCATGTCCTTTGCATTGGCAGCTTTTAGCTCTAATCAAATATAGCTTCAGTGCATTCTTCGATGGTATCAAAGGGAACTACAAAACCTTAAGTTGTACCATTAATTTACAATCAATAGTTCCTGAAGTAAGAGTGACTATAATTAGGTTTTTACCTTTTCTATTAGAATTCAAAGAAATTGTTAATATATGGTATTTCTTACATTTGAACATAGTCTTTGTTGTTACTAATGTGATTGTGTTGGCTGTGATTTGACTCACATGAGCCAAAGAATGTGAATGTTTTCACGAAGTTCATGGAAAGAGTTAAACAAACAAACACATCCCAACAAAACAACAAACCAACAAAGAAATTCAAACATCTGAAAGGGAAGAAAAGAGTGGGTAAGACTTGACTTCTGTGGTTTCAAATTGGAACACACACTGATGTTAAGCCAGACTGAGAGACACAAGATCCCCAGAAAGATAGATGGTGAACAAAATCGATGGGCAGACTCTGAAAGTGCAGAGCAGAACAAAACAGTGCAGACAGAAAAGTAGAGAGGCATCAATAGGTCAGAGGTTTAGGGATGCTGATTTAAAAAGAGATGACAGGCTCCGGAGACAGAGAAATTGTGCTTGCTGATTGTGTGGATCAATACAAGAGAGGCTGCTAAAATATCTCCTCCTGGGTAATGCTATAATACCTCTGTCCACACAGGGCTGACTTCAATCCCAAGACTGAGCATTGTTCAGAAACAAGTTTTATACTCAAAATTAGCTTCTGTAGTATCTTCAGCCTACACATTGTGTATGAACTAGGAGTTTGTTAAGCGCTAAGCTTAACTGACTAGCATGTAGGTTTTAGCCACGGAGTCAGCCCTGTCTCATGGCCATCTAATGTGTAGTGGGATCAACCATTGTGAGCCTTAGAGTCTTCACGGCCTTATTTCCAGAAGAGCTTCCGCAGGCCTTTCTTCCTAGTCTGTTTCAGTCTTGAATCTTTGCTGAAATCGTTCTGTGTTAAAGCATCATGCAAGCCTCCACTGACAGAGTGGTGATAGCTACACAACCCCCCTCCTCCCTTTCTTTTTATGGAAGCCAGATTTCACTCAAGAAGACGTACTACTGAAACACCATTTCCTCTCAAACAACTAATATCGTTTCTGCAATTTAATACAACTGAATACATCTATAATTTCTGATTTTGAGGTTAAGTGGCCTCCACATGCTGATTCTGAGACTAGCTGTGTCATAATTATCTTGAACAGAATATATAGCCTGTGTAGCTTTGTCATCCCTTCCTCCAGAGAATCTGATTCAGCATTTCTAAGGGTTCCCAAGCATTTGTGTTTTTTATGAAATGTCTAGGGATATTGTAGTAAGATCGGAAAATACCTTCTATAAACGGTAAGAGAATATCTTAGACTTTAAACAGTATGAGATCTTGGTCACAACCACTCCATTCTGCCATGGTAGCACAGAAGCACGCTGTCGGCCACTACATAAGCAAATAACTATGGATTTGTCAAATAAATGTTTGTTTATTTATTTCACCCTATTGGAAAGAGGGTTTTGATGAGCACAGAGATTTAATCTTTAGAAATTCTCATTCATCAATTTTATCCTCTCCAGACTGTGCACTTCTGACTGTATTTGGCATTCTCTTTATACCATAGAGTAGGCTTTCTAAGCTTGATCCCAGTTTGTTTCTTATGAACTTTATGGTTTTGGGCTTTACTCCCAGGTCTCTTATCCACCTTGAGGTGATTTTTGTGTCTGGTGTGAGATATGAATCCTGTTTCAGCTTTCTGCAGGTAGCAGTCCAATTTTGCCAGCACCGTTTGTTGAAATGGTTGTTATTTCCCCATTTGATAGGTTTTATTTCCTTGTCAAATATCAGTTGACCATAGATAGATGGATTAATTTCTGGGTTCTTGATTCTGTTCCTTGTGCCTGTTGTACCAGTACCATGCTGTTTAGGTTACTATTGCTGTGTAATTGGATTTCAGCTTAGGAAGTGTTATGCCTCCCACTTCATTTTTGTTTTTCAGAAGTCCTTTGATTATTTGGGTCTCTTTCCTCTCCAACTAAACTTGTCAATTTCTCTTGCACTCTCCTTGAAAATGAATATGGAATCTGCATTGATTATGTAGATTACTTTTGGTAGGATTGCCATTTTTACAATATTGAGTGTCTCTGCCCATGAACAGGGCACATTTTCCCACTTCTTTAGGTCTTTTATTGT
>NW_006399820.1:12866129-12877880 GCF_000299155.1 Elephantulus edwardii | reverse complement strand
GAACCATGTACCTCTTGGATTGCAGTGCAGCTTCTTGCCACTAGGCTGGAAAGCATTTCTAAAGTTACATCTTGATTGCAAGGCTGATTCATTTCAGAATGCAAAAGTTGGTAGAAGTCCTCAATTTCTTCATCTTTGGCTCATGCATATAAATGAATACTAGGTGTATTAACAAGCTTTCTTTGTTTGCATTTCGATAATATCCTGATGGTATCCTGTCACTGACAGCATTGTACTTCAGAATGTCTCATTCTTCTTCAGTTTGTCATTCTCAGCATAGATCATATTATTGACTCATAGTATTGGCCAATACTAGTCCATTTCAGCTCACTAATGTCTAAAATGTCTATAATAATGCATTCTATTTTCAGCAGTCAGATGCAGCCCTGGATGTGCTCATTAGTCAATTTCCAAGAAATCTGAAAGACAGCTACCTTGCTGAATGACTAGAGGAGATTCATATTTATTCCCATTCCTAAAAAAAGATTATACAACAGAGTGTGAAGATTATTGAATAATATCATTAACATCAGATGCAAATAAAATCTTGCTGGATATTACTAAAAAAGATGATTGGAACAGTACACTTCCAGGGAACATCTAGAAATTTAAAATGCATTCAGAAAGGCCATGGAATGAGAGATAGAATAGCTAATGCCAGGTGGCTCTTGGTGGAAAGCGAGAATACCAGAAAGATATTTGTAAAAGGAATGCGAGTGGCATGGGGCAGCTGAGTCTGACCTCTAGTAACTTCACAAAGGGAAATAAATAGTCACAATCAGCAACATTCACAGTACAAAGCCAGTTCCTGTAAGGCCAGACATGGTCTCTAAACACCTGTAATCACTTTACTAATTACAGCATTAGTTGTATCGCTCTACTATCTGATTCAAAATCTGTTGCAATGGCTACACAAATCTCATAAAACCACACCTAAAGTTGTGAGGTTTACTAGGGAAGTTAACAGGTTACAATTTAGGTTTAAAAGAGGACATTATTTCTCATTCAGGGCAGCTTCTCAAATATGCTCACAGGCCCTTTGATCTTCATCCTCAAATTTCCCTTGGCTGTACCAGGCCCTCTAGCAAGGTTGAATGAAGGGTTCTGGCTCTGGCTCTGTGAGGTAGCAGTCCCAAGTCAGCTCTGTCTCATACTGAGGCTGCCACTGCTTTTGTGCAGGTCCTGGTCTGACAGGTATGGGAATTTATGGCTCCAAATACATATGCTGTATTATCTATTGGGTTTTTTTTTGTAAGAGTCTTCCTTTTTTAAAATTATAATTTCATATTTGTCTGCTTATAAAGTTTGTATACATTGTGTTTCACACCATTCTTCATTCCCATTGTGTTTCATATAATCATTCCCACTCATTATGTTTTATAAAATTAACTACCATTATCCTCTGTTGTTGTTGTTCTTTGATGCCGTCGAGTCATAGATGACTCATAGAGACCCTATGAACGAACGGCCTGAACACTGTTCATACATAGAGTTTCCGGAGGCAAGCCATTTCGGAAGTGAATGCCGCTTCTGCTTCCAGCCATTATCCTCTACTTGCTTGTAAACCTGCTCATTTAAACATGGCAATAGGGGGAATCATTATGGCACCAATAGTGTAATTATTAGTTTATACACACCTTACTTCAGGTTCCCACACTATCAAGTAGTGAAAGTCACAGCCAACAGGAAGGAAAGTAATTTTTAACAACACAACTATGATACCACAGTGTTTACTTGTGCTTTATTGATTATGCACAGACATTTGATTGAATCAGATTAAATTATGGAAACATTGAGAAAGCTGGGAGCTTCAGAAAAATTAATTGTTCTCGTGACAAACTTATACATAGAACAAAATTTAGTTATTTGAAAAGAACACAAGATTTAATAAAAACAAAAGAACACAACATGATTTCAGATGAGGAAAGGTGTCTTTCTGGGTCTTATTCTTTCTTCATATTTGTTCCACCTATCTGCTGAGCTTATCATTAAAGAAGTTAGATTTTTTTTTGAAGAAGAATGTGACATTAAGATTGGAGAAAGACTCATTGGCCATCTGCATTGTGCAGATGATACAAATTACATGCTGAAAGTGAAGAAGACTTAAAACATTTATTAAATGGAATGAGGTGTGGATCTTGCTTGAGTTTTCTGCAGATAGTTTTCCAATTTTGCTCATACAATTTGTTAAAAAGACTGTCATTTCCCCACTTAACTGATTTCATCTCCTTGTCAAAAATGAGTTGACCATAGGTAGATGGGCTGATTTCCGGGTTCTCAATTCTATTCCATTGATCTATGTGTCTGTCATTGTACCAGTACCACGCTGTCTTGACTACCACGACAGTGAGTAGGATTTGGAATTAGGGAGTGAGATACCTCCTACCTTGTATCTATTTTTTTTGTAAGGAATGCTTTGCTTATTCAGATTGAATGACATTAAGTGTAATTTTATTTCCAAGAGGAAATATTGCAAATGTATTATTTGTATCTCTTTTTTTTTAAAATTTCTTTTGGTTTATAGAGAAATTGCTTCACTTCCCGTATGATGGGACAAGAGAAGACAGAGGACTAGAAGTTTTCCTTTAAAGTTCTTCCCTGGTGGGCATTAGAGTGGATATCTTCCACCATCTTTGGATCCATAGAGACCTAGATAATACACATTATTCCTTCAAATGTGATAGATTTTCCAAACAAAATGTTCAGATCAAACTTTACCACTGTGCTTGTTCAGTATGAGTTTCAAATTACTGAACTAGCATAAATTAATAAGGTAGTTCTGGTGGCTTAGTGGTAAGGAATTGTGCTGCCAATGCAAAGGTTGTTGTTATTGTTAAATGCCGTTGACTTGCCTGCAACTCATAGTGACTTTATATATAACAGCCCTAAAATCTGTTCTATCCTGTGCCAATCGTATTGTCTCGGACACACCTATCTCCATTATCCTAGTGACTGAATCAATCCATCTCATCAAGGGTCTTCCTCTCCTGCACTGTCGCTCCAACCCTCCCAAGAATGATTTCCTTCTCCAAGGACTGATCCTGCCTTGCAACATGTCCAAAGTATGTCAGATGAAGCTTCAGAATTCTTTTATCCAAGGAGCAGCCTGGCTTCACCCTCTCCAGGATGAACTTGTTTTATTCTCCTAGCTGTCCATGGTATATTCAATACTCTTCTCCAGCACCACAGCTAAAGGCATCTATTCTCCTTCTATCATCCCTAGTCATTGTCCAGCTCTCTGATGCATAGCAAGTAATTGCAAAGACCATGGCCTGGATCAGGTGCACCTTAGTCTCCAGACTGACATCATTACACTTCAGTATTCTGAAGAGGTCTCTGACAGCAGACTTTCCCAGTGCAATTTGTTTTTTAATTTCTTGGCTGCCGGTACAAAGAGTGTTGATTGTGGAGTCAAGCAAACTGAAGTTGCCAACAATCTCGATCTCTTCACCACCAGCTGCTGGGTGGAAGAAATTTCATATGATTTACTGTCTCTGAAAACCTGCTGGAGGATCAGCTATGGCTTGAATTTTATTTAATCATACACTACAACAACAACAGCAACAACATAAATGAATAAGGATTTATTCTTTATAAAAGAATGCCCTTTTGTTTTCTTGGTAAAGTAAGAATTATTTGAAAATAAACAATTGCAGGTGTCTTAAGAATAGAAATTTAGTCAGTCTTGCAATATTTTATGCTTTAAAGACTGAAGTAAGCTTAAGATAGAAAAGTTGTTCCCTGATTTAGAATAAATGCCCCTTCGTTCCTAATTTTTTTGAGCACATCCTTCCACAGAAAAAGGTCACAAAATAACATTTTAGTTTTCTTAGTAAAAGAATGAATTTCTTAGCTGGAGCATAGACTCATTTAAAGAGACATATTAACACAATTGATAAACTCTTAATTTTATTTCTTTTCTTGCTTATAATATAATTTACCTCCTTCATATTTGTCATTAATTCTTATGCATCTTAACTTTCCTTGGAAATATATATGAGAAAAAACTATAATGGTAGGTGTAAGGAATCAATGTAAGGATATGTCCTGAATATACAGTGATTGCAAAGCAGATTGATGTGGGAGAGATTGATGTTTACACATCTTCCCATGCATTGAACTAGGTAAAACTCGTGTACCTAGCCTTATTGTATTCCTAAGTTTCACTTGAGGGATCTGGAATATTATAGTATTGTTAATATCTCAGATAGTCTTTCCAGAATTGGCTACCATTTTAAAACTTTTGTGATAAGAGTCAAGGAGTCAATTGAAATGTTAATAGTTGAACCCACCAGAACTCAGTAAGAGAAAGGTGTGGCAGTCTGCTCCTGTAAAGATTACACATGTTACCTCTGAAAACAGAGAGTATGAAATGACCATAAATTCTCACTCAGATAAGCTTGTAGTTACTGTCTCTCTCGCTCTCTCTCCATCTATATCTATCTATCTATCTATCATCTATCTATCTATCTATCTATCTATCTATCTATCTATCTATCTATCTATCTATCATCTATCTATCTCTATATATCTATGAGAATATCACTTACCCTCCTGATTCATTTTTGTCCAGTGCAAGAGTATGTTAATCATACTCTATAGCTTATATTGTTAATTTGAGAATTAAATGAGACCAGTACTGGCACAGAATAGTACTCAGTAAAAACTACTCTAATTTGATGATGATTGAGATAGAATATACTGGGCTAACTGCATATTCCATAATCACTCTGCCATTTGATTCTGTATTAGAAAATGATTGGTCATCATTTGTCTTTTTATTTTTTTTTTTGTCTGTGGGATATTTGTTTGAATGAAGTCCATAGACATTGTGAACCAATATCTAACTAACCAGTCAGGCAAATATCCCCCCCCCACACACAAAAAAAAACCAACCCCAAACCAGAATATCTGTTGAGTAATCTTATAATGTATTTTTTTATACCAATAACAGATACTAAAACATAATTCTAATATAATTTTAAGCCATACAGTAATTTGCAGTGTTTTAGAGGTGAGAGTCCCTTCTCAAAGACTTTTTACTACTTCATAGAAATAACTTAGATCCCTAGGACTGGATTCAAATTATGAGCTTCTTGTCTCCTACTTATTAGCCTGTTGGAACATGGAAGATGTTTAATCTCCCAATGCCTTTTTGTGTTATCAAAGAAAACATTTTTCTTAGTTTTAAATTGAAGATTGCTAGTTCACAGGGAAAATGTTTTACATCCTGCACTACTGTGGTTAGTAGTGGCTGGGTTCTTAAAAACTGGTGAACAGAGAGCTAAGATGCTACTATTGATCTTTCCCATGAGAAGGAAAGAAAGAAGAGTGATGCAAACCAACCATTCAAGGAATCAATTAGTCTAAAGGACCAGTGGACCATGTCAACCACAGATTCTGTTATCCAGAGATTAGAAGAACTAGATGGTACCAGGATATCCATAGCCAACCACTCTGTTGGAGGTCACAGAAAATCATGGACAGAATGGAAGAGATATATAGAATAAAATTCATATTAACAGAAAAGATCAGATTTACAGATCAGATAGAAATCAGAGGAATCCCTGAGACTGTGGCCATTAGACACTCTTTAGAGCTAGAACTGAAACTATACTGGAGATCATCTTGCAGCCAAATAAGAGATAGACCTTTAAAGAAAGCTGGTGCATAATATGCTGCCAGAATAACTAACTCTACAAGACCCAAAGGGTAGAGTTTTTATCAAAGCGAAGCTCAGAGGGCTAGAAGATGTTAAAACGAGGGTTTAATGGATATAAAGAAATCAGGGAGATAATGGGCAAAACAATGTCACATTGCAACTAACGTGAGAAAACAAAATGTGTATGATTGCTTAATGGAAAACAAATTTGCTCTGTAAACATGAACTATAACCACAATTAGAAAACAAACCCCACATAAATGAAAAGCAAACAAAACAAAACCAAACCCCTGAACTCTTAATCAGTTACCTTTTTCAGTATAACAAACCACTACAACCTTAGTGACTTACAGTCATTATTTCTCAAGATTCTGTGGATTGGGTAGGCAGTTCTCTAGCCAGCCCACACATTTAGAATTGTTTAGCACGAGTTGAATGGTCAAACATGGTGTAGGTCTCAAGCTTGCTTTAAGGACTTTGACTTCAGCATAGGCATATTGCCCAGAGTTGCTAGTCCTTGGAAAGAGACAAATTTTTTTTTCAAGATTATCCAAAATCACTAGAACAGTACATTGACAGAAAGCTTCCAGAAGTTCAAATTTGGTTTAGAAAGGACAATGACACCAGGAATGTCATTGGTGATGTCAGATGGATCCTGGCTGAAAGCAGACTATCAGAAGAATATCTATGTGTTTTATTGACTATGCAAAGACATTTGATTATGTACCTCATAGCAAATTATGGCTAACATTGAGAAGAATGGGAATCCTGGAACACTTCCATATGCTCATCGGAAATCTATACCTAGACATATACCTAGCTTTTGTCTGAACAGAGCAGGGAAGGAAATACTATATGGTTTAAAATCAGGAAAAGTGTGCATCAAGGTTGTATATTTTTTCTGTACCTGTTCAATATGTATGCTGAATGAAAAATTCATGAATCCAGACTCTTTGAAGAAGAATTTGGCATCAGTATCAGAAAAAAACTCATCAACCCTCCGTGTTATGCAGATGACATAACCTTGCTTGCAGAATGTTAGAGGGACTTGAAGCACTTGCTACAGAAGATCAAAGACTACTGCCTTTAATACAGATTGCATTTCAATGTCAAGAAATCAAACACTCTCACCACTGGATTGATAAGTAACATCATTGCAGATGCAGAAAAGATAGAAATTGTCAATAATTTCATTTTACTTGGATCCACAGTCAATACCCTTGGCACCAGCAGTCAGGAATTTAGGAGATGTATTGTACTAAGTCTACTCTCAAAGACCTTTCCAAATTCCTGAGCAACAATGGTGTCAGTTTGAAGACTAAGGTGTGCTCAATTCAGGCCTTGGTCTTTTCAATCATTTCCTATGTTTCTGAGAAATGGACAACGATTAAGGATGATAGAATTGGTACCTTTGAACTACGGTGTTGCAGAAGATTACTGACTATCCTGTGGAATGTCAAAAGAACAGACATGTCTTAGAAAAAGTGTAGCCAGGGTTCTTCTTGGTAGCAAAGATCGCAGAGTTTCAGCTCATGCACTTTGTTAGGTATCTTGAGTCCTGGAACACTTCAGATGCTCACAGGAAATCAATACCTACACCTATACCTAGCTGTTGCCAGAAAAAAGCAAGGAAGGAAATACTGTATGGTTTAAAATCAGGAAAGATGTGACAAAGCTCAGGAGAGGCTATTCTTAGGAAAGGAACATCATTCTTGGAAAAATGGAGGGTCAAATAAAGAGAGGAAGACACTCAATGAAATGGACTGACACAGTGACTGCAGCAATTGGATCAAATATGTCAGAGATAATGAGGATGGTACAGGATAGGACAGACTTCAGATCAACGAAAGTTTTTCTTCTTTCCACAGAGCACAAAATGTTTCAAAGTCTGTATTTCTTGTTTGCCATATTAATCTTGAAATACCTCTCAAAATGCTTCCCAAGTTTGATGATGCCAGGTCCTTTGGCAGAATTCCATTTACAGGTTTTATAGTTTTTAGAAAACTTTTCACAGGACAGAAAATACTTGCATGTTATAGCTGGTAACCCCACTGTGCTAAATCAGATGACATAAATTTCATGCCCAAAGCAGATTTTAGGGCCATCTTTGTGGCTCAGTGTTCCCCTATCCAATGACGGGATACCAAGAAATCTGAGACTGAAGAAGCTGCTTCAGCTTCTTCCAACCCTGGAAAGTGGTCGACCCAGCCCAAGCATATTGGCAGGGTTTTATTAAAAGGGTTGATTTGGAGAATGTTGTGTTTTCCGTGCAGTGTCATGCCTCGAAGCCTTGGTTCCTAGCCTTTATTTATCTGCTTAATTGTTGCTATGGAAATTCAATATTTAAAGAGGTAATTATTGCTGATCTTGTTGCATGTGTCCATTTCTGATGTCCAGCTGTTAGCTCTTTAGCTCCAGTCTAGCAGATTAATTACTGCTATTGATTACTTTGAGCCTCTCTCTTCACACCTGCAGTCTGTGTAATTAGCTGGTGGCCTCCTCTGAAAATTAGGAGCAGTTTCATTCTGGCACCTTGCCATTTCCCAGCCATGTGCACTGCACTGATGAACAAAAGCAAATCTATTTTAAATAGAGTTATCTGGGTAATGAACTCTTTGTGTTTTTGAACTATCCGTGGATAATTCAAATTACCCTCTGTTAGCAAATATTGTACCTCATTTGATGACTATCTGCAAAGGAAGAAAATTCCAAAACACTGGTTTTTATTCCCATTTCCACCTTGCAGAAATTTGCTCCTGTGTGTGCTTAAAAAAACTCAAAAACAAAAACAAAAACAAAACCCCCCAAACAACTTTCCAACTCTGCGATCAAGGGTATTGGGATACGGAAATAGGTTTCCTAATGGAGCTCGGTGGAAGCGGCTAAGCTTGCAGTCTGATGATTCCAGGCAACCAGGTATCCATCCTTTTGTTAGATTCATGCTTCTATTCTTGAGAGTCATTGCTATACACTGGGAGGGAAAGATTGCCTATTAAAAATGTTATCTAGGCAGAGAGATGGGAAAGTAATTGGGGCCTTCAGCCTTTCTAACTTTGTTTCAGTGGGTATTTTCCCCTCTCTTTTCTCATTGGAAACTAACCCTGGCATTATCAGACTTTGAAACCTAGCGTTTTGCCTCTTGTGCCCTGTTACAATACTTCCTCATCTGTCGTGTGTGACTGCCTACATGCTCAGGAAATACAAGTTGGTCATCGAATTGGGAGGGGACCTTCCCAAGTAATGACACGTAATGATTGCTAACATGGCCAGCTGTTCTCTTCCATGCCGATAGGGTCCCACAAATGATCCTTTCAGCTATTTAACTTGTGCTGAGTTATTATACTAAGGGTTATTGCTTATTGTAGGAAAAGTGAAAGTGCTTTCCCCTTGCCCATGCCACACATCTGCCAGCTTTCATTTGAAGCTTGAAGTGCATAAGTATGTCCCAAAGCCCACTTGGCACATGGAAGGAAAAAGTTTGGAAAGTTATCACTCGTCACAATGAGGGAAGTACCATTCCACTTATCACCAATACAAATGTGCTTGGCTGACTCCCTGCCGTGTGGGAATGTGTCCACAAAAATAAAATAGCCTCTGTAAAACAAAGAAAGTCTTCCTCTTGAGTTCCAGGGGGGTCAGGTGGGATCAGAATATGGAGCTGAAAAGAGGAAAGAGTACGAAGATTTACTAATCAAGTCAATGAAGCTTTTGGGGCATCACGTGGAGAGCTGAACACCGGCCCTCAGACCAGAAGGTCCCCAGCTGGAATCTCATCATCTCCACTGTTTCTAGATTAAAATCTAAATTGTGTGCTGCCATTTGGAGGCCTTCTGGGCAAGGTCTCTCAGAGTCACCAGTTATTAGGAATGCCTCCTATTATCACAACCCTAAAAGCTATTTGAACAGCAGCCTAATGCGACTGTGATTTCCAAGGACCATTTGCCGTTATTGCAGCTCTGCTCGATTGTGAGTGGGAGCAACTAACCAAAGTTGCCTTCTCATCGCAGAAAGGGGAGGATCAGAGGCTCCAGAGAAGTGCCTCTCTGGCCATCAAAGTGAGTTCACCCAACATAAACAACCCTTTGTTTTTCCCGTTTGGGCAAGGTCATCCCTGATTCTGGCAAATAACCTTCTTCCCCTGATGAGAGTATAAACTTTAGGAATTCACACAAAGCATGAAAATACTCAACTGAAAATACCGAAATAGAGTTTGAAAAAGGTAAAACAAACTCAAGCTTGCTGTTACCAAGTTAGTTCAATTTCATAACAATTATCATTGGATTTCTGAGGCTGTAACTTGAAATAGGAGAAAACGGCCCATTTTTCTCTTAAGGAGCTATGTGGTCTTTAGGTTGGCCAGGTAATTTGCTAGAGACTCTACCACCGAAGCTCTCCGATAAAACAAAGTGATAGTGAAATATAGCGTGGTGGTCATATTTGCTGCTGAGTTGATTTTTTTTTAATAGCAATCCCATGCAATAGAATAAAATTGCCCAGTCGGATTTATGGGAAGGTCTGGTGGCCTAGTAGTGTGAGCTGCACTGCAATCCATGGTTCAAATACACCTGCTGCTCCTTGGAGAAGGATGGGCAATCTTGTCCCACACAATCAAACTGCCTCTGGAAACCTGCTGGAGGGTCAACTATGGATCAATTCTGACTCTAGGGTACACAACAACAACAACAAAATCACATAGGCGTTATAGGCCGTTATCTTTATAGGAACAGATTGCCAGGCCTCTCTTCTGTGGAGCTGCTGGTAGGTTCTAATTGCCAACAGTTTGGTTAGCAGTCCAGTGTGTTATCTATTGATAAAAGATAGGAGTCCAGTGCTTATCCCTTAGTCTTGCATAATAAAGACTTAGCAATCACCTAACACCTTGAAAATTCCAGGAGCATACATTTATTATACAGTTTCGCACTGATCATCACTACAAAATGAAACCTGTTTTAACTTTCTGAATATCTGAGGCTAAGCACAGTTGCTGTATCATAAAGTTAGATACAGTGAAGTTCTGTCTTCATGGAGCTGTTTCAGCTTTAGAAATGAAGTCTAAGTTTGTAAACCTACTTTTTAAAATGAGATAAACTTTTTTTTTCCTGCTGGAAATGCTGAAGATATCAAGCTATTGTCTTTTCTTGGGTTCAAAGTTACTGGAGTGTTTAAACCTCATCTATTACATCATTGTGGTAAGGGTGGGGGTGGTACCAAGTTCTGACTCATAGTGACCCTATATACAACAGAATTAAACTGTCCAATCCTGCAACATCCTCACAGTTGTTGCTGTGCCTGAGCTCCTTGTGGCGGCCACTGTGTCAAACAATCTTATTTAGCACATTCCTGTCTTTCGCCAGTCCTTTACTTATCCAGATACAATGTCCTTCTTTAGGGATTGGATCCTCTTGATAACAAAGTATGTGGGAGAAGTTTTACCACTTCATCCCCAAGAAACCGTCTGACTGTTATTTCTTCCAAGACAGATTTGTGACATCACTCTGAATGTCCAAAAGAGCTAAGTGAAATGAGATTTAAGAAGTTATTAGAATTTCTTTTAAGAATTATTTGTTGGTGTGTGGCATTGAGTTGAAATTGCCTCATAGATGACCCTTCAGAGGGGTTGTTGAGGCACAAGAGGACATTCCTTCTCTGTCTATAAGGAGCAGCTTGTGTTTTCAAATTGCATGTCTTTAAGTTGGAAAACTCCTTACCATTAAATCAGAATTAAGAAATTATAACTACAATAAAAAAATATAGCTGATAGAGAACTCTCCCAGCAAAATCAGGAGGGATTTGCGACCCTAAACACGGCACCTCTTGTACAGTTTGACTCCACAAGATGCTTTGTGAGAGAAAGGTGTACGGTATCCCTCCATATGATTTGTAGCCTCCCAAAGCCCACTGGAGAATCAGCATCAGCATCAGCTATTAATAGATTAAATAGATAGAAATTCATTTAAAGGTGCTTTAAAATGGAGATAAAGATAGATATAGAGATAGATAGAGATAGAGATGATAGAGATAGAGAGATGATATCTAGAGATAGATGATATATAGATATAGATAAGATACAGATATAGATATAGATATAG
>NW_006399820.1:12852132-12866019 GCF_000299155.1 Elephantulus edwardii | reverse complement strand
CTTACTATGTCTAATGAGCCAGTCTTTGGCTAACATCAAGGAGAATAGGAATACCAGAGCATTTAATTATGCTTCTGCAAAACCTACACTTGGACCAAGAAACTGTCATCTGAACAGAGCAAGGGAACAGTGAATCAAGAAAAGTATGTATCAGGGATTTTCCCTTTTAAATACATATGCCAATCAAATCATTAGAGAAGCTGAACCTTATAAGGAATGGTGTGACATCAGGATCTTAGGAATACTCATCAACAACCTGTTGTGCAGCTGACACAACCTTGATTGCCAAAGACAAAGATGACTGGAAATGCGTACTGCAGAAGATCAAAGACTCTAGCTTTCAATATTGATTACATATCAACATTAAGAAGTAAAAAATCCGCAGCACTGGGTCAATAGGCAACATATTGATAGATGGAGAAAAGATTGAAATTGTCTATGATTTCATCTTGCTTGTTTCCACAGTCTACATCCTTGACACCAGCAGTCAATCAAAAAGACTGATCACACTGGGAAAAATCTCCTGTCCAAAATCTTTTAAAGGTGTTAAGGTCCAATGATGTCAGTTTAAAGACTAAGGTGAATCTAATTCAAACTATAGTCTTTTCAATTACTGGTTATGTATCTGAAAGTTGGATAATTACTAAAAATGATGGAAGAATTATTTATGCCTTTGAGCTGTGGTATTAGAGGAGAGTACTGAACATTCCATGGACTGCCAAAAGAACAAACAAATATGTCCTGGAGAAAGTGAAGCCAGAGTGCTCTTTGGAGGCAAAGATTATAAAGCCTCACAAGCTTTGAGCATGTTGCTATGAGGGGCTATTCCTTGGAGAGGGACATGATGCTTGGGAAGGTAGAAGGTTGGAGAAGGAGAGTAAGACCCTTGACTAGGTAGACTGACATGGTGACTGCTACATTGAGTTCTAATGTGTCAGGAAGTGTGAGTATGGCACAGGATAGGACAGGGTTCAGATCTTTTGTTTGTAGGGTCGTTATGGGTCATATTCAACTTGACTGCACCTAATAATAACAACAACAGCAACATTTCTGTATCTCTGTCTCTCTCTCTCTCTCTCTCACACACACACACACACACACACACACACTTTACCTTATACCTTTCACATACAAGTTTTGTTTATACATGAGGGAGCATGGTTGGCTTAGTAGTAAGGAATTGTACTGCTAACCCAAAGTCTCACGATTCAAATTCACCAACTGCTCTTCAGGACAAGGACAGTTTTCTCTTGTGTAATTTGGACATGTTGTAAGCAGGGACAGGTCCTTGGAGAGGGACATCATGCTTGGGAGGGTGGAGGGACAGATCCTCTATGAGATGGATTGATTCAGTGACTGGGGTAATCGAGATGGGTGTGTCGGAGATGGTGTGATTGGCACAGGACAGAGCAGAGTTTAGGGATGTTGTACATAGGGTCACTATGAGTCGCAAGCAACTCGATGGCACATAACACATAACAACAACAACAACAACAATTTATTACCTCTGAAAGCCAGCTGGAAGGTCAGCTATGAGTCGGTTCAAGATGCATTGTATTTAACAATATGCATTATATCTGTCTAATGCATATTGTTGTTTCATTCATATGCCCCCACACACACACACACTTGCATGTACACACATATACACATACATAACTGCTACTCCATGTAAGTTTTTAAAGATATTTTCCCACAGGACTTTTGAGAAGGTTAAAGGCCACTCCTCTCTTTCAGTGTATGTGTACATGTCTTCAGTTGCAATGAAAGCATCTTAATTTTGTCAATCATAGATCACTGTTTAGAGGGGATTTCTTTTATAATTTGTGTGCACATTGAGAAATTCCTTCGTGAACACCAACTCAGATTTTTTGGATCTTATGTTTTCCCTTTCTCTATTTAATATCATCCCTTCCTGAGAACCAACTCTCACTCTAATAAGCAGAAACCACAGTAGTGGAATCTTAGGCAGATAAATTGTCTCAAATCTTAGTTTCACGATTTTCCTTAAGACATTCAATTAATTCTGTTTTGCTGTAAGCTAATTTATGACTCTGTTTATTCAAGAAATGTTGAATACACAAAGCAGTAGGGGACAAAGTGATGAATTATTCCACCTTCCTTCATGTGCTTATCAAGTGTTCACTCCGCCAAGGAAGGAAGAGACACAAGGAAGAAATGCTTTTGATGTAAGATGTTTTCTTGTCGTACCAGGCAGACTTTAACTGGTGTAAACACATACTTAGGCCCTGTAGGAGTTGCTAATTAACACAGTAAATCTTGGTTTATTAATTGTTAATTTTTTTCTTTATTTATGTGGTAAGTAGATTTCCCCCATCTCTTTTATATTCTACCCTTTCACCAGCCTTTTCCTTCTCCCTGCACCCCTCTCACTGTTCTTTTTCATTGTCTCTCTGCATCTCCTTGTCTCTCTCTACTTCTTTTTCTGTCTTTTGAGTTCTGATTTGGTTTAATGTGGCCTTAAAATGTGTTTTGTCTGCGGTGAATGATGACAGGCATCTTGATAAAGCTGTGATATATTAACAGTTATTATGATCTACTTTTCTGTGGCAAACAAAGCTTAATAATTGATCTGTGCAATTTGCAAGAGCAGAGACAAAAAGAGAATATCAGAGAGTTTGAAAGTAATTTGCAGCCCCATGCCACTCTCGGCGTGCTTTTAATGAGCTTTCCTAGATCTACAGGTAGTGGACATTGTCTCTGCTGATGTGCAGGGCAACTTGTCAAGACATCCTGCAGGGAAGCCTGTGAGGAGAAGGTCAGCCAGGGATTCGAATTGCATTAGGTGAGGCTGTGGTACGTAATTGACTTCCCTGTGTCTCTGCAAAGTGATAGAAGGAGAGGAAAAGGACCCTTCTCATACCCTCTTTCTCCTTCTCACTTTATTAAACCTGCTTTTTTTTTCTTTCTCTCTGTCTACCTTTTCCCTCTCCTTATTATGTTCTTGTAGCGAAACTCCTCATTGCCTCCTATGAAACTGTTGGTGCTGAATTAAGGTCATGAAATAGTTCTTTAAAAATAATGGAACTCAAATTTCCATTTTATCAGGCTTTATTTTATAAGCCTTCTATGTTTCATATTTTTTAAGAGCAAAAATCGTCTTTTCCTCAGGATGACAGCAAATTGTCACTGTATGAGGCAGGTTTATCTCTCTATGCCACAAAAGAAAGGATTCTTGGCTATGATTTTCTTGCGGGTTCATCTGCCAACCTCAGGAGAGGTCCCCTCTTTCCTAGTAATCAGTACTGGTGAAGAAAATATGCATTTGCCAAAGTTAAACTTATCAATATTTTTGCTTATGCCAATAGGAAAATACTCTACATGAAGATAGTTGTAAATGCAAAGTGAGTGCCTATCTTTATTATGACGTGAAGAAAAATGATTGTTAAATTGTGTGTCTTTGCTGCCTTTCTAATATAGTTTAGGGTAGCTGTTATGTTAGACAGTAATTCTGTGACAAATTTGCTTCATTCTATTCAGAGAAGTTCAGAAAGTGAAATTGCATTAAATCATTCATAGACTCAGTTATTGACAGGCTGACAAGATTGGTAGAAAGCAGAGAGAAGAAAAAGCAGTAAATACATAAAGATGTTCAAAGAATTGAATTTTTTTTGAGAATAGGTAGGAGATCAGGAAAGCTTCTGTTATAGATTGAAATAACTTCCCAGAAATATGTGTTGAAAATCTGTGGATATAATTGCATTTTGGACAGGACTGTCTTTGTTAACAAATAAGGTCATAGCAGAGTAGGGGGTGTGTGTTTGTGTGTATGTGTGTGTGTGTGTGTGTGTGTGTGAGATGGATGGTAAAGGTATTGTTATGAGGTTAAATTGCCTAGAATTTTTCTTTCATTAAATTATTTCCTAGAATAATCCTTAGTTTTTAATGCAAATAAATTTCTTGAGAAAAGGTGACTGATGGAGCCCAAATGACAAAAATTATATCCTGTCATAAATATGTTCTCAAAACTCATTGCTGTGAAGCCAGTTCTGACTCACAGTGACCCTCAATTAGGTTTCTGAGGCTGTAAATAATGAGAAGAGACTTCCCCCACTTCCACTCTTCACCCTTAGAAGTGTAGAGGACACATAGCCTTTAAGTTAATAGTGCCACTCACTATTGACTACACTTCCAGAGTTCTCTCTTAAATAGATAGCAGTTCAGATTGTTGCTGATTGTAGAAGAGGTTGAGAATTGTAGTCAGCTTAACTTCAACATGGAGAGAAATTACTTTCTGTAGTGATTTCCTTACATATTTGGAGGAAGAGAACTCATGTTGCCATATTATTTATTTATTGGAGGTTTGAGTGTGAGATTACAAAGCATATTGATTTTTATGTTGGACATGTTTTTAATTAATCACCTTTAAGGTAGAAGAAAAGAGTAGATTCAGCACAAAGACATGTAAGTGCAAATGGGGTAAGAACAGGTGTCATGTGAAGCTCCCCAACAAACCAAAGGACCTAAGAGGAGAGACAAAGACCTACACCCTACCCCTAGCTGACAGAAGAGATAATCTTTTCCCAGACGTGATGCACCAAATATGGATTTTTCTGGCCTCTTGAACTGAGAAAATAAATTTATGTTCTTGAAAAAAGCTCACTTAGAATATTTCTGCTATAATAGCAGTCTTAAATTAAGCTTCCATGACTGATTTATGTGTCTTTATTTACAGAGAGTTTGAACATGATTCTTGCATAACTGCCTTGATCTTGCATCCTCTTCTCAGGACCCGTACAAAGAGCGTTTTTCTCAGTGTTCACAGGAAAACAGACTTGATCACTTCGAGATATCAGTGATGATATTGAATGTGAAATAAAAGCTATGTTAGTATTTTGTTTTCAGGTGCCATGGAGTTCACTATAACTCAGCGATTCTCTGGACAACAGGTCTGAACCTTGCCCTATCCTGCACAGCCTTATTCTCTCCAATACTCTGGAGTCCATTATTACAGTCACTGTCTCAATCCATCTTGTTGACAGTCTTCTGTCATCCTTGCTCATTGTCCAGTTCTCAGATGCATAGGAAGCAATAGTGTATAACACTGGGCTGCCAAATGAAAGTTCTGTAGTTTGAATCCACCACTGAAAAGCAGTCTCAACCCATGAAGAGTTTCAGCTTCTGACATCTGAAGGAGGAGCCAACTCAAAGACAGTGATTGGTGGTAGATTCATCTGTTCATTGACACTTGGAATAGTGGAAAAAGGAGTCAAGATTTTAAGATACATATTTTGGTTAAGAAATTTAATGAAATATTTTCAACACATGAGCTCACTTATTATACTATCAAGTAAATGGTAATGTTGCAGTTTATTGTCTTTCTCTGATTGGTTTGCATTATCACAAACCCTAACTACACTCGTTGCCATGAGATGAATTCAGACTCATCAATGGTGCACAAATATGCTGATAAATTAAAACTGTGACTCTCTCTGTCTTCATATCTATATAATTGAACTGGGTAGAAAATATGCAATACTAACTGTATATAGGTCTTGTCAAGAATTTGCATTTCAAATTTTCAGAACCATTTTCAATAATATTAGGGTATCTAATAATATAGATTAGGGTATCACCATGAGATGAATTTAAGTTCAAAAGACCTGAGAAGAACATGTCAAAAAAGGATGAAGCATAAATTGTGGAGTAACAAAACAAAGCCCCTTTCTTTCCTATTTTTCTTTCTCTCTTACCATCTTTTCCTCTCAAATCTCTGTGAATCTCCCTCGTGTTTTCTCTTTCTTCTCTCTCATCTTCAGAAAAAGAATCTACAGGGGGCAATCTCGGGTGAGAGATGATCCCCTTAGTTCATTTTATTGCCCATTTCCCTAGATATGAATATTTAGGAGGTGCTTAAGAACGATTCCTAGGCAGTGACAGAACTGGAAATTATTTACCCCAGAAACACCGCATGTATTCTTGTGAATTTATTTGCATACTGTTAAATGAATAACACATTGGTGGGGCTTGAATATTTGGAAAATCTGTCCACCGACACTCTATTTTCAAATTTATTTTTTTTTAGAGTGAAAATTACATTTGTTTACCTAAGTTCCAAAGTTTCTCACATCTTATGCAAATTGGAAAATTAGTTGGATAGACTCAAGTCTGAGCTGCCATTGCCTCCTCTGGTGTCTTTTCTGGAGCCTGTGGAGAAATAAAAGGGTGTATGTGAAGAGAAGGGCTTCTGGTAGCATGCTATATTGTTGCTCATAGGTTGTATGTTCCCTGCACTTCAAATCTCCAGTTACTCCATAGGAGAAAAGCTGACAGTCCTCCCATAAATACTTATAGCCTGGGAAACCCAATGGAAGGTTGCTATGAATTGGAGTTGACTTGATGGCAGTGAATTTTTGAGTGAGTACATGAGTAACAGTGGCTGAATAATTGAATTAAAAATAATAACCCTCCACAAGTCTGGTTGTTGTTGTTGTTATCATTATTTGTACAACCCAAAACTCAGTAAGTTCTCAGGATTAGCCACATTGATGTAAAGTTGGTAAGTGGAGAAATGGCTTCCCCTCCAAACACTGAAACATTGAAAAGCTGTTATATCAATTGACTGGAAATGAGAAATTTTAGAAATGCCTGATTCATAAAAGAAAAAAACAGTTAATAAAGTAGTTGTCTTACTATAAATATGACAATATGGGACAAATTCAAATGACTTGTTTTCAAATCCATCCTATGGTACCATGTAAATATTAACTATAGAAAAGTAAGACATGCAAGTGAATTATAACTAAATTTAATTTTGAAAATGATTTGGATAAGTTGCAAGTGTTGTTGTCTCATTAGTTCAAAATATTTTTAAAACTTGGGAACAGAAAAATCTCATGTCCTGTGAGACCTAATCCATTTGTATAGAATCCATCTGAATAAATGAGTAACTTACTCAACTGGGCAATATTGTAGATTCCAGCTGCACACTGGGATGATTGCTCCATTTCAAGCCTCCAGACTCCTGTGGAGCCATCTGGTGAATTCTTCTGTGTCGGAGTAGGTGAGGCTCCAGCTAACACTAAAGTCTTCAACTCGTCAAAGTTATTTCTCATTTACCACTTCATATCACACCTGGGTACAGAGGTCAAATTAAAACATCTTTTCCTGACTTCTTTTCACTTCACAGCATTTCCCTCCATGTTTTTTTTTTAATGTATAAAAAATATGGGTTCCCCCTCCCTTCTTTTTTTTTTTTAACTATTGAAAGGGAAGAAAAAATGGCAAGCTCAGCTAAGGAAATCTAAACTCCAAAGCAGTTATGATTTTATTTCATTTATACGCAGAGGTTCCCTCCCAATACAAGCTTTGGCTCATAGGGAAAAGGTTTGTATATATTTCTCCTTCCTGTGCTACTCTGAGCAATGTTTGTATGTTATGTGAAATGATTATGCTAAATGTCTGTGAGACTTTGAGGATTGATGTAGATATATAGTGCGTCTATGGGACCCAGAAGAGAACAAAAGAAGGAAGACAAAAAAGGCAAGGGATTTTTTAAAAGAATGAAGAGCAAATGAGAAACAAGCAAGTAGGGGATTAAACAAGAAATTGGGTGGTGTGAACAGATTGTGTGTGTATTCTCCTCTCTGAGACCGTAACATTCCTTCTTATACACTGCATTTGGGGAAAATAATCTTTCACTTCTTGTAGTTTCTGAACTATGTTCTTTGATTGCTGAGATATCTATCTATCTATCTATCTATCTATCTATCTATCTATCTATCTATCTATCATCTATATATATCCCTTTAAGCTTAGCTCTTAAAGGAAGAGCTGTCTCTGAAAACCCTCTGGAGGGTCAGCTATGGCTTGGTTCCAACTTGATGGTACACAGTAACAACATAAAACAACCCATAAATTAATTTTGGATTTCTCAGTTGCTTCTTGTTGTTGTTCTCATCGTGGTTGTGGTTAGGTGTTGTTGAGTTGAGTACAACTCATAGCGACCCTATGAGCAACAGATCTGAACTCTGTGCTTTCCGGTGCCATCCTCACAATCTCTGACACTGACCACAATCCCATTGCTGCAGTCACTGTGTCGATCTACTTGGTTGAAGTTCTTCTTCTCTTTTGTAGTCCCTCTACTTTCCCAAGCATGATGAATAGCATCTCCTAGCCACATGCTCAAAGTATGTGAGACAAAGTTTCATCATCTTTGCCTCCAAGGAGCAAAAGAGTAGATAAAAATGAGTAATTGAAGCTCTATAAGAAGAAACACCAAATCCAGTCATCAAGTTGATTCCAACCCATAGTTGGAAACTTAGTGTAAATCTTCTTAGGAGAAGACTGCCTATCTTTTTTTTTTTCCTGAGTGTCTCATGGCAAACCACCAACTTTTCAGTTAACAGCACAACATATTACACAGTAAGCCACCAAGGCTTCTTAGGAGGAGTAAGTAACAAGCATTTAACTCTTCCCACACTAACGGCATCACTCGTGCTGGCATGCCGTCTCAGTGATTCTGAAAAAGTCAAACTTTGGGCCCGGGTTGACAAATTCTCTATTACTACTCCTAGTTTTTTGTTCTACTTTGCAAGAAAACTTTGCCCATCTGAAAACAGGCTAAGACAAGATTTGCCTATACCCTTCTGCCCCCAGAAAACATTGTATCTCATTTTCATGCTAAAAAATTCCTCAAAGAGAGAAACACCAGCTTGCTGACACCCTCATAATGGAGTATGGCCAAGGCAATTGTTGATCTCTTACAGCTTTTTGAAGAGTTAGCCCAGCAGTTAAGCTCTGAATAGGTCCACCCTTCTGTTATTTAGCCAGCAATCTGCTCCCTTCCATTGCACGGAATAAAAACTGAGAGGCCGAGCCTCATCTCTATTCAAATTAGAAACCTGCATACTTTTAAGCTTGGTTGATTTCTTCTTCATTAAGATCTACCAAAGAGAAAGGAAGACCTAGCCATGAAGCATAATGATCACTCCATCAGCTCTAATTCTTGCTCTGTGAGGACTGTTTTTTTCTTTAACTGAGTCCCAGAAAAGCCCAAGTGTGACTGTAATATGCAAATTCATAATTCCTAGTACTACTACCTATAATTAACACTGCCCAATGAAATTTTAAAAGATTTATAAAAGAGGAACAGAGTAACAACTACTATTATCCCCAACCAAACTCCTCCTCTTCCATGTTTACATCGAGAGAGCGGTGTTGTTATTTCAACAGGCCCAGTGTTGTGGTGACTTTTGTGATACAAATAAAGCAAGACTAAAATTTTAATTGTGAAATTTAAAAGGAAAGTAATTGCTCCGTGTTGGTTAATTCCATCTTTGTGCGATGACAGCAGCTGCGTTTCCCTGCCTTGTGTGTTTTAACAGATGGCATTATTTCTTATGGAGTGTTATAGTAGCGACCGATGGTGACACTGAAGGAAAATTCTGTGACAGTACGTTAAGTAAGATATTACTGACAGCCTTGCTGAGCGGCAGTGCAGAACTGCACGTGTTGGGTCTCTTCTCACCTCCGCAGCCCTCACCAAATGGTCTCCATTTGTGGCATGTGGGAGCAGAGCTGAGAGATGAATGGGAAATTATGTTCCTTTTTGAATTCATTTGTTGCTATACCATCAATAGGTCTAGGATGAAGGATCTGATGGAAAGCTTCATTTAAAATTCCAGTCTTGTGTTGTTGTACCAGTCTATCCAAAGCAAGAAAGTGGAGAGAGACATCAACAGGTTCCACCCAGGCCAGAATATGCCACAAGTAATTTTTCTCTGGGTTGTTCTCCTTCATGTAAAATGATGCAATCATGTTAATACATACCAATTTGTAAGGCCTTTTCTAGTTCAAATTGTTGTTTGCCATTGAGTTGGCTCCAACTCATGATGGACCCCACTTACAACACAATGAAATGATGCCTAGTCATTTATGATTGCTAGCAGGCTTGAAATTATTGCTGTCGTGTAACTTGTGTTCCGGTGAGTCAGAACTGACCCACAGTTGATCCTCCAGGGGGTTTTCAGAGACAGTTAATCAAGTGAGAGTGAGGGTGGGGCAATTGCCCATCCTTTTCCCTCAGAACAACTGGCAGATTCAAAACATATGTCTTCGGGACTGCAACACAACTACTTTAGCACTAAACTACCAGAGCTCCCTATCTTCTAACAGAGAAGTACAGTATTTTACAGTATTATGTCATATGATAGTCTGTTATAATCTATTATTGGGTTTTCACTGAGGTAACTTTTAAGACTGAGAATGCATACCTTTCTTCCTAGCTTGTCTTAGTCTGAAAGATTTGCCAAAACTTACCTGTCATTGTCCCTCATCAATGACACTCCTGGATTTGAAAGGTTGTTGATATGGTGATCAGTGTTCTATCAACACACAAGTTACTATGTACCAACCAACAAACGGGCAAGTGATGGTTTCTAGTTTTAACTCTCTGTGATTCTAAAGGTACTGGATTTTATGTTTCTAGTGCAGAAGACAAAGCGATCAGATTGTGGGATGTATCTGAGGGGAACTAGATTGCTTTGTACACTACAGAAGTTGGAAAAACATAGAGAATATAACTCAGGAGGTTAGGAACTCAACATGGATTAAGTCACTGGGCTACTCCATGTTGGCTTCCTAAACTCCTTCATGAGGTTGTTGTCTAGAACTAACACACCTGTATCACTGAGACATGATTAAATAAGTCACCTAAGATTTATCAACCACTCTGCTTCCAACTGAGCCTATTGCTGGGAATTCAATGGTAAATAGATACTGGCTCTTATTTTGAAGGAGGATGTTACATGGGAAAGATAAATAAATGGGAAATTGAAGTAGTGTCTAATAGGAGCTTTGATAAGCATAAGTAGAGGGGACTAAAAAATACATAGCTGAGGCTGCTCACTCAGCTGTCAGGTGTGGTAGGCTTCTAGAAATAAGTGGATTCTTAGTTAAGAATTCTTAGTTAAGATAATGATGAACATTATCATATTAAATGAATAAGAAGGTAAAGCTGTTAATGATTTCATTCTACCTGAATTATCATTTAAAGTCCATGAACAACAGTCAAGGAATCTAAGAATACAGCACATTGGGCAAATCTGCTGCCAAAGATCTCTCATGTTTTATGAAGTAGAGAGGTCACTTTGATTACTAAGATCCACATGACCCACATCACGATCTTGTCAACCTCCTCATATACCTGTCCCAAACAAAGAGATTGTAAGGATGGTACAGGACAGGTGGACGTTTCAGTCTGTTGTTCATAGGGTCACTATGAATCGTTATCGACTAGACATCATGCCACAATAATATATGTTGTTGTTATGTGCCGTTGAGTCACTTGCAACTCATAGCGACCCTATGTACAACAGTCCTAAATCCTGCCCTATCCTGTGCCAGTCGCACTACCACTGACACACCCATCCCAAATATCCCAGTCACTGAATCAATACACCTCATAGAGGGTCTTCTCCTCTTGTGACATCCTTCCACCCTTCCAAGCATGATGTCCCTCTCCAAGGACCTGCCCCTCCTTAGAACATGTCCAAAGTATGTCAGACGAAGCCCCAGAATCCTTGCCTCCAAGGATTAGCCTGGTTTAACCCTCTCCAGGATGAATCTGTTTGTTTTCTTGGCAGTCCATGGTACATTCAATACACTTCTCCAGCACCACAGCTCAAAGGCATCAATTCTCCTTCTATCCTTCCTAGTCATTGTCCAACTCTCTGATGCATAACAAGTAATTGCAAAGACCATAGCCTGTATCAGATGCACCTTAGTCTCCAGATTGACACCATTGCTCTTCAGTACCCTGGAGAGGTCCCTAACAGCAGACTTTCCCATCATAATACGTTTTTTTGTTTCCTGGCTATGGGTGCCAAGAGTGTTAATCATGGAGCCAAGCAGACTAAAGTTGTTAACAATCTCAATCTCTTCACCATCCATCCTCATACTGCCAATTGGTCCAGTGGTGAGAATCTTATACCTGTACAACATATTGATGGACGGGGAAGAAAGCCTACAGAGGAAAAACTAATGATTTGACTTGTGGTGTGGGCACAGAATATTGAACAAACCAGGCACTATGAGAAGAAGAAACAAATTAGTCATAAAAGAAATACAACAAAAATGCTACTAGAAGACAGGATGGCAAAGTTTGACTTTTTTATTCTGAGAATATGATCAGAAAAGACCAATTGCTAAGAAGCCTTTGGTAATGTAGAGTGTCAAAGAAAGCAAGGAGAATCCTCAATGGTATGGATGGTACCTTAACCTCAACAAGAGATTGAAAAAGAAAAGTTATCATGGAGATGGGACAGGGCAAGGTAATCTATATTTCTCTTGAACAGAGTGTTATTGGCAATCATAGGTAACTGTAAAACAATGAACAACAACAAAACTAACACAAGGTAGAGGAAGAGAGGAGAGAAGGGGGTGGGGAAGGAGAAATCCAGGCTGGAGATGAGTGGTAAACAATGGTGGAGCTAAGAGAGCACACAATGGATTCTGGGAATTGAGGCAGTATTTTGAATTGAGGCAGTATTTTGAATTATTTAGCGCTTGAAATAAAATAATTTATTTGCTTCGTGCTTAATCTTGAAGATTTGTAAACTCAATTTATTGTATCTATATATGCATATTTGGAAGCAGGAGTGGCATCTGCTTCCTAAACAACATGTCTCTGGAAAATCTATGAACTTTGATAAATGTTGATAGTTATAGAAAGGCATCAGGCCTTTTGCTTATAGGGTCACTATGAGTTGTGCTGGACTTGATGGCAATCAACAATAACAATAACATATATATATATATACACAGATATATATATATCTACATATATATATATATATACATACACACATACACACACATATGTTTTTGTTAGGTGCTGTTGAGTCCATTATGACCCATAATGACCCTATGAACAACATATCTGAACCCTCTCCTATCCTGTGCCATTCCCACACTTCCTGATACATTAGAGCACATTGTTGCAGCCAGTATGTTAATTTAGAATCTTCCTCTCCTTCACTGACCTTCTGCCTTTTCCAATATCATGTTTCTCTCCAAGGAATAGCTCCCCATAGCAACATGCCTGAAATATGTGAGCCAAAGCCTTATCATTCTTGCCTCCAAAGAACACTCAGCTGCACTATCTCCAAGACATACCTGTTCTTTTGGCAGTCCATGGGATGTTCAGTGCTCTTCTCCAACACCATAGCTCAAACGTGTCAATTTTTCTTCTGTCATCCTTATTCATTGTCCAGCTCTTAGACGCATGTGAAGGAGAGTCCTCAACACCTGTGTGTCTCTCATCCTCTCTCCAGGTCCATAGGGTTTCTGGAGGCAAGCTATTATGGAAGTGGATGCCATTCCTCCTTCCAAGATTGGTCCATCAGTAAAAAAAAAAAAAGCTTCCCTAACATAGAGATACGATTCATATTGAAAGCTGTATTCTGATCTTCTACAGCAAGTGCTTCAAGTCCTCCTAACTTTCAGCAAACGAGGTTGTGTCATCTGCATAAAACAGACTATTGATGAACCTCCCTCTGATCTTGATGCAATATTCCTCTTTGTAGAGTCCAGTTTCTCAAATGATTTGCTTAGCATATATAGATTGAATAGATATGGAGAGAGAATACAATTCTAACACATTCCCTTCTTAATTTTACATAGTAGTGTTCCCTTGCTTTGTTCACACAACAACTTCCGTTTCTTTGTATAGTTTTCGCCTGAGCACAATTAAGTGCTCTGGGCTTCCCATTCTTGTCAATGTTAGCCATAACTTGTTATAGTCCACACAGCCAAATACCTTTGCAATACACACACACACACACATATATAATGTGTATATATGTGTGTATATATATACACGTATATATATGTGTATATATGTATATGTATGTATATGTATATGTG
>NW_006399820.1:12851320-12852032 GCF_000299155.1 Elephantulus edwardii | reverse complement strand
AATTCGAATGGGAGAGAATTAAAGTCAAATTTTGGTTCCTGTGGATTTGATTTAATTTTCCTCAACTTCAGCTTGAACTTGCATATGAGTAGTTGTTGGTCTGTCACACCATCAGCACTTGGCCTGGCTTTCACAGCTGATACTGGGCTGAATTGATAGAGTGATTGCATAAAAGGACAAGTTTCAGACCATAGGGTCACTATGAGTCATGCTTGCTTCAATAGCAACGATAATATTTATACAATCAGGCTGCTATATATTTCTCCCATGGTGTCACTAGTAAGTTAGAACCATTACATTTAGCAAAACAAATACTAATTCAACAGTTTCTATAAATACCATTCAGTGACATTGGCTACATTTTTTTAGTTGCTCATTCTTACCCTCCCTTTCTGAGCTGTTCCCATTCATGAAACATAAATTCACTGCTGCTAAGGTTCCTATTTAGTCTTTTGAGTTGCAGTTGTCAATTTAAAACAATATAGATATATAGATAATTCTTAACAGAACACAATGCATTAGGCAGGCACACTTGTTATTATTTAGGCAAAATTACTGCTTGGTTTTAGGTCAAATTTAAGGGATATTTCTGATTTACAGTTTAAGAATAATCTCAAGGAAGTTGTTTCAGAGATTTCTTGAGAATCCATGGCTCTTTAAGGTCTCAAGTCTATAAGAATTTGAAATTTTGTTTATATTCAACCACTTTTTT
>NW_006399820.1:12813007-12849165 GCF_000299155.1 Elephantulus edwardii | reverse complement strand
TATACACATGCATACAAGCTTACACATACATATACATCCAATGTTATGTAGCTTTTATAATATTGTCATTTATGCATACATACATTATATTAGTCACATTGGTAACTCGAAGGTACATTATTCAAATCTACCAACTGCTTTGTGGGAGAAAGAGGAGCAAACTCCTGTGTAATTAACTCTGAAAATCCTCTGGAGTGTCAACTCCAGGATACCCAACAACAACAACAACAACATGGTAAATATATACATTTTCCCTTTGACTGGACATCTTGAGTACTATTCATGATGAGAAACTCTATTTTATAATTTTTAATGATCATGGGGCATTTAATTATTTATCCTATAATTTACTTAAATGATATTTGAGTATGGATAAAGAACTCAATTTCCTTCCTTTTCCCCCTATACTCTCTTTTCTCTTGTATAGCCATCTGCTAAAATGAACTCTAAAAAGGGCTTATGAATTTAAATTGTCATCATTGTATAAGTATCTGGGTTTTAATTTTATTTTGGAACTTGTTCTTTTTTAAATTTTATGTTATTATTTAAGTGAAATCTTACAAAGCATGCTATAAACTTTCAGTTTAAATTAATCATTCATGTACATTTATTACATAATATAATCATCCATTCATTCCATATTGTTTTCTCCCGCACCCATATTAATAAGTATTGTTTATTAGTTAATTTCAACTCTCTCCTTCCCCTTCCCTGGTAACTATAATAGTGGGTGTCTTTTGGTATTTAAACTTTTTCAATAAATAATTTTTTTTATTTTTGCCTACTAGTATGATATATAATAGCTTTTCTTTTCTTTTTCTTATTAAAAGAACATCTTTTAATGATTTCTGACCACTTAAAAATATTTTTCTTTGGAAATTTACCTATTATATGTAAGTTTTTGTTTTAAATTGTTTTAACTTGTTTCATATTAAGGCTAATAATCTCATCATATGCTTTGAAAATATTGTTTCTCAGTTTGCATTTTTATTTTTCAAACTGTGTTTAATAACCCTCATTTTCCCCTTATAATGAAGTTTTCGGTTGATTATGGTCAATTTATCAGTGTATTATTCTATGTTTCTGATTTTTTATGGCATCATAAGAAGATATCCTCTACTGTATAATTTTTTAAAAGGCTCCATCAAATTCCAGTCAGCAGTTTTATGGCTTAATTTCCCTCTATGAATGAATGATACATTGTTCGGCAATTTTGATTTTTTTCCCTTCAAATGAGTAGCTTATTGTCCCAATCAACTGGCCATATTTTTCTACCAAATGACAAGTTTATTGTCCCAACGACTTTATTGAACAATAATTGGAAGTCATCATCTACTTTGTTTTGTCAACTTTCCCAGGCAGTCCAGTTGGAATTTGAATAGGCCTTGGAATAAACGTCTGTAATGTTTTAATTGAATTCAACTTATATCAATATATAAATATATGTTTCATAATGTACTATCCAAAGCAACTCCAAGGTTTTTTTTGTACAGCAAATAGACAAATGACCACTGTACCGCTTAAGGAATTTTAATTTTAAAATTTTGGCCCTCAGGCTCTACAGGATTTTAAAGACACACCCGTTAGCAGGTCTCCATCCTTGGGTCCTTGTTGGCTAAAATGGGACAAACATCCAACTGACATCCTCTTGTGGAGAGAAAAAACCAATATCACAAATCAAACACAACCCAAAACTTTCCTTATGTGATCCACTTTCGAACCCAAAATGTCTCTGGAAACTCTATATTACACAAAGAAATGCTGTTAATTATAGAACAGAAGTAGGTAGAGTCTTTTCTTCATAGGGTTGCTAATCTGGGTTTGCTGTGATGCTGAACCTTGTGCCATTGGGGTATTGCATACCATAATGATTTCCCAATGTGGACAATGTTTGGTGGATCTCCCAGCTGTACAACAGGATTGGAAGCAGGAGTGGCATCCACTTCCTAAGCCACATGCCTCCGGAAACTATATGAACTTGGAGAAACGATGACAGTTATTAGGAAATGACTTATTGAAAAGTCATTAGGTTTTTTGTTGTTGTTTTTTTTTTTTTTAATGTGTGTACCTTCAAATTGGATCTGACTGGTACAGGAGGCGATTGTTCCTCCTTCTTCAGCAGAGCATCTGGTGGATTTGAACCGCGCACCTCTGGGATTGCAAGTCATTAGGTCTTTTGTTGATAGAGTTGCGTTGAGATGTACTTGATACAATGACAATCAACAGCAACAACAACAACATGATATCTATTTAAAAGGGAATTCTGGTGATGTAGTGTTGAAGAATTGTGCTGTTAACCTGAAGGCATGTGGTTTGAATCCACCAGCTACTCTGCTGGAGAAAGGTGAGTAATCTCTCCTTTTGCAAGTTACAATCTCTGAAAACTTGCAAGAGGGTCGCCAATGAGTCAGTTCCAGCTCAACGATATTTAGCAACAACAACAACAACAACATATATTTAAAAGAATATTCATTTACTTATTAATCCTTTTTTCTATTACGCCCTTTATTAGAATGCAACATTTGGTAATTTTTGGCAATCTAGAAATATGATATCTAGTTGATTTTTAATTTCCTTAATAATAATTGATAAAGAAAATATTTTCAAAAGAAAATTTCCTTTTTCCTCTGGGGACTGACCAGTTCATGTCCTTTTAAATACTTTTTAAACTGTCATACATATATTTATTCATTAGCACATAACACTAAGTTTCTTTTTTTTTCTGCTAAGTTTGACCTTTTTTATTGTTTTTGGGAACGTACATAGAAAAATTCCTATACTTACAATTTAGGGAGAATAATTATATCTTTTGAGCTTTGTTATGATTCTCTATTTCTGAGTTAATGATTTGGTCCTCTCTCATTAACATAAATTTACTGATCACTAAGGTCTCTGTATTTTTTGAATTATTATTATATTTTTGGACTTGAACATTTTTTAATTTTATGTAGATTTGCATGTAAAGTTTATATACATTGTGTTGCACACTATCTTCTATTCACATTATTTCATATAATCATTCCCAATCATCATGTTTTATAAAATGAATCATCATTGAAGTATATCCACCATTACACTGTCTTTCCAGATTCCCACTGAATCTTTCTCATTTCCTTTATCCCCTCCTCCCACCAACCAAATTGTGTGACCATATGATTTCTCTCCTGCCCTCCCCATTCTGTTCTCACCCTTTGCCTCCTTGGATTTCCATACACGATTTGCTAGTTATCATTCTATTTTTACAATATTGGTCTTATGTGGTATTTATCCTGATGAGACTGAGTTAGTTCACTCAGCATAATGCTCTCCAATCTCTTCCAAGTTATGTAGAAATTTTAGAAATCATTTTTGCTGAGTGCTGCGTAGTATTCCTTGCTGTAAGTGTATCACAATTTTTCAGTCTGATTGTGGTTGGATATTTGGAGTGTTTCCATGTTCTTGCAATTATGAGTAATGCTGCTATGAACAGTGATGTACAAATCTCTGTTGTGTCTAATTTCTAATTTCCTTGGGGTATATTCCTAGCAGTGAAGTAGCTGGGTCATATGGAATTTCTATGTTCACTTTTTGAGAAAATGCCAGACTGCCTTCCTGAGTGCTGACCAGAGTGGTTGTACCATTTTGAATTCTCATGATTTCTCATGATCCATACACACAAATGCCTTTGCATGGTCAATAAAACTGATAAAATTTTCATTGAACTTGGAAAGTTAGTTTTGGCTGTTTTTCCAACAACATTTTGTCTTCCTACCTCCTGTCTTTCCTAGAACTGCAAAAATCCAAACCAAACCTGTTTCTTACCAGCTGGTTTTGATTCATGGCAACTCTGTGTTTCAGAGTAGAACTATGTTTCACAGGGCTTTCAATGACTGATTTTATAGAAATAGGTCCATAGACTTCTCTTCTCTGGTGATTCTGGGAAGAGAGAAACTCCCAATCTTCAAGAGTAGACAAGGGCTTAGACAATTACACCATTCATGTACTCTTTTTACATGAAAGTTAGACTAATTTTGGTTGTTTCACAGTTTATTGATGTTCTTAACTGTTTTTGACCATATTTTTAATATTTTTGTTTTATTTTAGATAATTTCACTTGGTATAGCTTCATGTTAAAGTTTTATTCTTCAATATTCAATTTACTGACACCCAAGAGCATTGAGGAATCTTCTTCATAGGGTCGTTATGAGTTGCCTGCGACTCGACAGCTCTTAACAGCAATAACATCAACGTAAAGAGAGAGATCAGCTGGCCCAGTGGACAGAAAGCAATGATACCAAGCCAAAGGTGGGTGACTTTTAATCTGCAGCCCTCAGGCCTGTCTTTCATTGTTTTTGTTCAGACATTCCTCTAGGTAGTATAGCCCTGGTGTACAGGTTGCCGTACCGTAGGCACTTTTGGTTGCTGTGAGGCTGAACACTGTGACACTGATGTATCAAATGTGTTAATGGTTGGTTGCCCAATGCAGAGAGAGAGTGGGGTGGAGCTCCCCGATTAAAACAAGCTTGGAAGGAGGAGTGGCATCCACTTCCGTAATAGCTTGCCTCTGGAAACCCTAAGAACCTGGAGAGAGGATGAGAGACACCTAAGCGTTGAGGACTCTCCTTCACAGAGTTGCTATGAGTCGCCTGCAACTCGACAGCACTTAACAACAACATTCAATTTACTATTTGTCACAATCATTCTAGTTTTCATCTCATCTTTTCTGCATTTTTCATTGTAGAATTTTGCTTTCTGATATTTTCTTATTGTTATGTTCATTAGAGAATTCATGGAACTCCTTTACTTTCTTGAACATGAGGACTGTATGTATAATTGAAAGTTTATTGATTCTTACTGTAATATCTGTGCCACTTTAAGATCTGCTTTTACAGACTGATTTTCCCCTCATTCCTATGTATTGTATTTTTATGCTTATTTGCATGTCTGATAATTTTTGGTTGAATGGCAGGCATCGGGGACTTTTTGTTAAGTGTGCTGGTTCATTTCTACTGATTTTTTTTTTTTAAATTCTAGCATTCAGTTAAATCTTAGAGAAAGAGTTTATGCTTTCCAGGCTTACTTGTAGGATTTCTTAAAGTCAGAAACAAAATATACTGTTGCTGAGAAGTGAAGCAGAATTGTAGCAACTCTATGAACACTGAATGTAAACCTTGCCCTATTCTGTGTCATCTTCACCACCTTTGATATATTTAAGCCCATCACTATGTCTATCCATATCACTGAGGTCTTCTTCTCTTTCCAAACACAATGTCCTTTTCCAAGGAGTAGCCCTTAATAAAAACATGTCTAAAATATGTGAGATGAAGCTCCACTATCCTTGCTCTGAGGCTGCACTTTCTCCAAGATACATTGTTTGTCCTTTTGGCACTTCCATGGGATATTCAGTACTCTTCTCTAATACCACAACTCAAAGGCATCTGCTTCTGTCATCATTAATCATTGTCCAACTTTCAGATGTATAATAAGTAAATGAAAAGAGGATGGCTTGAATCAGGCACATCTTAGGTTCCCCCTCCTTCTTACTTTATTCCTAATTTTTTATTGGTTTGAATATAATCATTCAAGTACATTGTGTTTTGTACATGTACTTTGTGTTTTATTCAATTGTTCATATATATTGCATTTTAAACCAACATCATTGCTCCTTAACACTTGAGAGAAGCCCTTAATAACAGATTTACCCATTGCAATATGTCTTGTGATCTCTTGACTGCTGGTGTCAAAGGCATTGATGGTGGCTCCAAGCAAGATAAAATAATTGACAACTCCAATCTTTTCTCCATGTATCATGATGTCATCTATTGGCCAAGTGGTCAAGATTTTTGTTTTCTTGATGTTCAAAAGTAATCCATATTAAAAGCAGTTATCTTTGGTTTTCTGTAGCAAGAACAAAGTTCTGATTAGACTAATTTAGTTACTCTGTTGAGGCAAAACTTTCTTGAGTAATCAATGTGCTGTTCCTTCTACTACAGTTGCATTTCCCTGGCTGCTGTAATGTGAACATTTCCCAGTGTGTGTTGGTAGTAGAGATTGCTTCTTCTTGGTTTTTCTTGTGGATTTTCCCATCCTCACGTAATTTCCTTTCAATTATACTCCTGCCACTATTCATGTGCAGATACCCTCTCCCTGGAACTGCAGGATTCTCTCTCTCTCTTCTGTTGAACTATGCCCTTCAAATTCTAGTTGGTTTGGTCTCATTGAACTTTCAATTCCACCTCCTTGACTCAGGGACTGGTCAGGATCCATTTGAGTTTTCTCTGTTGTATCTTGAAATGCTTTCTAGTCAGTAAGCTGAGACAGTAATTAAACTTACGTACAGCATTTTCTCCTTTCTCTTAGTGATCATCGCTTTTCAGATCTGTTTTCTAACATCTAAAAATAGTTTCATTTACTTTCTGTCTTCTTTTCTAAAGTTAGTTAAGGTGTCCACGTCATTCTACCATGAGCAAAGCGAAAAATCAGGACCTTTTCAATGTGAATTCTTTCTAAGGAATACATTTTTCTTACTGTTTCAGAAGCATCCTCCTCTCCATTTCTATGTCAATCTTCTCTTGGAGATCAGGTTATCCCAGTATTATCATTTCTCTCTCTATCTTCCATAGCACTTGCTTTCACTTTTCTATCTTTGTCCTTTTCCTCTGTCTTTTTATCCTCCTTTCTCTTTCGTGGTTATTAGAAGCTCTACTGTGCTCTGGTGGCATGATTCATAAGGAATTATTCTTTCAAACCTTATCATTGTTGGAAGAAAGATTGAGCAATCTCCTTCCATGTGGCATTACAGACTCTGAAAATTTGCTGGAGGGTCTAGTTATAAGCTGGTAGTACATTTTTTTGAGACTGGGTTGTATATGTAGTGATTTGATAAAGTATCACTTACATTTATTGCAAATTTGTTAATTTTTTTTTTGCTGTCATCCACTTTTTCTGCCTCTTCATAGGTCTAATAATTTTTAGTAATAAGTAAACCATCCATTATGGATAATACCTCTTAGATACTCTAGATTATGCAGTCTTCTCCTGGCCTTTCCACCCCTCCCCTTTTTTTTTTTGACATTACATTTGAGGCAGTAATGTATTCCTCAACTATTTCTGCTATGAATTTTATCTCTTTAATTAACTTTATTAATTACATTTTATGACTAATATTCATGCAGTTATTTTTCATGTTTTCCTCTTTTTGCTTATTATTCTTATTTTATGTAACTATTGTTGCCTATTATTTTACTCTAAATAGTAGAAATTGGTTGTATAATTGGCTAATGCTAAATTGTCTGAAAATATTTACTTCTAATGGAATCTGTAATTCAATATGTTTCATTTTTGAAAGTAATTAGGATTTTGCAATTTTCCCTGGGGGTATTTACTACACTATCAAGGAAACATATGGACGAAGATTAGAACAAATGTGTGCCATTGTCAGTGCACTTGAAAGTTGGGGGCATGGTAAGCCCAAGAATGGTGAATTGTAGGTACTTGGAAACTATGGTCAAGTACTCTGTAATTCATAAAGTAGCTCCTCAGTTCAGTGCTTTCCTTTTGGCTCCCCAAGGAATGCACTCTGGCTGTATATCTTCCAAGACATATTTGTTTGTTTGCTCCTTAGAGAAGAGACTGGTTAGACTTATCTCACATACTTTGGGTATACTGTCTGGAGGCGTCAGTTCTTGCAAAAGAACATCATGTTTGGAGAAGTGGAGAATCAGTAAAGGAGAGGAAGACACCCAATGAGGCAGATTGACACGGTGACTACAACAGTGGGGTTAAGAATGGTGACTGTTGTGAGGATTCAACAGGATTTGAGTCCATTCACTATGAGAACCAACTCACAGCACAATGACAACAAGGAGAAGCAGTAATAGGAGAATCTCAAAAGCAAACCCACTGCCATCTATTTCATTTTAACTCATAGTGGCCCTGAAAGTAAAGAGAAGAATTGTTTCATAAAATTTCTGAGGCTGTAAATCCTTATGGAAGTGACCTGCCATAACTGATTGCTTTAACTGTTACACCACTGGCATTCTTTACTAAGGATTGTTGTTGTTAGGTGACATATTTTATGACTCATAACAATTCCATGACCAACAGACCTGAACCCTGTGCTACCCATACCATCCTAATCATCTCTGACGTGTTTGAGTCCATTGCTGCCATCACTGTGTCAGTCAACAGGCTGAGGATCTTCCTTGCTTTTGCTGACTCTCCACCTTTACAAGCATGCTATCCCTTCCCAGCTCCCTCCTAGCAACATGCCTGATGTACATGAGATGAAGCTTTGCCATCTTAGCTTTTAACGAGTCTACACTAACTTCAGCATTCATCAAAATCACCTAGAGGACTTCCTGCAGTTTTTAAAATGTTTTTTGCAGGTATGTTTTCATTAATTTGGTGATATGAGTGAGGTATTATAGAGAAAATTACTTTTCCATTCAGCAGTTTATTCTCACAATGTTTAATGATATTGATTATTGTTGTTGTTATGTGCCGTTGAGTTGTTTGTGACTCATAGCGACCCTATGTACAACAGTCCTAACCCTGCTCTATCCTGTGCCAATCGCGCTGCCTCTGACACACCCATCCCGATTACCCCAGTCACTGAATCAATCCACCTCATAGAGGGCCTTCCCCTCCTGCGCTGTCCCTCTAGCTTCCCAAGAATGATGTCCCTCTCTAAGGACCTGTCCCTCCTTACAACATGTCCAAAGTATGTCAGATGAAGCCCCAGAATCCTTGCCTCCAAGGAGCAGTCTGGTTTAACCCTCTCTGGGATGAATCTGTTTGTTTTCTTGGCAGTCCACGGTACATTCAATACTCTTCTCCAGCACCTGAGCCTAAAGGCATCAATTCTCCTTCTATTCTCCATAGTCATTGTCCAGCTCTCTGATGCATAACAAGTGATTGTAAAGATGATGGCCTGTATCAGACGCACCTTAGTCTCCACAGACACACTGTTGCTCTTGAGTACTTTAGAGAGGTCCCTAACAGCAGACTTTCCCATCATGATATGTTGTTTGATTTCCTGGCTGCTGGTGCCTAAAGTGTTGACTGTGGAGCCGAGCAAACTGAAGCTGTGAACAATCTCAAATTCTTCACGATCCATCCTGGTGCTGCCAATTGGTCCAGTGGTGAGAATCTTTGTCTTCTTGACATTGAGCCTCAGTCCATACTGAAGGCTGCAGTCCTTGACCCTCTGCAGCAAGTGCATGAGATATTCCTCGGTTTCCTGCATAACGCAGATTGTTAATAGATCTTCTACCAATCCTGATGCCACACTTCTCCTCTTAGAGCCCAGCCTCTGGGATAATCTACTCTGCATACAGGTTGAAAAGGTATGGAGATAGGACACATCCCTGGCATATACCCTTCCCAATTTTGAACCATGCAGTGTTGCCCTGCTCTGTTCTGATGACTGCCTCTTGGTCCAAGTATAGGTTTCGCATTAGCACAATTAAATGTCCTGAGATTGCCAGTCTCTCAGAGTCAGCCACAGTTTGTTATGATCCACACAGTCAAATGCCTTTGCATAATCAATAAAACACAGATAGACATTCTTCTGGTATTCTCCGCTTTCAGCTAAGATCCGTCTAACATCAGCTACAATATCCCTAGTACCACGACCCCTTCTAAACCCAGCCTGGACTTCTGGCAGTTCTCTGCTGATGTGCTGTTCCAGTTGTTTTTGGATATCTGATATTGATTACACTCTAAAAATTGTAATATCAGTCTTTTCCCTCTTCACTGTGTTTTTAAATTCCATTCTTCCTTTTTTTCCATTGATTCAGTGACTGGGGTAATCGGGATGGGTGTGTCAGAGGCAATGAGATTGGCACAGGATAGAGCACGGTTTAGAGCTGTTGTACATAGGGTCGCTATGAGTCACAAACGACTCGACGGCACATAACAACAACAACAACAACAACCTGTCTTTTATGCTCTATCTTTGGGTAAATGCTGCCCTTTTGTTTCTGTATGGTTGATTCTTCTAAAAGTACATTTCTCCCTGGTATAATTGATCACCTTACAGACCCGTTTATCATTTGACTGGCAGCTGAGTGATGGGGTAAAATCAGTTCTAGATTTGAGGAGTGTCTAAGGACCATGATGTTGGGGTGTTCCACTCATCTCTCAGACCGATGAATCTTGTTATTCTTATGATTTTGGGTATTGTGGTTCCACATTATTTTTCTACTTTAGCAAAGACCTTCTGTGATCATCAGTTTCAGATTGTGTGGCATTGATAGCTGGGCACTATTTGGTTCTTTTGTTCTCAGGGTTGTGAAGACTGAAGTTTGCATGATCCATTGGAGTAATAGTCTTTGATTTTCTTTACTCTTACTTACTCCAGATGTTGGGAGACTAATATTTGCACCTTTTGTGGTTATCACTTTTGTGGACTATTTATGCCTATTGGCTTTGATATTCCCTAAGACTATAATCCTAGACCCAATGAATAATTCCCATGAGATGGTTTAACACACTGACTTTAACAATGGGCTCAACTGTAGCAGAGCTGATGAGGACGATGCAGGATAGAACAGGGCTCAGATCTGTCATTCATTGGATTGCTATAAGTTGTAGTGAGCTCTGGTGGCTTAATGGTAAGAAACTGCCCTTCAATCACAAGGACACACAGTTCTAACTGACCAGTTGCTCTACAGGAGGAAGATGGGTAATCGCCTCCTGTGCAATTTACAGCCTCTGAAAACCTCCTGGAGTTATAGTTGGTCAGGTATGGATAAGTTCCTACTCAACAGTATGCAGTAACAACCACCACCTAGTAGTGGAATTGTTGGATCAAATGATTTTACTATTTCTAGCTTTTTAAGGCAATGCCATACTCTTAAAGCACATGGTCTCACTACCAGAATTCCTGACTTAGCAAATCAGGGAGGAATTTGGAAAAAACATATTCCTCACGTGAGTGGTGCTGATACTACTGGCCATAGGGTTACATTTTGAGAACCACTGACATATGAGAGGAGATGTGGCAGCTCAAGTGGTTAAAAGTTCAATTGTTAGTTGAAGGGTCAGCACTTGGAAGCCACCAGCTTCTCTGCAAAAGAAAGATGAGGCAGATTGCCTCCATACAGAGTTACAGCCTCACAAACCCCATGAGCACTTCTATTCTGTCCTACTACGTGTTGGAATAAACTTGGAGGCAAAATGTGATTTTGGTACACCTTGTTGTCATTATTAAATGCTGTCAATATGCATCATGGCAACCTTATGAACAATAGAACTGAACCTGTCTTATCCTCACATTCTCTGCCATCCTTATAATCTCTGACATACTGGGGATTATTACAGCAGTCACTGTGTCAATCCATCAGGTTGAGGGTCTTCCTCTATTTCACTGATCCTCCACCTTTCCAAGCATGATGTCACTCCCCAAAGAATAGTCTCATCTACCCACATGCTTGAAGTATGTGAGATGAAGCTTTATCACCTTTGCCAACAGTGATCATTCTGGCTGTACAATCTCGAAGATATCTGTTTGTTATTTTGGAAGTTCATGGGTTATTCAGTACTCTTTTTTTAAATTAAATTTTATTAATTTTAATGAACATTTACAGAGATTTTGGGTTTCCATTCATTCATCAGTATTCTTTTCTAAAACAACAACTCAAAGACATCTATTCCTTTTCTGTCATCCTTATTTAATGATAATTTATCCCTCTTTCTTTCCCATAATTATGCTTATAAATTATGTTTAATCATACACTTACTGTTGTTATGTGCTGTTTAGTCACCTATAACTCATAGGGATCCTATGTATAATTTCTCTGAAGCCTTCCTGGTCCTGAGCTACTCTGACTCTGACACTACTGCCTCTACTGCCCCAGTTACTGTATCAATATGCATCATCTGGGGTTTTTCTCTCTTTCACTGTCCCTCCACCCTTCTGAGTATGATGTTATTATATAAGGACCAAGGACCGGTCACTCCTGGCCATGTGCCTAAATGTGTGAGATGTTGTTGTTTGTTGTTATGTGCCATCGAGTTGCTTGCGACTCATAGCGACCCTAGGTACAATAGCCCTAAACCCTGCTCTATCCTGTGCCAATTACAGTGTCTCCGATACACCCATCCTGATTACCCGAGTCACTGAATCAATCCACCTCATAGAGGGTCTTCCCCTCCTGCGCTGTCCCTCCACCCTACCAAGCATGATGTCCCTCTCCAAGGACCAGTCCCTTCTTACAACATGTCCAAAATATGTCAGACAAAGCCTCAGAATCCTTGTCTCCATGGAGCCGCCCAGTTTAACCCTTTCCAGGATGAATCTGTTTGTTTTCCTAGCAGTCCATGGCATACTAAACACTCTTCTCCAGCACCACAGCTCAAAGGCATCAATTCTCCTTCTATCCTCCTTAGTCACTGTCCAACTCTCAAATGCATAACAAGTGATTGCAAAGACCATGGCCTGTATCAGACACACCTTAGTCTCCAGAGAGACACTATTGCTCATCAGTACTTTGGAAAGGTCCCTAACAGCAGACTTTTCCATCGCAATGTGTCTTTTAATTTCCTGGCTGCTGGTGCCGAGAGTGTTGACTGTGTAGCTAAGCAAACTAAAGCTGTGAACAATCTTAGTATCTTCACCGTTCATCCTGATGCTGCCAATTGGTTCAGTGGTGAGAATCTTTGTCTTCTTGATATTGAGACTCAATCCATATTGAAGGCTGCAGTCCTTGACCCTCTGCAGCAATCGCTTCAGGTCCTCCTCAGTTTCAGCAAGCAGGGTTGTATCATCTGCATAATGCAGATTGTTAATATATCTTTCACCAATATTGATAGAGCTTCAAAATCTTAATCTTCAAAAAGAACTTGTTTTCACTCTCTCTAAGAAAGATCTATTTGATTTCTTGGTTGTCCATGGTATGTTCAAGCCTCTTCTCCACCACCACAACTCAAAGACATCAATTCTTTTTCTGTTATCCTTAGTCATTGTTCAGCTCTTTGATGCATAGCAAGTAATTACAAAGACCATAATCTGGATCTGGTGCACCTTAGTCTCTAGGTTGACATCGTTGGTATTAAATAATGGCATTAGTAGTAGAAATTACCATTGGTTTTGACTTTCACATGAATGGTCCAGCAGATTAACATTTAACTCTTAACGTTGACATTTATGAGCTTAAATTTTAATCTTATTATGGGAATATCTTTGTAACAGATGTCTTGTTAACATGTGCCAAAATAATAACAAAAGATGCCTGTGTTGCCATGTTAGTACAGTGTATGTTATTGCTAAATTTTCCACTATTGACTCAATCTTGCATTTCTCATGTGATCATCACTTAGTAATAATTCTTTATTTATTCTTTCGATGTATTTCTAGATTCAGTTTGCCAATAATTTTTTTTTCATTTCTTTGGCCTCAAGTGACTGTAGATGTTGCTACTATTAGGTACCCAAATTGAATTCCTAGGCATCATGACTTCATGTGACAGAGTTACTTCATTGGGTTTTCTAGGCTGCAATCTATGTGGGAAAATACTGCCAGCTCTTTCTCCTTCAGAGCATTTTTCTGGGTTGGAACTTTCAGCCTTTTTATTAGCAATTGAACCTTGAACATTGAGCCACTGGCACTCCTTATGAACAGGTCTGGTTTCTGTCAAGCACTAGTGAGCATGTTTGACACATTTGACTTGAGACTTTATCATCTACTGGAATCTAGAGAGGCAAGGACGGGAGAAATTAATAGAAAAATAACTCTGAATATTTTTATTTGCTTTTATTGTTGGTAATTTAATTACTAAAAGGAGTCAGGATAGAATAACCTCTCAACTCATTGCTATTACGCCAAAGAGACTCATGGCTGAGCCTCCACTTGGTTTCCAGTGCTGTGAATTACAAGGGAGGTGATCAAGCATTTTTTTCCCCTGAGAAGCCATCGATGAAATTTTACCACGAAAGAAGCACAGTCTTAGAGTTAGCAGTGAAGTTCCCTACAGACTGTACCACTGGGAGCTTCCTGATTCTTGCATTTATTCTTCTCATTGACTTGACTCACATGCTCCTAGCAAAAAAGCCACTCCATGCTTATATACATTCAGAGAATGTCTATTTTTTTAAAGACAAATTATAGGTAATTTGGAGATAATTTTGAATGGTTCTGTAAAGAGATAGTTAAGAAATAAAGTTTATTGCTTTTGTTGTTATGTGTCATTGGGTTACCTATGACTCATAGCAACCGTATGAACATTAGCTCTGAAACCAATTTCATCATCTCTGACAGACTTAATCCCTTTTATCCAGTCACTGAGTTGATCCATCGCATCCTGAGTCTTCCTCTCTTGTGCTTTCCCTCCATCCTTCCAAACATGATATCCCTCTCCAAAAACTATCCCTCCTAGCCTTGTGCCCAAAGTATGTGAGATGGAGTTTCAAAATTATTGCTTTCAGGGAGCAGACTGTTTCACTTTCTTCAGGAAAGACCTGTGTATTCTGGCAGTCCTCAGTATGCTGAAACCTCTTCTCTGCACCACTACTCAAAGTAGTTAATCCTTCTATCATCCTTAGTTCCAGCTCTTGGATGCATAGCAAATAATTGTGAAGACCAAGGCCTGGATTAGGTACATCTTAGTCTCCAGACTGATATTATTGCTCTTCAGTACTCTAGAGAGATCCCTGACAGTAGATTTTCCCAGTGAAATTCATCTTTTGATTTCCTGACTACTTGTGCCAAGGGTGTTGAAACACAGAAGCTGAAATTATCAACAATCTCAATTTCTTTTCCATCCATCATGAAGCTGCTAATTGACAAAGTGGTGAAATCCTTGTTTTCCAATGTTGAGGTCAAATCCATATTGAAGACTACAGTTCTGGAGCAAATGCCTTATGTCCTCTTCAGTTTCAGCAAACAAAGTTATGCCATCTGCATTACACTAGGTTGTTGATGAGTCTTCTTCCAATCTTGATGCCACATTCCTCCTCTTATAAAGTCCAGGCTCCTGAATGATCTGTTCTGTATATAGATTGGAAAGAGATAAGTAGGTATATATGTAGGTAGATAGTATGCATCACTGACACACACCTTTCCTGATCTGAACCATGCAATATTTCACTATTTTGTTCTGCTTCCTGGCCCAAGTATAGATTTTGCATGAACACAATTAAGTGTCCTGGGATCCACATTCTTAAGGTTAGCCACAATGTGTCAAGTGCTTTTGCATAGCCAGTGAAAAACAGGCATTCCTGTGGTACTCTCTGCTTTCAGCCAAGATTCATCTAACATTGGCTATGACATCCCTCCTTGGCACAGCCTCTTCTAAACCCAGCCTGCACATCTGGCAGATCTCTGCTGAATTACTGTTCCAGTCATTTTGTTGTGGTTTTTTTTTTTTAAATAATCTTCAGCAGGATCTTGTTTGTGTGTGATAATAGTGGTAACATTGGTTAATTTCCACACACTGTTGGGCCACTTTTTTTGGAAATGGGAATAAATACGTATCATTTCCAGTCAGTTGGCCAAGTAGTTGTCCTACAGATTTCTTTGCATAATCTGCTGATTGCATCCAGGGCAGCATCTGTTTGCTGAAATATGTCAATTGGTATGCCATAAATTCCTGGGGCTTTGGTTTTTGCCAATTCCTTCAGAAAAGCTTGAACTCCCTTCATCACTGTAGGCTCTTGATCATATGTTGTTTCACTAAATTCTTCTGTGTCAGCCAATTCTTTTTTGCATAGTGCCTCTGGGTACTCTTTCCATCTTCTTTTGATGCTTCCTGGATCCTTCAACATTCTGTCTTCAGCATCCTTAAGTATTGTAACTCAAGGCTTGAATTTATTCTTTAGTTCCTTCAGCTTAAGAAATGCAAAGTGAGTTTGTCCCTTTTGATTTTTCTAATTCCAGATCCTTGCACATTTCCTTATAATACATTGCTTTGTCTTCTAGTGCTGCCTTTTGAAATAATTTGTTTAGCTCTCTAACTTCTTGATTTCTTTCTTTTGCTATGGCTTTGCTGCATTGTAGTGCAATATTTTCAGTCTCTTCTGACATTTATCTTGGTCTTTTCTTTTTTCTCTGTCTTTGCCATGACTTTTTAAATTTTTCATGTATGTTAGCTCATCTGATCCTTGCTCATAGTATTCAAATTTTCTAACTTGTTTCTGAGATGGTCTTTAAAGTATGGTGGATAGGCTTGAAGCTAAACTTGGTTCTTGTGGATTTACTTTGATTATTTTTAGCTTCTGTTTGAACTTGCATATGAATGATTGCTGGTCTGTTCCATAATCAGCAACTGGCCTATTTTTCACAGCTGATACTGAGCTTCTCCAGAGATTTATTCCACAGATATAGTCTGTGTTTACATTTGATTTCTATGTAGACCATCAGCTGAATTCCATGTGTATAATCACTGCTTATGTTTCTTATGAAAGGTGTTTGCAATGAATAAATTTTTGGTTGGACAGAATTCTATTATTCTGTCTCCAGCCTCATCTGTCACCAAGTCCATACTTTCAGACTAGAGATCCGTCTTTCCTCTTCCCAGCTTTTGTATTCCAATCACCTATTATTATCAAAGTATCTTAGTTGCGTGTGTGATCAGTTTCTGACTACAAAAGTTGATAGAACTCATCTATTTACTCCTCTTTGGTCCTAATTGTTGGTGCATATATTTGAATGATAGTGATATTAACCCGGTCTTCCTTGTATGTGTATGGATATTATCCTGTCACTCACAACATTGCATTTCAAGATGGATCTAGAAATAGTCTTTTTAACTATGAATGCAACCCAATTTTTCTTCACCTTTTCATCTCCAGCATAGTAGATCATATGATTATATTATTCAAAATGCCCCATGCCAACCCATTGGATTTTGTCAATGCCTAGTATGTCAATATTTATATGTTCCATTTCTTCCTTAATAATCTCCAATTTTCCCACATTTATATTTCTCACGTTCCATGTTCCAATCAGTAGTGTCTGTTTGCAACTGTTCCTCCTTCTCTTTGATTCCCAGGGATAAGGTTTTGACTCTGGTGCCATATCTGCTAGTCTACTCTAAATGTGTACTACTGTATATAGGGTTTTCTGATGCCAGTTATTCCAGGAGTGGAGAGCCAATTCTTCTCCCTTGTCTTTCTTAATGTGGATGCTCACCTCTAAAGCAATATTTGACAGACAAGAATTTTACCTAAAAGAGCAGATGAGAGACTTTGCTCATTATTCAGGTAACAGATCAGGTGTTGAAACTGTCCACTACCCACTTAGGTGTACGTTTCTTTTTCCCACCCCCCACCCCTGCTCTGCCAGCATCCAGCTCAGTTCCCTCTCTAGCACTTTGCACCCCTGCCTCTAGCCAATCCTTGTTTGATGGCTCAGGCCCTCACCCACCTCTATTGACCCACTGCTTCTCCACTCCCCTTTGTAATTGATGTTCCTTCACAGTGTGGTGGGATGTCCTTCTGCTGATGTCTTGTTTCCTGAAGTTTGTTGTCCTACTTTGTCTCAAAAGTGGCATGAGACAGGGGCACCAATGTAAGCATTTTTTTTTGTCTACTGTCATGGGCCTGCACAGTGGCATGGCTAGGATCCTCAACTCTTTTCTCTACTGTCTGTGATGTTTCAGTGGCAGATTCTTGACATCACTCTTGCTAGAGGATGGTGATGGCTTGACAAGATCTTGCATATTTATAATCCTCATGCTTTCCCTCCCACCTCGAAGGCCTATGGACCTTGGGCCCTAATCTCCTTGGGGTGTAATTCTCAGCTGTGGGAGAAAAGAGTCAAGATGGTGCTTTGGAGACAAAAGGTGGGGGATAGGTGTTTCCTCATCCAAGGGAGTTGGGGGGGGTGTTGAGTCAATCTGTCCATAGATCCCAGCCCCAGTTTCTGTCAGCTGCTGGGGGCATAACTCTTACCTGTGGCAAGAAAGAGGCAAGATGGCACAATTGCTAATTTAGGCTTGTCTTGATTGATATCTTTCTCTCTACACTTCCATGTTCAATAAATGCTCAGTGCCACAATGGATCACTCTACTGGTCTCAGGATAGAAACCACAGTACAGCATCTGATTTTCTTGCTGTCTTATATGGATGAGTTAAGTGTTAGAGTACAGTATCTATAGGATATGCTCAGAAGGGGAATCTAACAACCATCTCAGAAGTCTCTAAAATTGTAGTGTCTTGTATGACCTGTGCAAAATCAAGAGAAAAAAAAAATGGTTATGAAATGAAAGTTTATGTAGGACAAAAAAGTAACACACACATCAGTACAAATACAACTCTCAATGTATATGTGTATACATTTTAAAATGCTATCTTGATAATGAATTTCTCTTTGGGGTAGGGGTAGTAGAAATCTTTGTAATAACTTTTAGTTTCTCATGTTGCTTCTACTCTCACTGTAATCTTTCTGAAGGATGAGCGAGTCAAAATTGGGGAGTCTTAGGCTCTAATTTATATATTTTGGACAATGTTCACTGATTTATGCTTGCTCTTAAAATGAAATATTTTTGATCCCTTTATTATGTGAACAAATGTCATTGTGTGTTTTAAATTATACTAGTTTACTTACAAAATTTAAATGCTTTTTTTTTCCCCCAGAGCAGATTCTTCCAATTTCCCTCAGCCCCCATCCATCAAATTGTACAACTCCATGATTAATCTCCCCTTCCCCTGCACATCCTCACCCCTCTGCTTCCACCCTCCTCCCTCCTTGGATTCTTACTCAGTCTCACAAAGACAGATATTGTATAAAATCATTATTGTAGAATAAGTATAAGGATCATTATTTGTTTTTTATGATCCATCCTCTTTTATATCCACCTGCTGCCTACACATCAAAACCTAGTTGGATGGCTTATATTTTAAATGGTATTTGAATAAGACTTTGCTAAATGTGGCAATCTAAAATATTTCATGTATCATTTCTTTGCTAAGTATTACAGATAGCCCATTGTAGTACAAAAATATTAATTACCAAATTTTTTCTTAAATGTTTAAGCTCTCCTATTGACTATTATTTTTTAATTCCCTAAATATTTATATTCATATTTAAAAAGAAAAGACCAGTTAACAAGTATGACATTGCTTCTGTAAATATATGTTGAAAAAGAATAAAGATAATGTTAGCCTTATTCTTCCTTATAATATTTTTTCACTTATGTTTTGAAGAGTATAAGACAAGTGAAAGAAAAGACAAGAAAGCATTAACCATTAACTCAGACATTCTTTTCCCCTTTTCTCTTTCTTTCTTTTTGTTTTCAAGATATTTAAAATCCAACTTGGGCAGGATTTTTACCTAAAAAGAAATTAATCTAATAATAATATATTTCAGCAAAGAAATCCTACCAAATAACAAATATATACTAAAATGCTTTTTATATTAGATGAGAATAGAGTTGTAGTAGAAGAAAAATGAAGGAGGTTTTCTCATATAAATGGTCTTGGTATTTTTACTCTTTGGAAAACTGAATGCTGAAAGGACTCTGTATTACTTTTAAACCTTTTTATCAACAGAGATACTATTAAAAAATTAAACTGAGAATTTATAATGAAAGAATATTTTCACTAAGAAAATCTCTCCCATTTTTCTGATAGGCTCTAAAATAGGGTATTTCTAATACATACAAAATACTTATCTGGCTTTTTATTAGTGTTGACTCTTAGTGTCAAGAACAAAATACTATTCCTTGAGCTTTATTTAAAGAAGAAACAATTATTGGAAATCAGGTAGTTTTGTATTTCCACACATTATAAATAACTTTTCAAAATTGAGTCAATCATGTTTATTTGTCAAGAATCTTTGAATCAACATGTCAGTCAAAACTTCCATACATCTTTTAGTTTTACAGCATCATTTTGAAAGTAGAGGCATTTTTTTAAATCTTATTTTTTATTTTTTTATTAATTTTAATGAAACTTTACAGAGACTTTGGATTTCCATTCATTCATTGTTTCACTTTTCTCCTTCCCCGCCCCCCCCCAGTTCTGCTCTTTTCTTTGAAAAGTAAAAAAAAGAAAAATTCTTTCATTGTTTTACAATCTCTCCCCCACGTTCACTCTACCATGCAGCCTTCGTTCTGGACTCCTGTCATAACAATAATACCGAATAATATATCCCTTTTAAACAGTTCTCTCCCTTATCTTTTTCAATGCAGTATGCATAATTTATTATTGTACAAATGCTGCCCTGTGACGTGTTCTACAAGCAAAGGACTATTGATCATGGGGAGTCGTACTAGAAAGAGGAGGCTGTGACTCTTTCCCAGCCATGCCAGACATAGCCCATTATCTACCATCATTTAATGGTGTGATACACTCTCCACATCAACACCATAGACAGAGGTGGCTACGTTTACAACCTCTCCATCCGATTCACACCCTGAAGGGAAAAGGAAATGCTGTACAAATAGGTTGGATCCCAGGGCTGATTTAGAGAGGGAAGAAGTTTCCATTTGTCAGAGCCAAATGAAGAAGCTTGAGAGAAAGCAAAATTGGGTGTTTGGAATTAAGCGCCAGGGCCCCCAGTCTAATGGGTAATAGAGTCATTAATTCTGCTGATTAACTTGGCCTTGGGGTTCATGGAAATGACATCCACCTCCTTTTCTTTTTCCCCCCTTTTTTATAAGCTCAGACTGTGGAACGAGGGAGCATAAAAATACAAGCTAATTAGAGAGAAACCAGGAGAAAAGAAGCATGGAGAAGAAAAAGGCAGTTTGAGCCTTAATGAGACTTGTTTGGGGAGAGAATGTGACAGGCTCTTCAAAAGCATTATTGTCAAATGTGTCACTGTTTCATAGATGGCTAGTGCTACCTTTGAGTTTCATGCTGATAGTTAATGATTTGAAGCTATAAAAAGATTGAAAAGGTAAAAGGGAAAATGTCAGACTCAACTGGATTTTAATGAGCTTATTTTTTCCCCCTAAGGAAAACAGTGTTGGGAAGTAGAGAAAGTTTGCCTTCTTTCCTCCCTTCGCTCTCTGGATTTCCATTTCTTTCTCAGAGACACCCTTGGCAAAGGAACAGTGGGACGGAGATATCAAAGGTCTAACCTCAAAGATCTGGGACGTCTTAGTTTTCTGAGAGGAGGAGTGGTTGTGGGGACAGCACAGGGGTTTGAATGACAACAATAAGGAGAGATTGATGGAAATGATGGCAATAGCACTTGTTTGTTTTTTGGTGACGTGCTGAGCAGAAGCCATCTTCACACTGTGAGATGTAACAAAGAAATCCAAAGTGATTACGCAGGTTCATTTGTCAGTATCATTGCTCCAGCTATTGCTGTGTGCAACAATGAGATGACAAGGCATTTATTGCTGATGGTTGGTTATTAGTCGCATTATAGGAAACATTAGAGTGGAGCCAGCTACATAGACCAGGGAGACAATCGCTATCTGGGCTCTGAACGCAGCGGGATAGCCTTGTCATTAAATTTGGTGCTGCCAATTTAATTTTTTTTTTAAAAAAATATATAAACTGGAAAGAAACTTTGAAAATGAATTCTGTAACCCCATTTTTACCTTAATAGTAACTGTCAGGATTTGCTCCCCAGGCGCTCTGTGAAGCATTGGGTTGTGGAGTACAAAGAAAAAACTCCTGTTTTTTAAAAAATAAAGCAATGCCAGTAGGAAAAGCAGAACTAAATTTCACTCCCCCGCCCCACCCTGGATTATTTTCTTGTGGCGTTTGAGACATTAAATTACAGATCTGATTATGGTATTGTACCTAGGCACATATTATGGATCAGGTACCAGGGTCAAACTAACTGCCTTGCCAGCCAGCTATTTGCTGATGAATTCCTTTTGGAAAGAAGTCACCTAGATTACTGATTTGAAAGTAGGTTGCCCATGTTGTTGCAAAGCTAGAAGCTGTCTAGAGAATGGGGACCTAAAGTCTTTTATGTTGCTTCAGAATTTGTCATCTGTATTTATCAACACAAACCCCTTTGAGCTCTGCATGGATCTGAGCTTGCCAACTCCAAATTGTATTTTTTTGGTCCATTTACTTGTGGAAGGATTGCAACACAGAGAGATAAAAATGATTTGGAGAATACCTTGTGGAGCAGAGAGAATTCAGTTTTTTGTTGTTGTGTGTATCTATGGTGTGTGTCTATGCCTATTATCTATACCTATACATAGGGAGCTAAGGTAAGAAACTGCACTATAATCCCAAGTGTACATGGTTCAAGTCCACCAGCTTCTCCATGGGAGCATAGGCAATCTCCACCCTGTAATTAACTGCCTCTCAAAACCCATTGGAGGGTCAGCCAAGGGGCGGTTCTGACTGGATAGCACACAACAACTTACTTCTCTCTCTCCCTCTCTTTTTCTCTCTATCTCTGTAATATCTCAAGTTCTCTCCCTCCTTCCCTCCCTCTCTCTCTCTCTCTTCCCCCACCCCAACTCCAATCTCTATCTTTATCTATCTATGTTTCTGCATCTGTTGCTGTTCTGTTGTTAGGTGCCATTGAGTCAAGAATGACTCCTACCGACTATATGAACAGCCAATTTAAAACCTGCCCTATCTTGTGCCATCCTCATTATCTATGACATACTGGAACCTATTGTTGAAGTCACTGTGTAAATCCATCTCTTTAGAGGTCTTCATCTACTTTGCTGATCCTTAATTTTTCTAAGTGTAATATCTAAGGAATAGTTTTGTTTAGCTACATGTCCAAAGTATGAAAGATGAAGCTTCACCATCTTTGCCATGGAGCACACTTGCTGCACTTTCTCTAAGATATATATCTGTTTATTCATTTGGAAGTCCATGGTATATTCAGTACTTTTCTTGAGCACCACAACTCATAGGTACCAATTCTTCTGTTATCCTTATCCATTTTTCACCTCTCTGGTGCATAACAGGTAATTGAAAAGACCGTGGCCTGAATCAGGTGCACCTTAGTCTTCAAACAGATTTCATTTATTTGCAGCATTTTGGAGAAGTCCCTAATAGTAGACTTGCTAGGTGCAATACATCCCTGGCCACATAGTCATTTAAAACAGTTCTTGCCTTCATCTGTTCCAATGCAATATTCATTATTTATCCCCTCTTTTCTTAGTTTCCCCCCAACTCCCATGTCAATCCTGTTTTATATCAGTGATGTTATGCAATATTCGTCCTTTTGTGACTGAGATACTTCACTCAGCATACTGTCCTCCAGAGTCACTGATGTTATGTAATATTTTATGAGTTTCTTGCTTTTCAGTGCTGAGTGGTGTCCCATTGTGTAAATATAACATAGTTTTTCCTATCCATTAATTTGTTTATGGGCTATCTAGAAGTCCTAATCCACAATATGAACAACAGTCTACCAAGCATCTTGAAAAATCTACAATCAGAAGAGAATAAAATAGATGAATGGGACCTTCAAAGAATCAAATCCTTATGTACATCAAAAACCTTTTCTAACAGGATAAAAAAGAAATCCACAGAAGGGGGAAAAATATTTGGTAATGACATATCTGATAAAGGACTCAGGTGTAACATTTATAGAATACTCCAGAACCGCAACAAAAAGAGGTAAACAACCAATTACAAGATGGGCGAAGGATCTGAACAGACACTTTACCAAAGAAGACATTCAGATCTCAAACAAACACATGAAGCTCTAAGACAGATACAAATCACAACAACTATGAGATATCATCTCACCCTAGTTAACAATAGCAAAGTTCTACAAAGCAGCAAGCAACAAATGCTGACAAGGTTGTGGAAAGATTGGAATCTTTATTCTGTTCTGCTGGGAGTGTAAAATGGTACAACTACTATGGAAGGCTTTATGGCACTTTCTCAAAAAGTTAGAAATAGAATATCCTAGAATATATATATGTCTTTTTTCTTAAATAACTTGAGAAATTTATTAAGACCAAATATTCTATGTCACACTAAAAATCATTCAAGCTTAAAAAAAAGTTAGAAATAGAAATACTTTATGACCCAGCAATTCCACTACTAGGAATGTACTCAAAAGAAACCAGAGCTGCCACCCAAACAGATATATGCACACCCATGTTTATTGCTATGTTATGCACAACGGCAAAGAGATGGAAACAACCCAAGTACCCATCCTTACCTTTTTAATCTACAAAACAGATCATTTGACAGGCTGGACTTTATGAGGAGGAATGAGGCATCAAGATTGGAAGAAAATACATCAACAACCTGTCCTATGCAGAAACACAATTTTGTCTGCTGAAATTGAGGAGCACCTGAACTTTTTGCTGCAGAAGGTCAAGTATTGTTGTGTTCAAGATGAATGGAAACTCAATATCATTTAAAAAGAATATATAATTAGGCATTATATATACATGGCAACAGCTTAGAATAAGAGATATATTGCTAAGAGGTCCAGGGGGAGACAGAGAGGTGATTGTGCAATAGTGAATGAATATTAAAAAAAAACAAAACAAAAAAAGTGAACTGGAGGAGGGGGAAAGGAGGGAGAAGGAGTAAAAATGTACAACAGTGAGTGAATGAAAATCTAACTCTTCTGTAAACTTTCATTAACATAACAATGAAAATAAAAAAATATTAAAAAGGAAAGAAGAAAACAAAGATTCTCATCACTGGGCCAATTGGCAAAATCATGATAGATGGAGAAGAGACTGAGATTGTTAGCAATTTCAGCTTCCTTAGTTCCACAATTGACCCTCTTCTTGTACTAGCAGTCAGGAAATCAAAAGACAAATTTCACACACACCATGTTTATTGCTGCGTTGTTCACAGTAGCAAAGAGGTGGAAACAACTCAAGTACCCATCAACAAATGAATGGATAGAGAAACTGTGGTATATTCACAAAACAGAATACTATGCATTATTGAAAAACAAGGAATACATGTAATATTATACAGAATAGGTGATCCTGGAAGACATTATGTTAAGTGAAATATTTCAGTCACAGAAGGACAAATACTGCATAATGCCATTATTTTAAAACAGGACTGACATCAGGGTTGGGGGAGAACTAAGAAAAGAGGGGATAAATTATGTACACTGCATTGAAATAGATAAGGAATTGAACTGCTTAAAAGGAATATATGATTAGGTATTATTTGCATGACAATAGTCCAGAATAAGAAAGAGCTGCATAGTAAAGTGGAGTGGGGGGTGGGGGATGGGGATTGTATAACAATGAAACCAATTTTTTTTAAGAGAAAAGCAAACTGGAGGAGAGAGGGGGGTAGGAAGAAAAATGTACAACAGTGAATGAATAGAAATCCATGTTCTCTATAAACTTTCATTAAAATATCTTTTTTTAAAAAAGATGAATTGCATTGAGAAAGTGTGCTGTCAGGGAACTCTCCAGAGTGCTGAAGAGCAATGATGTCAGTCTGGAGGCTAAAGTTGTGCCTGAACCAAGCCATAGTCTTTGAGATTATTTGCTATGCATCAAAGAGTTAGACAATGACTAATATTACTTGCTATGATCATATGTGTTGTTATATGTTCAAATGATGACTGTTATTGTCCATCATGCACTGTGGAGAGTGTGATCTAGAGGAATACAAAATATTCCTAATTCTATTGATTGGTATTTGGTGCATCCTCATTCAATGGCTACCTTCAACTCATTGATTACTGCAGGTTTTTTTACTATAAGAGTTATGTTTGAGATGTTCTCATGAAAAGAAGTCCATCAGGGTCAAAGCTGATGAGTGTGTGGGTATCCAATAGCACCTTTTTACTCTATTTCTCTGTTTTCCCAATGCTCATCAAGACAGGCTATTATATCGTGAGGCAGTAAGACATACTCATCTTGTTGAAAGCACCATTCTTTGTGCCTCGACAATTCTTGAATGTGTGGTATGCTCATGCCCAGGTGAGCAGGGCTGTCACAGTGTTGTTAAAAATGTGCATGTCTGATTAAACCAGATGTTGATCAACCACACAATGTAATGTAATCCTTGGTAAACTCACATGGTGTTACACTGTAAAATGTGCATTGGTGCTTGCCTAGTCTCTGTCACTCTTTGATTTTCATAGAGTCCAAACCAACTCATAGCTGACCCTCCAGCAGGCTGTAAATTCCACAAGGGGATTGTCCATTTCCCCCTAGGCAGTTTTGGTGGATTCAAGACAACTGTCTATGGTTTGGCAGTGGAATTCCATACCCACTAGGCCCCCAAAACTCCCTATTTGTCCTGTAACTGCATTTAAGTTAAATGGCTGAGTTGATCACTTGTACCTAACTCCAATGAACATTTTGTGTGTGTGTGTGTGTGTGTGTAAACACCTCAAACATAATGCTTGCAGCAAAAAAAGTCCTTTTTTTTTTAAACGAGCTGAAAGAACTCAATGAATGAGAATGCACCCAAATACAGTTGATATGATTAGGAATGTTTTAGATTCCTCTGGGCTGCATTCTTAGCAATTCCTGGACAATAATAGCTGCTACGTATAGCCACTCACGTGATAATGACAAGCATCAACAATTGTCTTCATTCATTTGTATTATTAAACTATGCTGTATGTTAATACTAATTTGTGTAATAGTCCTTCAAATTGGGTATTCATTTTATTGGGACACAACGTGTGTTTATTACACCTGGGGAGTGTGTGTGCATGTATATTCCCCTGTCAAAGCCAAGGTCATTGCAATTATGTGCTATGCATCAGAGAGCTGGACAAAAATAAGGATGATAAGAAGGAGGATAGATGCCTTTGAGTTGTGGTGCTGGAGAAGAGTATTAAATATTTCATGGATTGTCAAAAGAACAAACAGGTTTTCCCTGGAGAGGTTGAAACAAGATCACTCCTTGGAGGCAAGGTTTTTTGAAGCTCTCTCTTATATCCTTTAAACATGTTGCCTGGAGGTGCCAGTCCTTGGAGAGGGCCATCATGTCAGGAAGGGTGGAGGGACAGTGCGGGAGAGGAAGACCCTGGATGAGATGAATTGACATAGTAACTGGAGTAATGAGGTTAGGTATATTGGAGACAGTGAGACTGGCTCAGGACAGGGCAGTGTTCAGAGCAATTGTATATATAGGGCAGTATTGAGAGCTGTGAATCACAGGTGCCCAAATGGCACATAATAACAGACCACAGAGTGTTATGTTGCTAACCTAAAGGCCATGCTTCTCTTGCAGTTTCAATCCACGTATGGCTCCTAGGGAGAAAGATGGGCAATGTCCTCCCGTGGAATTTACAGCCTTGGAAACCTAATGGAAAGTCAGCTATGAGTTGATTCTGACTTGATGGCAGTGATTGTCATTCATTGTCATTGCTGTGGAGTCAGAACTGACTCACATGGTTCTCGGGAAGGAAAATTATTTGCCAATTCAATTTTTTTTCACATATCCACTCTAAGAATATTAATCACATTAATTATGCTATATGGTCGTCATTATTTATCATTGCCAAATTTTCTACCACCTTTGTTTTAAAGGAAAAAAAAGATATTTCTACTTTAAAAAATAATTTAACTTGTTCCAGTCTAGCATTCCAGAACACTTTAAGACACTAATTACCATTCAGACCAAGACGGTTTTACTTTTAGGTAGATGGAGACTTTGAGATTTAAATAGATTCTTCGGAGCTGTAGCCATTATCTGACTATAACTTCTGTGGTGACCACTGAAGGCAAAGATGCACACTTTTACTCATTATCAGTGACTTTCTTCCAGATAGAGTGCTTTCTGCAATGGTAAGCAAGATGCAGGCAGGTTAGGTCTTGCCTCTGTGGATATGGGGCCCTGACATAACTAGATGCAGGTGCAAGGTGGGGAGGCAGGATGAGAAGGTAAGGTTCAGAGGTTTCACTTCCACATGTTTTGTTCCACCAGGCACTATCTCCTTGGTGCATCCTTTGTTATCTGCTATCATTTGAGATTCTGTACTTTCCCCCATCTCTAGGGAGGATGCTGTGGCTTGACTCAATTGTCAAAGTGAAGTGGCCTGGAACAAAACACAGGCATATTTTGAATGTATTTTATGTTCAGTTTCTTATCACTGCCATAAAGCAAACAATGTAATAAAGCATGTCTCAAGCATATTTTTTTGTTTCCCAGTATATGTAAATGTTAAGTTTAGATTAAAGTACAGTATACTAACTGTACCAGAGCATTATAAAGATGTATGAAATACTGCTGAAATTACCAAAACTTGACACAGAAACAGGAAGTGAGCCCATGCTATTTGGAAAATGGCACTGATAGATTTGTTTAATGCAGAGTTGCTGACAACCTGAACTTTGTGAAAAACACTATGTCTGTGAATGAAATGAAGTGCAATAAAATGGGAGGTGCCTATGTTTCAGTTTTGGAGTTTTCTCATCCTAAGATCCTCAGCCATGTGTGTTGACACAGTGAGTGCAGCAGGATTATGTCATGGATTTTGAGGATGGCACATGAGAGAACGGGATTCTGATCTATTGGTCATAGGGTTGCTGTGAGCTGTATTCAACTCAACAGCACCTAACAGCAACAGCTCAATAGTGTGACGTAACACAAAGTTTTATTTCTCGTATTTTACCAAGATTGTTTTAAACTTAGTATGTAATTCTGGGTTCTTTATATTTTAAATGTCAATGACTTCTCCTGATGGCAGAAGGCTTCATTTCAGACCTTTGGAAAAGCAATTGCAAAAGCAAATTTTATCTCCTATTTGCTTATCTAGAAATGCACCTCCCCCCCTTTAAAGAAATTATATTGGCTTGCATTCAAACTTTGTATACATTATGTTTTGTTCATACTCATTGTGTTTCACACATTACTTCATTCACATTATGTTTCATACATTCCCATACATTGTGTTTTATGAGTTGATCTCTTGATTGTCTTAATGGTGTTGACACTAGAAATTGATTTATGTGTTAACTGAGGATGGGTATGAAGAAGGTTCCTGAAGTATGGAAGGTATTTTTACAAAGTTCACTGAGGAAAGTAAGAGTAGGTTCCAGCTGGGAGGGTATTGCTTTTAACTCACTATCATCATAGTAACACTCCATAGGGTTTCTGAGACTGTGAATCTTTATAGAAAGAATTTGTCTGCCCATCTTTCTCCCATGGAGCTTCTGGTAGATTTGAAATACTGATTTCAGCCTGTGGGCTCCAGCCAACCAGGGCTCTTGGGGACCGTCATTTCTCTTAGGGCCCTCTTGAGGAATTCCCCCACATAGGAAGGCTTTCCTGATGTTTGTAAGAGATACCGAGCATATTTCATTTGTGCTTTTCTGTCATTGCACTTTCTCCATTTTATTAAGTTATTCATTCCCATGTTATCTTCTATATCAGGACATAATAATATCAGAACAAAGAAATTAAAAACATTTGAAATGGTTAGTTCTATTTTCCAGTGGAAGATTCAAGTAAGAAACAATGAGAGAAATCCAGTAGCCTCAATTAAATTTCCTGCTCTTTAGCTTTCCAAGCCCCTCACCCTGGCCCTTGTACTTTCTGCAGCTTGGCACTAGTTCTTGTCTTAGAAGCTCTTTGGGAACATACATATGCTTCATGTACTCCTTTCCATGCCAGCCACTACTCTTTAACCTACTATTCTAAAGTTAAAAGCAGAATCTATGTTTCTAAAAACAAAGCTATATATATCTTATATTAGCATCTTGTCTTCCATAATCATGTTCTTTAACATTATCAAAAAGTTTGTAAGAAGATAAAGAAGCCTAAATAGAGGTCAACACACTGTCCCTTCTCAGAATTGCTCTGTTAAAATAGCTTTAACTGAGAATCTTACTACAGGTAGCATATGTGTGGTACTGTATATTTTATCATTATCTTTGTGAGCATTTTCACCAGACTCTTTTTACAGCTACACTTAAGCTACGTGAGCAGGAACTCTTCATACTAATTGCACACAGCCGCAAGTGGAGGCATAGAGAATGACTTGTCCAAGGGCAAGCAGCTACTAAGTGCTGAGTTTGATGATCGAATTAATATGCCTCCTGTTCCAATTCTCCAGTAAGCTTTCTCATACCAAATTCTGTTTGACACATATTTACAAGATTAAAGGACCTTATATATTTTTTGTTTGTTTTATTAGTGTAAAAAGTAATATACATTGTTTTTCATTAATATATGTTGTATTTCATGCAGTCCTCTATTCACACTGTGTTTCACATTATCATTCCCATATACTATATTTTACAAAATTAATCCATATTGATCCATGCCTATCATTATCCCACCTTTTCAGATTCCATTGGATCTTTCCTAATTCTATCACCCTCTAGCTTTGCACACCAAACTGCAAACTGAAGATTTCCTCCCTTCCCACTCTCAGCCCCATCTCCTCCAGCCCCTCTCCGTTTGGACTTTGGGTACACATCTTATGATTAATCCTTCTATTTTTACAATAATGGTCTTACGCAGTGTTAGTTCTTATGAGACTGAGTTAATTCACTCAGAATAATGCTCTTCAGCCTCCTCCATGTTATATAGTATTTTTCAAAATCATTGTTTCTGAGTGCTGCATAGTATTCCATTGTGTGAATGTACCACAATTTTTCAGTCCATTTGTTTCTTATTGGACATTTTGACTGTTTCCACTTTCTTAACTACTGTGAATAATACTGCTATGAACATCAATGTAAAAATCTCCATTTGTATCTCGGTTCTATTTTTTTTTTTTTTTTTTTAGGTATATTCCTAGCAGTGGAATAGCTGGGTCATATGGAACTTCCATGTCAGCTTTTTCAAAAATGCCAAACTGACTTGCAGAGTGGTTATACTATTTCATAATCTCACCAACAGTGTGTGAGAGTTCCAATCTGTCCACATTCTCTCCACTATTTATTGCTTGCTGTCCTATTAAACTTTACCACTCCTACAGGGGTGAGCTTGTTTTCTCTTTATGGTTTTGATTTGCATCTCTCTTTTGTTAGTGATTTTGAGCATTTCTTCATGTGTCCATTGGCCATCTGAATGTCTTCCTCTGTGAAAAAACTTTCCATGTCTTTTGCCCATTTTGTAATTGGGTTATTAGCCTTTTTCTTGTAGAGGCTCTGTAGGATTCTCTAAATTTTTGTTATGAAATGGCATTGCCAAATATTTTTGCCCAGTTAGTAAGTTTTCTTTTCATCCTATTAGAAAAAGGTTTTTATACACACAGTAATTTAATCTTTAGGAGGTCTATTCATTTGTATCACCCTCTCTTTGTCTTTTTCTAGATGTTTTTGCTAGCTTCTTAGTATCATCATAGACTAGGCCTTCTAAGTTTTGTCCCATTTTATCTCTTATGATCTTTATGGTTTTGGGCATTCCCCCTAGGTCTCTGATCCAACCTGAGTTTATTTTTATGTCTGGTGTGAAATGTGGATCCTCTTTTAGCTTTTTAGAGATAGAAGTCCAATTTTCTCAGCACCATTTGTTGAAGAGGTTGTGACTTGTCCATTTGATAGGCTTGCCGAACACCAATGACTGTAGATAGATGGGTTAATTTCTAGGTTCTCAGTTCTGATGCATTGGTCTCTGTCATTGTATCAGTACTATGCTGTTTTCACTATTACAGCTGTATAGTATTGTGCTTAGGTGAAACCTATACTTGGACCATGAGGCAGTCATCAGAACAGAGCAAGAAAACACTGCATGGTTCAAAATAATGGGGAAGGCTGTGCGTCAAGGATGTGTCTCATCTTCATATATTTTCAATCTATACGTGGAACAGATTATCCAGGAGGCTGGGCTCTCTGAGGAGAAATATGCCATCAGGATTGCAAGAAGACCCATCAACAACCTGTGTTATGCAGATGAAACAACCTTGCTTGCTGAAACTGAGGAGGACCTAAAGCATGTGCTGCAGAAGATCAAGGACTGCAGCTTTTGATACGTATTGAAGCTCAACATCAAGAAAAAAAAATTCTCACCACTGGGACAATTGACGGCATCATTATAGATAGTTAAGAGATTGAGATTGTTGAAAGCTTCAGTTTGCTTGGCTCTACAATCTACACTCTTGGTACCAACAGCCAGGAAATTAAAAGATGAATTGCATTGGGAAAGTCTGCTGTCAGAGACCTCTCCAAAGTACTGAAGAGCAATGATGTCAGTCTGGAGACTAAGGTGTGTCTGATACAGACCATGGTTTTTGCAATTACATGCTATGTATCAGAGAGCTGGACAATGAGTAGGGATGATAGAAGAAGATTTGATGCCTTTGAGCTGTGGTTTTGGAGAAGAGTGTTGAATATACCATGGACTGCTAGGAGAACAAACAACTTCATCCTGGAGACGGTGAAGCTAGGCTGCTCCTTAGAGTCAAGGATTCTCAAGCTCTGTCTGACATACTTTGGACATGTTGCAAGGTGGGAATCAGTCCTTGGAGAGGGGCATTATGCTTGGGAGAGTGAAGGGACAGCACAGGAGAGAAAGACCCTCAGTGAGATGGATTGAATTAGTCATTGGGGTAATAGGGGTAGATGTGTCAGAGACAATAAGATTGGCAAGGGATAGAGTAGGGTTTAGGGCTGTTGTACATAGGGTCACTATGAGTCGCAGGCGACTTAACGGCACATAACAACAACAACAACAAAAGTAGGTTTTGAGATTAGGAAATGTTATGCCTCCCACTTCATTCTTGTTTTTTAAGAAGTGTTTTAGGGAGCAGTCTGTCTGCAATCGCCTCCAGCTTTAAGAAGACAAGCATGTCGACTTGCCAGCGAAAGAGGATGAGTTTCAAGCTTGAACTCATGGGAGAACAGAACCAGCAAATCCGATAAGCTTTTGATCTCTTTTTGATGCTGATGGAATGGCACCATTGATGTCAAAGAACTTAAGGTGGCAATGAAGGCCCTGGGCTTTGAGCCCAAGAAAGGAGAAATAAGAAAATGATCAGTGAGACTGATAAGAAACGGGAAAAATGATCTTCAGTGATTTCTTGACCGTGATGACTCAGAAAATGTCTGAAAAAGATACCAAAGAATAAATCCTGAAAGCTTTCAAGCTCTTTGATGATGATGAGACTGGGAGCATATGTTTCAAAAATCTGAAATGAGTGACTAAGGAGTTGAGCAAGAATCTCACTGTTGAAGAACTTTAGGAAATGATTGATGAGACAGATCAAAATGGAGACAGAAAAGTCAGTGAGCAAGAGTTTCTGCAGATCATGAAGAAGACAAGCCTTTACTAAAACAGCTTCTGTTCCTCCAAGCACACTTCACTGAATCCAGTGCCTGCCTTCATGTGCAACCTCTTTCTAAGACACCCAGCTGTTTCTCTCCACCAATGTCTCTGTGACTTTAGCACCAACTTCCTTTCTATTCTCCCTTTGACTGGGTTCTTTGATTGTTAAGTTCTTTGCAAAATGACCAGTGATCATTTGTCCCTCCCCTAAGACAGAACCAGAGAGCTTTAGAATAGAGAAAATGAAGAAGATTGGAAAGGTTTCTCCTCCCTTCATCCCTCTTCTCAAAGATTCTCACGAACATCTAAACACAAGACAGCTCAATAGACTAGCACAGATCTTCCTGTTGCCACAAGCAACAGACCCGTTTTGGTGGTTTGCTATTGACAGTAGAAGTCAGGTCTCTCTTAGATAAACCCTTGTGAATCTTAGTGTTTAGAATTTTATGTGTGCTTAATGGTTTTGGTCTAGTCTAAGAAAAAAAAAATCTGCTTTGTAAAGGTGCAAAAAACAAGAAGTGTTTTAGGGAGCTCTGGTGGCCTAGGGGGAAGAAGTTGCACTATAATCTCGAAGGTGCACAGTTTGAATACACCAGATGCTCCACTGAAGAAAGAGGGACAAACTCGTCCTGTGCCTATTGTATCTGGTTCAACAGAACACAGTAAGAATTTTTTTTTAAAAGAAGTGTTTTGCTTATTCATAATCTCTTATACTTGCCAATTGCATTTTCTGTCTCTGAAATATGAATTTGGTATCTATGTTATGATTGTGTTGAACAGGATGACTACTTTTGGTATGATTATCATTTTCACTATATTGAATCTTCCTATCCATGAGCAGAGAGCTCTAAATGGCCTAGTGGCAAGATGCTGTGCTGCAGTCTTGAAGGCATGCAGTTTGAGGCCACTAACTGCAACGTGGAAGAAAGATGGGAAATGGACTCCTCCTGTGTGATTATCTGCCTCTGGAAACCTGAAGAGAATCAGCTATGGGTCAGTTTCAACTCTAGGTACACAACACACACACAACAAATCTGTGAATAGGGAGCGTTATCCCACTTATTTATATCTCTTATTGTTTGTCACAGTAGTGTTTTATAGTTTTCTTTATAAAAGTCTTTTGGTTCTCTAGTTAGTTTTACTCCCAAGTATCTCAATTTGTGGTTGGTTATTTTAAATGCTATTGCTTCCTTAATTTCCTTTTCTGTGTCTCCTTTGTTACTGTAGTGGTATCTCGCTAATTTTTGTGTATTGTTCTCTTATCCTGCCACTTTCCTAAATTGATTTATTAAGTCTAACAGTTTTTTTGGTTGAGCCCTTGGGATTTTCTGTGAACATTATTAAATCATCTGCATATAATGACAATTTTGCCAACTCTTTGCCAATTTGGCTGCCTCATTTCTTTTTCTTGTCATATTACCCTAGAAAGTGCTTGCAATACAATATTTAATAAAAGTGGTGAAAATGGACACCCTTGGCTGGTGCCTATTCACAAGTGGAATATCTTTAGTCTTTCTCCATTGCGAATAATGTTAACTCTTTGTTTTGTATATGTACTTTTCACTATGTTGAGGAAATTCCCTTCTATTCCTATTTTGCTGAGTGTTTTTTGTTTTGTTTTGTTTTTCTTATACTGACTTATTTACAAAGTTTGTATACATTGTTTTTCACACCAAATTTTCCCCATTTGTTTCACCCACTCCTTCCTCCACAAATCATATTGTGTGACCCTATGATTAACCACCCCTCACCCTGCCATCCTCATCCCTCTGCTCCCACCCTGCCCCCCCCTTGGATCCTAATACTTGTTCTACAATAATAGTCTTATACAATATTTATTCTTATGGGACTGAGTTAATTCACTTAGCATAATGCTCTCCAGTCTCTCCAAAGTTAGGTAGTAATTTACAAAATCATTGCTCTTGCATGCTGGATGAATGTACCATAATTTCTCAATCCATTGTATTGTGGTTGGACATTTGTGCTATTTCCATGCTCTTGCTATAATGGATAACACTGTTATGAACATTGGTGTACAAGTTTCCATTTGTGTCTCAGTTCTCATTTTCTTGGGGTATACTCCAAGCAGTGGAATAGCTAGGTTATATGTAATTTCTATGTTCAGCTGTTTGAAGAATCAACAAACTGCTTTCCAGAGTAATTATACCATCCTCCATCAAATGATATGATAATATGTTTGTTCTTCTTTGATTTATTGATGTAATAAATGACATTAATGTTTTCCTTATGTTGAACCATTCTTGCATATTTGTTATGAGTCTCACTTGGCTATGATTAGTTATTTTTTTGGATGTGCTGTCTGAGTCTATTGGCTAGGATTTCGCTAAAGATTTTTGCATCTATGAGAGATATTGGCCTGTGGTTTTCTTTGGTAATATCTGTGCTTGGGTTTTGGTATTAGGGTCTATAACATGACTCTAGGAATATTTCTTCTTTTTCTTTCTTTTTTAAGTAATTTATGTAGAACTGGTGATAGATCTCTGTTTGATAGATTTCATCAGTGAATCCATCTGGGCCAGGATTTTTTTTTTCAGGTGGGAGGAGTCTTATGACTTGCTCTATTTTTTCTTTTGTGGTGAGTCTGTTCAAGTGTTCTACATCTATCTGTGTCAATCTTGGTAGGGCATGAGTTTCAAAGAATTTGTCCATTTCCTCTAGGTTTTCAAAGTTGTCAGAGTATAGCTTTTTATAATATTCCAATACTATCAATTTAATTTCATCTGATTCTGTTGTGATGTCACCTAGATGATTTATTACTTGAGTCATTTGTGCCTTGTTTTTATTTTCTTTTTTTAATATTGCTAATTGTTTGTCTATAAACCTTTTGAAGAACAAGTTCTTGGTCTCGCTGATAGTTTCCATTATTTTTCTTCTTTATTTTAGCTCTTGTCCTAATAATTTTCTTTCTTTGAGAGGCTGAGGGGTTAGATTTTTCCTTTTTTGTGTTGATGAAGATGTTGAGTTAGGGCTTTAGTTTCACTTCTTTCTTCATTTTTTTGAACTATATATGATCCAATTTGAAGTACAACATCGTGAGTGACAGGATTATATCCATACGCTTACAAGGACGTCCAGTGAATACCACTATCATTCAGATATATGCACCAACA
>NW_006399820.1:12803022-12810567 GCF_000299155.1 Elephantulus edwardii | reverse complement strand
AACAACAACAACAACAACAACATAATCCATATAATTTTTTTTGGTGTCTCTGTGTAAAGGGCTTCCCTTAGAATTTCTTGCAGAAATTCTTATTTTCACAAATACATTTAGTTCCTGTTTTTCTGCAAATGACTAGATTGCTCCTTCATATTTGATGGACAACTTTGCTGGATGGGTACAGGATCCTTTATTGGCAATTGTTCTCTTTCAATCTTCTGTAAACACCTTTCCATTGACTTCTTGCTCGTATGATTTCTCCTGAGAAATCAGAATTTAGTCTAATAGGGTCTCCAAAGTACTGAAGAACAGTGGTATCACTCTGGAGCCTAAGGTCCACCTGATACAGGCAATGGTCTTTGCAATTACTTGCTATTCTAGGGAGACACAATATAAACAAAAATAAAATATTGACACTTTAATGACCACTTCCAACATTCAGAGCTGTCAAGATATTAAATTGAAGATGCAAACACACTTTCTTTACATAGATGGCACTTGATTTAATAGGAGTTCAATAAGACATTTGATCTCCCGCTTAATTTCTGTCCCCATGGCTGTATTTACTAGTCCCTCTTCTTTGTTTTCAACTTTTGCATTCCTGCCACCAGTTATTATTAACACACCTCAACTGCCTGTTTGATCTGTTTCAGACTGAAAAAGTTGGTTGTTGTTATTGTTGAGTCAAGTGCTGTTGTGATGCCATGAACAACAGACTTGAATTCTGTCTTATCCTGTGATATCCTCATCATCTCTGATGCACTTGAGTTCTTGCTGAATTGCTGTGTCAATCCACCTCACTGGAAATCTTCCTCTCTCTTGCTGACCTTTTGCCTTTCCAAGCATAACACTTAACTTCACAATTCTTGCTTGAAAGGAACCTGCTGTTTACACCTTTTCTAAGAAATATATATCCTTTGGCAGTTCCTGGGATATTCAGTACTCTTCTCAAAATGACAGTTCAAGGGCATCAATTTGCCTTCTACCATCCTATTCATTATTCAGCAAGTAATTTAAAAGGGCATTACTTAAATCAGGCAGACCACAGTCTTCAAACTGACATCATTGCTCTTCAGTATTTTTGAGAAATCCCTCACACAGAACTTGCCCAGATCAATACATCTCCTTATCTTCTGAATGCTGGCACCAAGGGTGTTCACTGTACATACCTGTAAAATTAAATCATTGACAGTTTCAATCCTTTCTCCATCTATCATGATATTGCCCATTGGTCCAGTGACCTTTGTCTTCTTGAGGTAATTCATATTGGAGACTGCACTCTTTTGCCATCTATAGCAAGCAAGTTTCAGGTCCTCCTCCCTTTCAGCAAGCAAGGTTGGGACATCTGCTTAACTCTGGGGTTTGATAAGTCTTCCTCTGATCCTGAAGCTACATTCTTTTTCATAGAGTCAAACATTCTTCTAAGTGGCATAGCACTGGTCTGTCCATTTTCTGTACAAAGGTAGCTCATGGTTGCTGTGATGTTAAACACTGTGACATTGATATGTCAAATGCGATAACGGGTACCCATGGTGGACAGTGTTTGGTGGAGCTCCTCAATTAAAATAAGCTGGGAAGTAGGAGTGACATCACTTCCAAAATAGCTTGCCTCTGAAAACTCTATGAACTTGGAGAAATGATGAAAGTTATATAAGTGTTCAGGTCTTTCCTTCATAGGGTCACTATGACTTGGTGGTACTTAACAACAACAACAACCACCTCTTCAATGATTTTCTAAATGTACAGACTAAATAGGTATGGGAAAGGATACAACCCTAAAGTCCTCTATTTCTTCATCTTTGGCTTTAGTACAGTATAGGTTAAGGTTCATATCTGTTGTTCATAAGCTTGCGATGAATTATAGTTGACTCTACCAACAATAGGAAAGAATATCAACCCTTGTAACATTTTCAACACAGAGGTTAAAAGAAAAAGAAATCTCAAATTTATAAAGAAAGAATAATATATTGACCATCCAAAACATGATAAGTTATTGTCTTGATGATGAAAGGGCTAAGCACATTGCCTGCATGTTTGCATGTACATAAGATTTACCATGTTTTTGCCAGTAGTGCTAAATGAGAGAGTTATTGAGCAATCACAGTGAGGGTTCCAAGCTGTACAGCTGGAATCTGTGCAGGTGCAGCTTCCTGGTTACCGGCCAGCATTATTTTGTAATACTGTTGGCGGTAACCACTTTTAAATAGAAACATGATTGCACTTTATTTTAATATTTCTCCCATCCGTCTTTTTCCCTACTGTAAATCAGTCCTGCTCTGAGCATGGAATTCTTGCCAAGGTTTCAGGTAACAGATTAAGCCCACTGGGCTGAGCTTGCTTTCAGTGCTTACAAACATATGAGTAAGATTCTTGAAGTGGAAATAGTTCACATGACTGGGTAAGAAAACATAAGTGTACAAAGCAGAATTCTCTTGTGTTTTGGTGACATTTGGAGGTGACTTGTTTCACTACACCCAACATCACAGCAGGAAGTACGGGTATGCTGACGATGTAGAAACTTTTAAGAATGATTCCTTCTTTAGTTTGCTCTCTTAGTCTATAGGTCTGGGAAGATTATACCATTAATGAAGTGACTGGAGTCAATCAGATTCTTCTGAAAAAATTGTCAGAAAAGAAACTTACCTTCTGCTGTGCTCACCAGCAATATCAATGCCAATTACAGACTTTAAAAGAGGTAGGATCAGGCTGGTGAGATCCACACTAGACTAAGTGTGAGAGCAGAGAGGGAATCTAGATAGAGATTCCCTCCCATCCCTACATGGAATAGAGAGAGTGCAAGTGCCAGGGAGAGTGGATCTCTGGAAGCTCTGTGGATCAGCAACCCCAAGAGCAATTACTAACTTTAGGAAACGTGGGCTGCACTCAGACAATATTCCTACAAGTCTGCACGGCAGCCCAGAGAGAAGATAAAAACAATAGGAAAGGGAAGCTTTCCTTCGGCACAAGCCCAGAAAGAACTTCTCACAGTCTGCAATGAACGTCATAAGGATAAAGAACTGTCACTAATATACACATAATAGAAACAACCTAATACATTTCAAGAAAGACTGAACATAATGTCAAGAAAGCAGAAGGCAGCTTCAAATATTGGGGTTGGGGGGGGGAGTGGAAACCAACCAAACCTAAAACAAACTACACCCATATGCCTTCTCCTAAAAAAAGCAGAGTGTAACCCAATGAATATCCCAGAGACAGAAAGACTCAGGAATTATATTGATGTGGAGTCATATGAACAGCTATGGAAAAAGGTACAAATGATGGAAAAAAGAATGGAAGTCATAAAGTGAATACCTCAGAAACAGGGAACCAGAAGAAATACACTGAAGTGAAGATATAGGAACAGCTAAACAAGAAGATGGAAATGATTGAAGAAAGACTGGAAGCAAATACTTCAGAAACAGGGAGCCAGAAGAACATAAACAACTATGGAAGAAATTGCAAAAGATAGAGGAAAGAATTGAAAGTATAGATAAAGGGGTACAAGAATTAAAAAAACCCAACATTATAAAATGATACAGCCAACACAGTACCTGAAATAACAGAAATGCAATCCAGACTATTAAGACCAAAATGGAAGATATCGCTAACATGCTTAGAGGAACAAAAATGCAGAACAAAAGAGATAGAACAGAGAGACAGTGAGCTGGAAGACAAGAATCTCAATGGAAACATGCTAGAAGAGAAAACAGAGGAGACAGAAGGAAAATGAAGAAACATTAGAATTATGAGGGATAACATCAAAAGTAATTATATATGCATGATCGGAATCCCAGATATAAGGGGGCAAACACTGAGAAAATTACAGAGGAGGTACTAGAAGAAAACTTCTCAGGCATTATGAAGAAAGAGGCAATCCACATTGAATACGCTCAGCAAACTTCAAATGGACTAGAATCCAAAAGAAAAACTTCAAGACACAGATAAATTCTTGAAAATCAAAGATAAGGACAGGATACTGAAAGCAGTACAAAGAGAACCAATTAGACTAAGTTATGTTTTCTCAGCAGAAACTGGGAGAGCAAGAAGACAATGTAATAGAATACACAGAAAGTTGATGGAAAAAAAACAATTGCCAACCAAGGATACTGTACACAGCAAAGCTGTATATCAAATATAAAGGAAAAAAAGTAGATCTGCAGAAAAATAGGAAAGAAAGGAATTTTTGAAAACAAGATGAACTCTAAAAGAAGTTTTAAGGAAAGTCCTTCACACAAAGGAGTGGAGGGACCACAGTAACCAGAAAAAAAACAGAAAAGGAAACACAGCAAAAGGACAGTGATAAAACCTGTCCTGTCAATTATCACACTTAAGGTGAATGAAGTAAATGCCCCAATTAAAAGTAAAAGAGTACCAGAATGGATAAAAAGACAAAACCCAAGTATGTATTTCCGACAAGATACACCTTTAAGAAGAAGGAAAAGGATAGTCTAAAACTTGAAGACTGAAACATTATATACCAATAAATGGCACCCACAAAGAAGCAGGAGTAGCAATATAAATCTCTAATAAAATAGACTTCAGGATGAAAACCACCATAAAAGATAAGGTACGGCAGTATACAATGATAAAGTCACAATAGACCAAGAAGACATAACCTCAGTCAACATCTACACACCAAATGGCAGACCTGTAAAATACATTTAAAAAACAGTTAACAAGCTTGAAGAAATAAATAGATCACATCGTAATAGTGGTAGGAGATTTTAACAAACCACTCTCACTTAAGGATAGGTCAACTCGAAAGAAACTAAAGAGAGATGTAGAAGATCTAAACGTTATAATCATCCAACTTGATCTTGTGAATGTAATCAGGATACTTCATCAAACCCAAAATGGATATACTTTCAAGTGCACATGGTATATTCTCTAGAATTGATTACACATTAGGAGATAAAGTAAACCTCAATTAAAAACTAAAACATTTAAATAATACAAAGACTACAATGTAAAGACATTAGAAATTAATGACAAGTGGGTAAAGCTTATAAAACAACTCATGCAGAAGCTAAGTAACACCTTGTTGAACACAGTTGAGTTAAAACATGTTGTCAGCATAGGGTAAAGAATAAAGAACAAGATGGGATATCAAGAATGGAAGAGAAAGCAGAGAGTGTAAAGCAGGGGGTAAACAACTTGAACAACTGAAGCACTGCACCCAACTTCCCTGCTTTTTTATTGAAAATTGCCAGGGATCAAATCACAAAGAGAATTCTATTGAAAACCTTATGCTTGACTCAGGAGGGAGAGGCTAGGGAATACAATTTAAAAATTCTGAAAATGCCTAAGGTCTGCCTTGGCACTTTACCTGTCTCAGGGTAAATTCTAGCTTGTGTCTGCACCTCCCTCATATACTGATATAGCATTTGGTTTATCATTAATATTTAGTTTGAAATTTGGCTTCCCACAAAAACATAAATAAAAAATGAAATGGAAAAAATTTCTCAAAACAAATGATAATGAACACACAACATATCCAAACCTCTGCCACACAGCAAAAGCAGTCCTCAGGGGACAGTTCATAGCCTCAGACAAACACAAAAAGGAAGAAAGAGACAAAATTAATGACCTATATCAACACCTCCTTTAATTAGAAAAAACAACAGCAAACTAACCATACAGCATCTAGAAGAAAGGAAATGATAAGGACAAAGAGATGAAATCAGTGAGGTAGAAAACAGAAAAACAATTGAAACCATCAACAAGACCAGGAACTGGTCCTCCAAAAGGATCAATAAAATAGACAAACTAGTGCTAAATTTAACAAAAGAGAAGACACAAATAACTTAAATTTGAAATGATAGAAGTTATGTCACAGCAGAACCAGATGAAATGAAATCAATAATATCTGAATATTATGAAAAGTCGGTACCAGAAGCCAGGGAATCAAGAGATTAATTCCATTGGGAAACTAAGCTGTCAGGGACCTCTCCAGAGTACTAAAGAGCAATGACGTCAGTCTGGAGACTAAGGTGCAACTGATCCCGGCCATAGTCTTTGCAATCGCTTGCTAAGAGTCAGAGAGCTGGAAATGACTAGGGCTAATAGAAAGATAATTGATGCCTTTGAGCTGTGGTGCTGGAGAAGAGTGTTGCATATACAATGGATTGTCAGGAAACAAACAGGTTTGTCCTAGAGAGGGTAAGACCAGGCTGCTCTTTGGAGGCAAGCATTCTGAGGTTTCGTTTGCATACTTTGGGAATGTTTCAAAGAGGGACTAGTCCTTAGAGAGGGATATCATACTTGGAAGGGTGGAGAGACAAAGAAAGGGAGAAAGACCATTGATGAGATGGATTGATTCAGTGACTGGAGTAATGAGGGTAGGTTTGTCAGATACAGTAAAATTGGAGAAGGAAATAACAGGTTTCAGAGGTATTGCACAATATCGGTTGAAAGCAACTCAATGGCACATAACAACAATAATACTAAACAAAATTTGAAAACCTAGAGGAAATGGACAAAGTTCTTGAAACTCACACCCTATGTGGACTGAGCAGACAGATGTAGAACTCTTGAATGGACAAAATAAAAAACTGAGCAGATTATTAAAAGACGAAAAAAAGTCCTGGACCAGATGTCTTCAATGCTGAATTTTACCAAATGTTCAAAGAAGATCTATCATACCTATTCTACTTAAATTATATTTAAAAAATAGATAAAGAAGGAACACTCCCAGAAGCATGCTATGAAGCAAGCATAACCTTAATACCCAAAACCAGGCAAAGACATTACCAAAAAAAGGAAACAGTAGTCCAATATCTCTCATGAATATAGATCCAAAAATCATTAGCAAAATCCTGGCAGTAGAATCCAACAGCACATAAAAAAAAAATTCACCATGACCAAGTGAGATTCATAACAGGTATGCAAGGATGGTTCAACATAAGAAAAACAAGCATCATAATTAATCATATTACAAAGCAAAGAGCAAGAATTGAATGATTCTGTCAATTGATGCAGAAAAGATCTTGGATAAAATCCAACACCCTTCCTAATTAAAATATTCAGCAAAATAGGAATAGAAGGGGATTTCTTCAACATAGACCATACACATGGATTTCATCTGATGAAATAATAGAAACATAAAAATCAGATCCATTACATCTGTGGAAAAAATTGCTGGAAAAGCTCAATATTAGCTGTGAAAACTAGACCAGATGCCGATTGTAGAACAGATCACCAGCTACTTCTATTCAAGTTCAAGTTAAAGCTGAAGAAATTTAGATCAAATCCATAGGAACCAAAATTTGACCTTGAGTCTATCCCACTTGAATCTCAAAGCTATCTGAGGGAAGAGGTATGGGGCCTTGAGTGAAAACAAGATGAACTTGGGAGGATATTAAGAATATCACCCATGGGCTGACATTGGGGTGAGGGTAGGACTGAGAAAAACAAGATAAATTATTTTTACTTCATTGAAGCCGATGAGGGAGAGAATCGTTTAAAATTAATATATTTTAGGACATTATGATTATCATAAGAGTCTGGAATGAGGGTTGTAGAGTGGTGTATACTTGGGGTGGGGGTGGG
>NW_006399820.1:12800279-12802877 GCF_000299155.1 Elephantulus edwardii | reverse complement strand
ATAATAATAATAATAATAAAAGAATTTTTTTAAAAAGAATATCACCCATGAAGAATGCAAAAGATCATTACAAAGTCAGAGGAAGAAGAAAAGATCAAGACAGATGTCAAATGAGACTCTGAATATTGCACTAGAGTGTAAAAATCCAAAGCAAAGAGAAGAAATCAAGAAATTAAGGAGCTGAACAGAAGATCTCAAAGGGCAGCACGGAAGACAAAGTATTATATATTATATTGAAATGTGCAAAGAACTGGAGTAAAAAAATAAAAAAGCCAAACTCGCCTCGCATTTCTTAAGCTGAAGGAACTGAAGAATAAATTCAAGCCTCAAGGTGGAATATTTAAGGATACTTTGGACAGAATATTAAATGATTCAGGAAGCATTAAAAAAGATGGAAAGAGTATACAAAGTACCTGTACCAAAACGAACTGGCAGACACAGAGAATTTTATGAAACAATTTATGAGCGTCTACACCCAGATGCTGCCCTGGATGCTCTCACCAAGTTATGCCAAGAAATCTGGAGAACAAGCACCATTTGGTCAACCGAATGGAAGAGATCTATATTTGTCCCCGTTCCGAAAAAAGGTGACCTGACAAAGTGCAAAAATTATTGAACAATATAATTACTATCACATGCAGGAAAGATTCTGCTGAAAATGATACAAAACCGACTAGAACAACACATCAACAGAGAACTGTCAGATGTGCAAGCTGAATTTAGAAGAGGCTGTGATACTAGGGATATTATAGCTAATGTTAGATGGATCTTGGCTGAAAGCAAAGAGTACCAGAGAAATGTTTATCTGTGTTTCATTGACTATGCAAAGACTTAAATGTGTGGGTCACAAGAAATTGTGGCTAACTTTGAGAAGAATGGGAATCCCAAAACACATGATGATGCTTAAGCAAAACTTATACTTGGACCAGGAGGCAGTGGTCAGAACAGAGCAAGGAAACACTGCATGGTTCAAAATGGGGAAGGGTGTACACTGAGGATGTGTCCAGTCTCCATATCTTTTAAATTTATATGCAAAGCAGATCATCTGGGAAGCTGGGCTCTATGAGGAGGTATGTGGCATCAGGATTGGAGGAAGACTCATCAACAACCTGTATTATTCAGATTACACAACATTGGTTGCTGAAACTGAGGATGACCTGAAGCACTTGTTGCAGAAGGTCAAAGACTGCAGCCTTCAAAAGCTCAACATCAAGAAAACAAAGATTCTCACCATTAGGCCAATTGACAACATTATGATAAAAGGTGAAGAGACTGAGATTGTTGAAAGCTTCAGTTTGCTTGGTTCCACAAACACTCTTGTTACCAGCAGCCAGGAATTCAGAAGATGAATTGCATTGGGAAAGTCTGTTGTCAGGGACCCCTTCAAAGTACTGAAGAGCAATGATGTCAGTCTGGAGACTAAGGTGTGCCTGATCCAGACTATAGTCTTCACAATTTGCTATGTGTCAGAATACTGGACAATTACTAGGAATGATAGAAGGAAAATGGATGCCACTGAGCTGTGGTGCTGGAGAACAAACTAGTCTGTCCTTGAGTGAGTAAAACAGGCTGTTTGTTGGAGGAAAGGATTCTGAGACTTTGTCTGACATACTTTGGGCATGTTGAAAGTAGTGTCCAGTCCTTGGGGAGGCACTTCGTGCTTGGGAGGGTGGAGAGACAGCACAAGTGAGGAAGACCCTCTATGAAATGTATTGATTCAATAACTGGAATAAAGAAGGTAGGTGTTTTATATTAATATTCTCTCCTCTCTCCTCTCTCTTCTCCCCTCTTCCCAGAGTCTGTAAGTTGCACAGGAAGAGATTACCCATTTTAATACTATGGGGCCACTGGTGATTTTATACCACCTGCTTTTGGGTTGGCAGAACAAATCACTACCCACCAGGCCATCAGAATTTGTGGTCATTAACCAGTATGACTGGTAATTGGTAATGGACTTATCAAGACAGTCCATTTCTCATCCTGGATATGTTACATACTGTATAACAAACTGTAGTTACTTGAACTTATTATCCCTATCTTCTACCTCCAGATAATTTACACTTCTATTAGATTTCATTCTCTCGTCTTCAAAGAAGATAAATAATTGAAAAACACTCATCCAACAGTAAAGCTTAACATGACAACTCTTACTTCTAGGGAATACAGGCAGGACACTAAATTAGAGTAAATGTTTCATGATTTGAGTCTCACATTTTCAGTGTTTAGACAGATGACCCATATAACATATGACTACCTGAACAACATGTAGGAGGAAATGAAAATGTGAAACATTTCCTTATTAATAGCAGTAGAGAGTGATATTGTATTTCTTTTAATTCTGTTCTTTTAATCTCATCCTTATAAGAATATTCTTGACCTTTCTAGTAGCCTTACTACCACCTTTTCTCACCAAATATCTTGAAAAGAACAGAAATTTAGTAAGGTGCAAACATTAAGTTGTTCATTTGGCAGATAAAAACAAAAGACTTTACACTTAATCGTTGTTGTTACGTGCCACAGAGCCATTTGGGAATCATAGGGACCCTATGTACAATACCATCTATTCCTGGGGCCTTATTTTTTGCTATTTCCTTCAAA
>NW_006399820.1:12794466-12798688 GCF_000299155.1 Elephantulus edwardii | reverse complement strand
TAATCGGGATGGGTGTGTCAGAGGCAGTGCAGTTGGCGCAGGATAGAGCAGGGTTTAAGGCTGTTGTGCATAGGGTCGCTATGAGTCGAAAACGACTCGACGGCACATAACAACAACAACAACAAATGTACAATAGCTCTGAGGCCTGTCCTATCCTGAGCCAATCTCACTCTCTGACACCCCTACCCCCAGAACCCCAGTTACTGTATCAATCCATCTCTTCTATGATCTTCTCTCCTCTTGTTCTGTCCCTCCATTCTTTCAAACATGATATCTTTTTCTAAGGACTGGTCCTTCCTGGCAACATGCCCAGAATATGTCAGATAGAGCTTCAAAATTCTTGCCTTTTCAAAAGAGTAACCAGTTCCAGGACAAGCTTGTTTGTTCTCCTTGCAGTCCATGGCATATTCAGTACTCCTCTCCAGTACCACAACTAAACGGTATCAATTCTTCTGTCATCCTTAGTCATTGTACAGCTTTCTGGTACATAGTAAGCAATTGTAAAGACCATGGTCTGCATCAGCCATATCTTAGTCTCCAGACTGACATTCTTGCTCTTTAGCATTCTGGAGAGGTCCTTGACAGGAGATTTTTCAGAAGCAAATCATCATTTGATTCCCTGACTGCTGGTGCCAAGAGAGTTGATTGTGGAGCCAAAGCAAGCTGAAGCTGTTAATCTCATTCTTCTCCATCAATCTTGGTGCTACCAATTGGCCCTATGGTGAGAATCTTCATCTTGATTTTGACTTTCATTCCATATTGAAAACTGCAGTTCTTGAACTTTTGGAACAAATGCTTCAGGTCCTTTTCAATTTCAGTGAGAAAGTTGTGTCATTTGCATAATGCAGGTTGTTGATAAGTCTTACTCCAATCCTGATGCCACATTCCTCCTCATCAAGTCAGCCTTTCAAATGTTCTGCTGGTATATGGATTGAAAAGGTATGGAGCCAGGACACGTTCTTAATGTACTCCTTTCCTAATTTTGAACCATGCAGTGTTTCCTTGCTCTGTTCTGACTACTGCTTCCTGATCTTGGTGTAGTTTTCGCATGAGCACAATCAGGCGTTCTGTAATTCTCATTATTCTCAAGGTTAGCTACAATATTTTTGTGATTCACTCAGTCAAACACCTTTGCATAGTCAATGAAACACAGATAAACATTCCTCTGGCACTCTCTGCTTTCAGCTAAGATCCATCTGACATTGGCTATGATGTTCCTTGTGTCATGACTTCATCTAAACCCAGCTTGTATTTCTGTAGTTCTCTGTCAACGTACTGTTCCAGTCATTTTTTTATAACCTTCAGCAGGATTTTGCTTGCATTGGATATTTAGTGGTATTTTTCAGTAATTTTCACATTTTGTTGGCTCTAATTTTTTTGGAATGAGGATAAATATGGATCTCTTCCAGTCAGTTGGCTAGGTTGTTGTCCTCCAGATTTCTTGGCCCAACCTGGTGAGCATGTCTGGTGCAGCATCCATTTGCTGAAAGACGGATGGAATGTCAATTTTATGCTAATAGCTTGGTGAAAATTTCTAAAATGCTTTGATTGATTCCACATGTAGGAATTACATTTAAGTTGTTGTTAGGTTCATGGCATACGAGTCATGGTAGCCCTGTGAACAACAGATCTGAATCTTGTCTAACACTGTGTATCTTCATCTTTCAAGTTGGTACAATTGAGCCATTGCTGTAGTCACCTCGTTGCTCAGTCCATCTCATTGATGATCTTCCTGTATTTTACTGACCCTACACATTTCCAATCATGATGTCCCATTCAAGGGAATAACCTCTCCTAGCAACATGCCAAAAATATGTCAGATGAAGCTCTCCACCCTTGTCTCAAATGAGCTTCCTGGCTGCATTTAAGTTAGAGCACCACAAACTGACCTAAAACCAAGAAGTTATTAGAAAGTTCCTTTCTTCGTATTTAACTCTTATGAGTGCTCTTAAGATGGTTTATTTGGATGCTTCTCTTCACTGAAGAATCTTTGTAATTTTATGTGTGTGGTTTTTAGAAAGATGTTAATGTTACTCTGGCTCCATTGCAAACCCACAATAACAATCTTCATATGTTCATACTCAAAATCCTTTTTACTGTCTTCTTGTTGTTGGGTACCAAGGGTCAAGTACGACTCATTGTGATCCTATGAACAGCTAACCTGAAGCCTACCATTTCCAGTGCCATCCTCATCATCTCTGAAATTCTCAAACCCATTGCTGTCACTCCATCTCATTGAGGATCTTCCTTTCATTCCCTGATCCTCCCATATTTCCAAGCTTGATGTCCCTCTCCAAGAAGTAGCTTCCCTTAGCTACATGTCCACAGTATAAAAAGTGAAGCTTCACCATCTTTGCCTTCAAGGAACACTCCAGCTGTACTTTCTCCAATACATATCTCTTTATTCTTTTGGTAGTCCGTGAGATATTCAGTACCTTTCTCCAGCACCACAACTCAAAGGTATAAACACTTCTGTCATCCTTATTCATTGTCTAGTCCTCTGATGCATAGCAGATGATTGAGAAGACCATGGCCTCAATTAGGTACACTTTAGTCCTCAAACAAAAACTTAAGTGACTTACAAGAACAGCCTTTTTTTTAAAAAAAATTCTGGATATTAGAAGTTCAAATCATATCAGCTGAGTTAAGCCGTTCTGAGGGAAACAAATTGTTCCACGCTTCTCTTCTGGAGGTTCCCAGCAAGCTTTGGTATTTCTTTCTTGTAGCTACACTCCTTACATTTTGCCTTCTGCTTATCTTTATCTGTTCTTTTCTTTATATCACCCAGATGAGATTAGGATGCCCACTACTCCAGTATGACCTCTCTTACTTTAATTAGTGCCCTCTCAAAGGCACTAATTTCCAAACAAGATTACCTTCAAAGGGACAAGGTCTTCAATAGAGCTTTTGGGGGATCTCATTTGACAAATAATTTAATACTATTAAAAGTTTGCTTCTGGGCTAATGACAACATCACCTGGGAGCATCTTTGAAATGAAGTCCCAATGAATCAGAAACAGAATTTTAGCAAGACCCTTGGGTGATTCTTCTGCATGTTAATGTCCAACACATCCTGCCCAAATCAAAGCAGCCCTGGTGACATAGTGGTTAGATGATGGCAGTTTTATTATATCCCATATGGTGGTATGAGATGGAATCTACTTAATGGCAATAAGATTTTGTTCCTAAACCACTGGGATTGTTGGAAGGAAGTTCACCACACATAAAATATCTGTTTTTACTTTTATGCAGTGCTACCTGAATAAATGGATTGGTATATTAAAAACTCAGATCTTTTGGTGAATTGTCAAAACACTCTCTCTCCCTCTCTCCTCTCTCTCTCGCTCTGTGTGTGTGTGTGTTTGTGTTGGAAGTGAATGTAGCTTCAATTTCAACATGTACTGCGGTGTTAGTTTCTCAAGCTGACATGGGCTTACAGCAAAATTTCGGCTTTGATCCACAATGAACTATTCAAGTTGCATATGGAATAGTGAATCCAAGAAGGCAGAACTGAGGAAGGGTGCTGCACGTGGGAGGGACAATAACATCATCCAATGTTTTGCAGCTAAGATTAGAGCCGAACAAGCATTCCAAATTTATGTAGCAATTAAAAGCCATTATCACTCCTTCCTTCAGGTCATAAAACATTTGATTGTTTATCAACTAACCTTGTAGTCCTTTATTACACTCTCTTAATTTTTGTAGCCAGGGCTTTTTACAAAGACAATGCTCTCTCCTCTGTCCTGCTCTGTGCTAAATGAAGAAAGAACCATGTGAGAGTTTTGTTTTTAGCAAATTTGGTTTTCATTGCCTTTTCACTTCTAGGTTCAGGTTTATATTAGATCTCCCCTCCCCTCCCATCATAGCTTTGGAACCTCATGTTACATAGCTTGGGGATGTTATTGTTGTTGTTGTTGTTGTTGTTGTTATGTGCCATCCAGTCGTCGTTTGCGACTCATAGCGACCCTATGTACAACAGCCCTAAACCCTGCTCTTTCCTGTGCCAATCGCATTGCCTCCGACACACCCATCCTGATTACCCCAGTCACGGAATCAATCCATCTCATAGACGGTCTTCCCCTCTTGCACCGTCCTTCCACCCTTCCAATCATGATGTCCCTCCCAAGGACCTGTCCCTCCTTAAAGCATGCCCAAAGTATGTCAGACTAAGCCCCAGAAATCTTGCTTCCAAGGAGTAGCTTGGTTTAACCCTCTCTAGGAT
>NW_006399820.1:12789416-12790008 GCF_000299155.1 Elephantulus edwardii | reverse complement strand
ATTTCTTTCTTAACAATTTCTAATTTTCCTACATTCATGGTTCTCACATTCCATGTTCCAATCACTAGTGTCTGCTTACAACTGTTCCTCTTCCTGTGTATTTCCATATTTGAAAGTTCTACCTAGGTTGCCCTTTCTGTTAGTCTACATGTGTTCTGTTGTATATAGGGTTTTCAGAGGCCTGCTATTTAGGAGGGACTAATTCCTGGAAAAAGATATACTGGAAAAAGAAGGAAATTAGCAAAAGAAAGGATAATCCTTATTTAGATGAACAGACAGAAGAACCATAACAATGATTAGAGTTGGTGATGATAAAGCAACATAGAGCAAGCTTCACATCTTTTGTTCTCAGGGTCAGTAGGAATGGTAGACAACTGAGTAAGAGCTGATACAAGGACAGATCTTGGAAATCTGATAGAGGGTTCTTACTATGACTCTAACTAGTCTGTCTTGAGGTTCTCAAGCCTTTTAGTTATCTGTCAAATATTTTTAGCCCATCTCTCTTGTTATCCACCACCATGAAAAACTCTTGTGTTAAGTGACTTGATAAGGCTTGAGAGTTAATTGTTTCCGGTATATCTTTTTTTTTTTT
>NW_006399820.1:12753927-12788546 GCF_000299155.1 Elephantulus edwardii | reverse complement strand
TTCTCATGCTGCCAGTTGGCCCAGTGGTGAGAATCTTTGTGTTCTTGATATTGAGCCTCAATCCATATTGAAGGCTGCCGTCCTTGACCTTCTGCAGCAAGTACTTAAAGTCCTCCTCAGTTTCAGCAATCAGGGTTGTTTTATCTGTGTAATGCAGATTGTTGATGAATCTTCCATCAATCCTGATGCCACACTTCTCCTCATATAGCCCAGCCTCCTGGATAATCTATTCTGCATATAGGTTAAAAAGGTATGGAGATAGGACACATCCCTGGCATACACCTTTCCCAATTTTGAACCATGCAGTGTTTTCTTGCTCTGTATGATTTACAAAATCATTGATCCTGCATGCTGTATAGTATTCCATTGTGTGAATGTACCATAATTTCTCAAGGCATTCCTTTGTGTTTGGATGTTTGGGTTGTTTCCATTTTCTTGCTATGGTGAATAATGCTGCTATGAACATTGGTGTAAAAGCCTCTGTTTGAGCCACAGTTCTCATTTTTTTTTCAGGGTATATTCCAAGCTGTGAAATAGCTGGGTCATATAGAATTTCTATGTTCAGCTTTTTGAGGAAATGCCAAATGACCTTCCAGAGTTGTTGTACCATATTATAATCCTATCAACAATGTATAAGATTTGGTATCTCACCACATCCTCTCCAACATTTATTACTTGCTGTCCTGTTAAATTTTGCCACTGCTACTGGAGTGAGATGGTATCACATTGTGGTTTTGATTTGCATCTCTCTTATTACCAGTGCTTTTGAATATTTCTTCATTTCTTCATGTCTTCACTGGCCATCTGATTGTCTCCTTCTGTGAAAGGTCTTTCCATATCTCTTGCCCATTTTGTAATTGGATCATCGGTCTTTTTCTTCTGGAGGCATGGGTGTATTCTGTAAACTTTCATTATGAGACTGTTGTCTGAGATGGTATTGCCGAGTATTTGTTCCCAGTCAATAGGTTTTTTTCTTTTCACTCTGTTGGAAAAAGTTTTTTTATGAGTACAGAGATTTAATCTTTACAAGGTCTCACTCATCTAATTTTAACAAGAATCTTGTTTTTTATCTAAGTAATATCTCGCAAGAATGCTTCAGAGATTGTACTGGTGAGTGGAAGAGATAATACTAAGAAAGAGTACTCTAGTCCTTCAGTTACCATTAAGTTGACCCCAACTCCTGGAGACATCAAATATTTTTTTTTAATTTAGGTTGTTTATTTTTCATTTCAATGAACATCTACAGAGATTTTGGGATTCCATTCATTCATTGTTGCACCCTTCGAGACATTAAATATTTTAGAGTAAAGTTGTGCTCCAAAGAGCTTCCAGTGGCTGATTTCTTGGATGTAGATTGGTAGGGCTTTTTAGTGAGGCATCTCTTGGTGGTCTTAGACTTGAGTCTTCAACCTTTTGGTTAGCAAGCAGCTGAGTGCATTAATTGTGCATATTACCAGGGGACTCCAGATAGTTTTAATGCCTCTCAGAATATGCACATGGATATTGGCTCTTTGTACTCTGCTAATGAGTCTGATGTAACCACATATATACACTATAGTACTTATAAAGAATGGTTATATTTAGAATGAAGAAAACCACTCTTGTTACTGTTAGGTGCTATCAACTAGAGTATGACTCATGGCCACCTCATGAATAACAATCCTAAATTCTGTCCTATCCTATGCCATCTTCATCACTATGAAATTGTGTTTGTGGTCTCTGCCTGCCGTTCTGTGGCTTATCTGATATGCTAAACTCTTCAATCTTGGAAGGAAAATGCATGGTGAATTTTCCTTCCAAGGAAAGACAGACTTAAAACTCTTAAATAGTTAAAAATAGCTGATGTTCACTCAAGGTTTACTAAGTGTCACTGCCTCAATTGCTTGAAGTCCCAACTCCTATTGCCAAGTGGAACAAGTGGAAATAAAGTCTCTGAAGATATTATCAGGTTAAGTTATGATTATTAGATAGGAAAAAAGCAGAGAGAGAGAGAGAAAGAAGGAGGAGGAGGAGGAGGAGGAGGAGGAGGAGGAGGAGGGAGGGAAGGCGGTGAAGAGGAAGGCGGAGAAGAGGAAGGCAGAGAAGAGGAAGGCGGAGAAGAGGAAGGTGGCAGCTGTGGTGGCAGATCCTTAGAAGTGAACAGGCCTTTATTAAGTGGTCTGAGAAGGACACTAGATGATCACTTGCAGAGAAGATCAAAATGGCAGGCAGGCAAAGGCAATATCTTGTTATAGGTGCTGTGAAAGAGATTTGGAGAGGATTGTAGTTTGCTCAGGAATTTGGGTGCAGGGGTCCTGTCAGAATGTGACTGGATTCAAGGTCTAATCAGGCTCTGGTCATCTAGGTGACCTTACCAGGATAGGACCTTATTGGGCCTCCTCAAGGTATGGTCAGGGTCAGGCCTTGGACTAAGTACTTATGGTGGGCAGGGAACCACAACATTCTTCCGCCAATGATGTCATGTTAGAGTATGTGAGTCCTCATCCAATGTGAGCTGTGTCTCTGTAAGAGGAAGAGACAGAAAAAAATACAGAATTGTTGGAGGCCATTTAAATATGCATTTGTAAGCCAAGGAACACCTATAGGTATTAGAAACTAGCAGAAAAAGAAAGAACCATTTCCTACAGACTTTGGAGATAACTAGGCCTTGCTGACACCCTGAGTTATATTACTAACCTCCAGAGTTGTGAATTCTATTATTAGCAACCTAATTTCTGATATTTTGTTATGACAGCCCTTGGAAACAAATATGCCATATTGAATAGTATCTCAATTACTTCACCAGGCCCCATGAAGCAAAAGTCACACCCCATGAATCAAAACTAAAGAAACAAAGACATTTACTCATGATAATCAGGTATAGTAAGGCTGTTTTAGCCAGCCATGATATTTTACACTCAAGTTTGTATCCTTAACCTTAATGCTACTTGAATAAGAGGATGATTTAGTCTGTATGACTCTCTTTCAGTGTAGAATGTTTTTCTTCCACTTAGACTAGTTACATAAACATATTTGGGGGGGCCCCTTTTTAGTCCAGATATTGAAAATCTTCCCAATGGCAGTCCTATTCCGTTCTTTACCTGCCTATCTCTCCACATTTCTGCAGGTATGAAAGTTATCCACAAGATGACATATGCTAACAAGAACCTTTACTTTCCTTTTTATTGTTTTCATAAGCAATTCCACCCTAACTCAATCCAAGGTTAACAAGATTATTATGTTCTTGTTGTAGTTCATTTAGCTTGGGAATCATTTGAATGATTTTATTGATCACATTTCTTTCACCACACATTTGGAACAAAGAGATTGACATTCTTTAGTCAACTAATATTTGAATTTCTATTCTCTTTGCTAGACCCTCAGCTGAGAACTGTGAGGTAGGAGTGCTCTGTGAACAGTAGGTATTAAACTCATCCTTCAGACACATCTGTTATTGGAAGCTGTGGATTGTCTGTGCTTGGAAGCTATTGATGGATCATTTTAGATGTCAACTTGACTAGGTTACAATGTCCAGTTATTTGGTCAACTATAACAACAACAACAACAAGAGTCTAGGTATTATTGTGATGGTATTTTGTAGATATGATTACCATTAACAATCAACTAAGTCTGAGTAAAGGAAATGACTCTCCATAATGTGAATGAAACTCACCCAATTAATTGAAGAGCAAACCCTGAGATTTCCCTCGTTGCTGTTGTGTACCATTGAGTCACTGACCCTCTAATGTGTTTTCAGAGGCAGTATGGGAGGAGATTGCCCATCCTTCTGCAAAAGAGCTGGTGGATCTGAACCGTGTGCCTTTGGAATTGCCGCACAGCTTCTTATCTCCAGGCCACCAGAGCTTGCCGAGGTTTTCCACAGAGGTAGAAATTCTTCAAGATTGCAACATAGAAGATTTCTCATCCTCCTACATATCTTATAGATTTTGAATTTGTCAGCCCCCACAATCTATGAGTCAATTTCTTAAATATTTCACATCTATTCTCTTAAAACATATCTCATTGGTTCTATTTCTTTGGAGAACTTTAACTAACCCAAAAACAATTATCCTAGATAATCAGGTACTAAATGTATTTTTTAGTGACCTGTAGGTATAAATCATTTAATAATTCTGTCTGGGGAAAAAAAGAACAATGTCAATAATAGTTAGACATTCCTCAATCAGTACATTTTACACAAACTTTTTTTTACTGGATCTCTCTGTGTGTGAGTGTGTGTGTGTGTGTGTGTGTGTATATTATGATAAGTTTGTGTATAGAAGACAGTATTTCTGGTTGGGTTTTTTTTTTAGCTAGAACAGGAAGGAAAATGTTAAATACAAATTGTTAGGCCCTGAGAAATAGTTTATGGCTGGACCAAATCTCAGCAATATTGGGAACGATGATGCCATGTGTTTCGAAGTTAGACCTGGTGGTGACCCTACATGATGTACAGAATAAAAGTTATATTTTCATATGCATTGCAACATTTTTTCATGAACTTGGACATAATCCTTTTAGAAACATTATTTTCATTGTAACATAATTTTCAAAGAATAACTGGAGCCCTAATGACATATCTACAGCCTCTGAAAACCTGCTGGAAGATCAGTTATGAGTTGGTTCTGACTCAATGACAATGAGTGAGTGATACAAAAGGCTGCTGACTGAAAGGTCTGAAGTTCAAATCCACCTGCCACTCCAAGGGATAAAGATGGGCAGTCTCCTCCTGTAAAGAAATATAGCTTCAGAAATCTGAGGGAAGATAACTATGAGTCAGAAGCAATATGAAGGCATTGAGTTTGGGTTTTATGAGCCTTACAAACTTGAGAGCAAGTAGCATAATTAAATAATACATTTAAGCTTACAGGAGCTATTGTGGCATAGTCAATGGAGAGTTGCAATGCTAACCCAAACACTGTGCCTCTCTAGTGCTTTGAATGCACCAATGACCACACAGAAGAAAAACGACGACCTTCCTCCTCTGCAATGTAGTCTAGAAAATCCTCCTGAGTTCACTGTGAGTCAGAACTAACTCTACTGACATTTAGTTTGAATTTTATTTATGTTTACGAGTTATTTTTAAAGTATTTGTTGAATGTACTTGTAGAAGTCTTGGGGAAAGAGATAACAACATATGTGAATCTAGTCATTCTTCGCACTCTATCAAGATGCAGCTGAGAGAATTTCTCAACAACCCCTGGTGAGACAGGCAGGCGTCTGCAGAAGCAACTCTGGTGGGCTTTCCAAAGATGAAGAGGTGGGAAGGAATGTTCTATGGCTCCTTCCCTGGCCACAGAAGCCAGATAAGCTGGCAACTATCCTCGTGCCGTTCTCTGGGCTCCTACTGCTTCTCAGCATTTTCTGCTTTTGGTTGATTTAGACTTGAGAGACTAGGGGGTGGGTTTCCTGTGAAGAATGAATTCTATTTCTGACAGACTCTTTCCAGGGCTACCTTTTCCTCTTACTCATCATCAGATATCATCAGCTGTTTGTATGTCTCCCATTTCTTGGTTGTAGATATTCTACTCAAAACAATCAGAAATTGGTTTGCAGGAATTACAAGTTTTTGGTTATTTTTTTTAATTCAATATAAGCAGACACTAGAAAGTGACAATGTTGTTACTGTATTTTATAAGTTGAGATGGTTGTGAATATGTCCTTTCGTTCACCCAACTTCACATCTGGAGTGTTAAGTGTTATTTGTGATTAGGATGTTTTCACAGAAAAAGAGGAAAAGATTGTTGGAAAGTGTCCATATCCTGCCTTTAGAAAATTATTTCTTAAAGCTTGTTGTTAGGTGCTGTGCAGTTGATCTAACTCACATGCACAGTGACCTGACAGCTCAGAGTAGGACTGCCCTGGGGGATTTCCTGGCTTGGTGTCTCCATGGAAGCAGAATTCCAGGTACTTTCTCTCATGGAGCAACTAGTGGGTCCACATTACTGACCTCTTGGTTAGCAGTTGATCATTGTGCCCACAGGGATTCTTCTCATGATTCCCCTTCATCTATTCCCACTGCTGTTCAGTGGATTCAGACTCACAATGACCTTCCATTGATTCAGAGGCTGTAAAATCTTTCAGAAAGAGACTGCTCAGTTTTCTCCCATAAAACAAATGGTAGATTTGAACTGCTAACCTTTCAGTTAGCAGTCTAATGTATAATACAGCGTGCCACCAAGGTCCTTCTTAAATCTGCTAGATATCCTTTAGAGGGATGGACTTTGTAACTCTTGAAACTCTCTGTAGAGTACTCAGAGAGCTCTGGTGATGGTGTCCACAAAGACTTAGAGAGCTTCATTGTTAAGCCAAAGGTGTCACCTCTTCGATAGTTCAAGTCTACCAGTGGTTCTGCAGAAAACAAATGGGCAATCTCCTCCTGTGTGATTTATAACCTTGGAAACCCACTGGACAGTCAGATATGAGTCAGTTTAGACTACAGTAATAGGAGAGAGAGAAAGAGGGAGAGGGAGACGGAGAGGGACAGAGAGGCAGAGAGTGGAGGAGAGAGACACAGACAGACAGAGACAGAGAAAGACAGAGAGAGAGCGAGAGCGAGAGCGAGAGCGAGAGAGAGAGAGAGAGAGAGAGTGAGTTGCTGATATTTTGGAATTAGATAGCTGGACTTTTCTGTCAAGGTAACTCTGGGTGGCCTTGAAGTCTCAACTTTTTGTTTAACAGCCTACCTCATTAATGTTTTCATCACCCAGGGACTCCCTCTACAGATGATGTCCATATAACACCATATATATCAACAGGTAAAGGGATTCTTGCTGTGGAGGGCTGGATGATTTATCTACCTTACACCTCCAGGTTGTGCCTTTTACACAGAGAATTTATAGACAAGAATTTTCCCCAAAAATACTTCCTTTCCTTGTCCTTGCTCTGATGGCCTAGTGGATAAGGAGTTGTACTAACAACCCAAAGTCATGCAGTTCAAATCCACAAACTTCTTCATGGGAGAAAGATGGGTAATCTCCCACATGATTTATAGCCTCTGAATATCCACTACCAGATTGGCTATGTGTTGAGCCTGATTTGATGGTAATAAGTGAGTGAGTTTTACCCATTGTTAAAGAGATCTGGTGGTGCAATGGCTAACTAATACAGATGCTAACCAAAAATGTTTGTAGTATGAAGCCACAGCTGTTCAAGGGAGAAACCTGAAACAGTTTGCTTCCCTGAAGATTAACAACCTTGGAAAATCTACAGGCAATTCTTCTCTGTTCTACAGCAGCTCTATGAACTGGAATTGACTCAACAGCAGTGGAGTTTTTTAAGGAGTTATCATTCATAAAACTTTATTAGATTTACAATCTACCACAGCTTTTTAGAGTCAGTTTTTTAGTCAAATGAAATCTATCTCCTTGTAATTTTCACTTGGCTATCTTAGTGTTACTCTCTGCATGGAGTAAAGGTGAAATACCTGTTTTATATTGCTTATCTTTCTAGTTGATGAGGCTAAAAATCATGTTCTATATGCCTTCTTATATGTGTAACTTAAGCAATACATGATAAAGGATGATTAGTTTCTTCATTGATCATCTGTTAAGGCATCTCAGGATGGCATAAACTTTTAAATCAGCCACAATAGGTGTCAACTCATTGTACAGAGTAGTAAAATCTTAAAAGATTTTTAAAGCATCAATAATATTAAATAAAACGTGTTGATTTTGAGTTGATTCTGACTCATAGTGACTCCATGTGTTACAGAGCAGAACTGAGTCCCACAGGGTTTTTGTGTCTGTAATCTTTACTGATCATCACTGGACCTTTCTTCTGAGTGGCATTGATGAGTTCAAACTAGAAATCTTCTAGCTAACAACAAACTGTTGGTGCCAACTAGGGGCTTCTATTGATAACATTGTTCTGTGCCATCCACTTGATTCCAAGTCATAGCGACAATGTAGGGAGCAGCAGAACCAGCCCAGAGGGTTTCCTGAGATGTAAACTTTATGGGTGACACAGAGACTGCCGCTATGGGCTCTTGTGCATCAGGAGATGTGAGGATGGCACAGGATGGAACAGGGTTCAGATCTTTTGTTCCTAGGGTCATCATGAGTCATACTCAACTCGATGACACCTATCAACAACAATAATCTTTATGGGAGCAGATTGTTTAGTCTTTTTTTCTGTGCATCTGGGTGGATTCAAATAACTGATCTTTTAGTTAGCAGTTGAATGTTTAATCATTGATCCATCAAGGCCTTTATTGATAATAATATCTCCTGGCATTTCCATAGAGTTTCTGTGTATTACAAATGGTTAGCATGCTTGACTCTTAATTACAAAGCAGAAGGCTCTAATCTTCCCAGCGATTCCTCTGTAGAAAGGCTCAGCAATCTACTTCCAAAAGATTAGCTGTGGAGGCACAAACTGAGACTTGTACACCAATGTTCATAGCAGCATTATTCACCATCGCAAGAACATAGAAACAGCCCAAATGTCCAACCACAAATGAATGGATTGAGAAATTATGGTACATTCACACAATGGCATACTTACTGTGCAGCATGCAGGAGCAATGATGTTTGTAAATTATTACCTAACTCGGAGGGATTGGAGAGTATTATGCTAGTGAACTAACTCAGTCCCACTATGATAAATATTGCTTAGAACTGTTATTGTAGAATGAGTATAAGGATCCAAGAGGGTTGGGAGAGGTTGGAAGCAGAGGGATGAGGATGTGTAGCAGGAGGTGAGGATTAATCATGGAGTTGTACAATATGATAAGTGAGGTGGGAGAGGGAAATTGAAAGAATTTGTTCTTGAAAACAATGTATTCAAATTTTGCAAATAAACTAGTAAAAAAAAGGGGGGGGAGATTAGTTGTTGAATAGTCTATGGAAAACAGTTGTACTCTGACACATATCTAGTCTCCATAAGTCCTAATTGACTCCATGTCAACTAGAGGGCATTACCAGGTAGCTTTGCAATTTAAAGGGTATTTCACATATTAAATGTAAACAACATTTTGCATAGGGATCACATCAAGGAAAGAAATATGTTATATAATCCATTCTGAAATTTACTTTCAGGATAGAGCAATATTTGCGAAGTATAGGCTTCTTTCTTATTTCCCAAGATTCCAACAAAGATATTATACAATATCTATTAGTTTTGCCCTCCATTTAAATATTTGGACACATGACTTCATTTGAACATCAGAAGTACTATTTTCAATTGCACTCCCCCCCTTTTTGGAGATAATTTCTTCTTATGTAAGTTTATTCTATCTTTCTGAAGTTAAAGGTATGTTGTTACCCAGTGCTTATGAGCTATTTCTAATGCATAATGACCTGCTTTTGGGTTCCTGAAGCTGTAATTCTTTATGGGAGGAGACTGTGCATCTATCTCCTGTAGATGATGAGTTCAAACTGCTGACTCTAGGGTGAGCAGTCTAACTCATATGCCTCCAGGTTCCATCAGATCAATTTCAACTTATGTGGCATAAGAATTGCTCCAGATGATTTTCAAGGTTATAAATAGTCTTGGCAAGAGCAGAATGCTATTTCTCCTGAGTCATCACTGGGTGAGTTTGAACAGCAGCCTTTTGCTTAGTCGCTAAGCGTTTCACTACTGCATCGCCAGCTGGGATCCTTTTAAAGTGGAATCTGTCTTAAAAAGCACAAGTCAAAATTTACCTGTTAGTGCTAAGGAGTTATGCTGGCAATCTAAAGTCACACAGTTCAAATCCACCAGTTGCTCCATGGGGGAAAGATAGGCAGTCTCCTTCTATGTGATTAACTGCCTCTGAGGGTTAGTTTATGGACTGGTTACAACTCTATGGAACACAATATCAACAACAACATATATACTCATAAAGTGCTGTTTAATCTCTTCTCTTCTCATTGAAACCCTGTCATTACCATTGGATTCCCAGGTAGTCAACTATACAAATATCTTCCTCACACACAGTTTACAATGCTAACATTTCAACTCACTTCAGACATGACAGTGTGCAAGTTTCTTAAGGATAATTGTGTAAATTATATTAAAAATCATACATACCCGTGAAGAAGCTGTAGTTGTAAGAATTTGATGATGGTCATTACAGGATTGCTCATTTTTGGTTTTTGATGAATTATTAGAAACTTGATGGAGTGTTCTGTCTGACTTTTTAAAACAATCTATTTGCTGTCACTTGAAAGAAAATGAATAAAAAAATAATCTGAGAAGATGAATTATATACTTAAAAGGTCATATGTGGGACAAAGGATAGATCTTGGAGAACCGAGGAAGGTAGCTTTAGGCATTTGGATTTAAACTCTGGATTCTAAATTCAAGCTCAAAGTGAAACTGCTGAAATTTAGATTGGGTTTTCCACCTCACCACAAAGAAAAGAAAAAAAAATATGTTATCTTCATACCTAGACTGCCAGATCATTCTGGAAAAAAAAATGTGTATTCCTCAGGAGAAAAGTGCTCATAAATTTAAAAGGAATGGTTTGTAAATGTCTCTGCCAATAAATTGATGATGCCCAAGTTTATATCTCATTCCTATTGACATTGAGTCTGAACCAGCTCTTCACTCACCCTCCCTTGGGTTTCTGAGTCTGTCAATCACACCGGAGGAAGTTGTCTATCTTTCTCCAGATGAGCTATTGGTGGATACAAACCACCAGACAGGCACAGTCTTGCATCAGCAGAGCAACTGCCTCCCTTAGTTCCCCTAACTTTACATGGATAATTAAAATGCCTTTGTCCTGGAACTCAGGACCTGTGGTTAGACACAACTCCCTGATTCATCAGAGCTCTTAGAAGACTACTTACTGCCTGACTTTTCAATATGCCTGTGTAGTTACTTGCTCAATGTTTTGTTTAATGTGTCTGAAACATGTTGGAAAGGTTTTAAAATCAAATTATATGCCATTTGGAAATTGTTGTCTTTCATTTGAATCCAAAATGACACTTGATTACAGTGAACATGTGAGAGTTGGAACTTGATGGGACTACCTTGTTTTTCTGGTTCTTTGAGTGTTCCACTTTTGACAGGGGGTTGTCTTATTGCTTCTTCGTTGCTTCTTTCAAAGGAACATATTGATGGTTTCCTTCTCTGACAGGTTTCCACCTTACCCAGTGTCCAGCTTTTACTGCATAAATATACTCTGCCAGGTTGATGTGGTTAAATTAGCCAAGTTAAAAGCTCATCTGATTCCCTAGAATCATCAGCATAAATCTGAGGACAGGAATAAAATCTGGACCCCCTTTTCCAAGACTGAGTTCTAATGCTGGAGTGGATTTAATTCTCTGACACATCTTCTTGTCCATTTCTATTCAGTGCCTACAGTAGACTTGACATCTTTATTAACACAGGATGTCAAAATTCCACAAAGTGGAAACAAAGAGAATGATTATAGCAAAGGAAAGAGGCCACCCTTTAATTGATGGCTGTGTATCTATCAAGCAGATTTGGAGAATGCTGCTGATGCAATCCTTGCAGTTCTGGTCACCTGTCCTTTTCTCCGTTGCTACAGGTGAAGAGAGCAGCCTCTTATAAGAGGACAGGGAAGGGGGACAGTGGAACAGGTATTCATCCAGCCAGAAAATCGCCATTAGAACCATGTCCAGTGTGCACACTGAATTTTGCTTGGAAGGTATGAAAACAATTTTTTTTCTTAGATTGTTTTTTCCTAAGAGAAAAACCAAACTGTTACCACGATGTGAAATTTGAACAAAAGCATCAACTGAATGAAGCAAACACAAATTGAAAGAAAAATTACCAATAACCAGCAACAACCTCTGATTTGGGCTAAGTCATAACATAGTAGGCTCTGGTGACATAGTCCTTACATACCCTGGTGCACTGCTAACCTGAACACCGTGCTACAATTGAAGTCCACCACTGACTTTGAGATGGACAGTCTCTTCCTGCTAAGATTTACAACTTCAGAAACCTGATGAAGTGTCACTGAGAGTCAGAACTGACTTGATAGCAGGGAGTTTGAGTTTGCTTTATTTATTCAGTGACTGAGCGACATAAACAGTTAATACTTGACTGCTAAGGGAGCTATGATGGCCTATTGGATAGAAAGTTATGCTGCCAACCCAAAGTCAGGTGGTTCTAATCCTCTAGCTGCTCCTCAGAAGAAAGATGGGGAATTTCTTCCTATGCCATCTAAAGCCTCTGAAAACCCTCCAGAGAGAGTTATCTATGAATTAGTTCCAACTTGATGGCACACGACAACAACATAGCAATGCAAATCTGCTGGAGAGTCAGCTCTGAGTTCGTGCTGATTTGACATCAATTAGACCAAAGGCCAGACTAATACAGTTGGTTGCCTTTTTAAACTTACCCTTTGGCTCGATGATAGCAAGTTCCAGTGATCTATAAAGATTCAAAAACTCATACCCACTTCATTGTCTTTGAGTTGGAACCAACTCGTAGCTGACTCTCCAGTGGGTTTTCAGAGGCCATAAGTCCAAGAGAGGAGGTTGCCAATTGTTCTTCCTCAGAGTTTCTAGTGGATTCGAACTATCAGAGAGGCACCACTTTCGGGTTAACAGTGTGACTCTGTATAGGCTGTGTTACTAAAAATCCTTTACATCTCAGTTCTGCTCTGTAACTCTCAGGGTCATAAGGTAGACATTCTCCCCTCCCCCACCACCCCAGAGTTTATTTATCTTGGTCTTAGACAGCTCCACTAGTTCACAAGTCTCTGTTTTTTCATAATTCCATTAACAATTCACATTCCCTGCAGCTTCTCCTTCTCCTTCCCCATTTGCTCCAGATTGCTATTGATTCCTTTCCCCATAATGCACTGAGGCAGTATCTAATGGGACTTCCTGATTTCACTGTGGTGTCTGAACAGGCATGCTTCAAAGATTCCCACAGGGACCTCTTCTCTTCTGCCCTGTCCTTTCCTTTAATATCACCCAGACTTGTATTTATAGAAGCTGAGACTGTGCTTCGGGCCACTTCTCCTCCACCTCACCACCCCCTTATCACAGCAGCCACTGCCACACTGTTGGCTTCAAACCGTGCTTGGAAGCCAGTCCACTGGAGTGTGCAGTAAGCCGAATTGCCACTGCTTCCTGCTGTTCGTGTGATAGATAGCACCATAAAGTGGATGTGATGTGGTTATTAGGCTGCGATTCGGTTCATACTGAGCCGTATTGATTGGTGTTGGTTCACTGCTCACTACACACTTTATCAATTGACCTTCCAGATTGTATCCTGGCTCTGCTTCTCCACCTCTAATTTTACTTTATCTCTGGTTTTGTAGCTCCTAATTTTCTTCTGGTTGATCTCTCATAGTATTTCTTTCGTTTTCTATTACCCAGAGAGACTTTTCTAATGAAACTATATTTTTCTCCTTGGCATCATTATTTACTTACTTATTTATTTAGCTGGTTGCCCTTTATTATCTTGGCATATCGCTCTGTCCTCTGAGTTTCCAAGTTATAGGGTGTCGCTGTCAGACACACAGAAAAACTTGTCTGGCAACTTCCCTTCTCCTTAAACTGACTGCCAGGGCTCCCTTAAGGTGACTTGGTTGCATCAGTCTGTTGCTGGTCACAACAGGGCACTGAGGAATGGAGGGAAGTAGGGTGGGAGAAGGTCCTCTGTCTGCAGTGCCACTCTGTGATAGGAATTCAGTGCACCTCTACTATATAAAAGATCATCTTTTCTCTTTGTAATTGATTTCCTTGTTGTTTGCTCACTGAATGCCCTGGAAACTTCCTTTTTTTCAATAACTTCGTAGAAACTGTTAAGCAACCAGAAAAATAGAGGGGGGCAAAATAGGAACTTTGCAATAAAGGCAAGGAAGGCATGAAAGGATAAAACCAAAGGGTAGGAAATGGAAAAGTTGAGAGAGGAGGGGGAAACTTAAGGTAACAGGAAAGAATAAAGCTGTTTGAAAATATGGGGAACTCTTGTGTAAGAGCCTTGGTGAATGTATACACACGCGGGCGCACACATGCTGTTGTAGTTAGATGCTCTTGAGTTATTACAACTCCTAGCGACCAATGAACAATAGATCAAAACCTTCTCCTATCTTGTGCCATCATCATCATCATCATCATCATCATCTCTATCATGTTCAAGTCCATTTTTACAGTTGAGCTTCTTCCTCTTTTTTTCCTCAACTATGTAATTTCCCCAGCATAATGTATTTTTGAAGGACTGTTGTTTCCTGACAACATGCACAAAGTACGTGAAATGAAGTTTAACCATTTGTGCCTGTAAGACAAGTATGTTGATTTGACAGTCCATTGTGTATTGAATACTTTTCTTCACTCCTACAGTTCAAAGCCATAATTTATTTTCAAATCTCAATTCATTGCCTAACTTTCACATGCACATGAAGCAATTGAAAGTACCATGACTTGGATCAGGCACACCTTACTCTTCAAATTGACATTTTGCTCCGTAGCACTTTAAAGAGGTCCTTGACCAATGCAATATGGCTTTTGATTTCTCGACTGCTGCTGCGTGGCTACTGATTATGTATCCAAGCAGAAGAAAAATGCTTGGCAAATTCAACAATTGATCCGTTTGTAATGATGTTGCCTATTGGTCCAGGAGTGAGGATTTTTGTTTCTTTGATGTTGAGATGTAAGCTACTTTGTAAGTTTTAGTTTTTTATTTTCTTCAATAAATGCCTCCTTACTACTTTGCTTTCTGCAAAGGTGTGTCAACTATATAGTGTAAGTTGTTGACGAGTGTCCCTCCAATCCTAATGCCAAATTCTTTTTCATATAGTCCAACATGTTGAATTATTTGCTCAAAAAATGAATGAACACACACAAACACACACATGCACACATATATACACACACTGTTAGGTGGTGTTGAATTGGCTCATAACTAATGGTGACCCATTGACACAGATTTAGACCTTTGTGATCATTGAGTTTCCTCAGACTACTTTTCAGAAGTCCATCACTCGGCCTTTCTTCCTAGTCTGTCTAGAAGCTCCATTCAAACCTGCTCAGCATCACAGTACCATGCCAGCTTCTACTGACAATGGGTGATAGCTATGCATGAGAGGCTTGGGCGAAAAGAAAATTGAGACTTCCTATATGGGAATCCCAGAACACTTGATTGTTCTAATGCGAAACCTATACTTGGACCAAGAGGCAGTTGTCAGAACAGAGCAGGGAAACACTGCATGGTTCAAAACTGGGAAGGGTGTACGCCAGGGATGTGTCCTAGCTTCATACCTTTTCAACATGTATGCAGAATGGATTATTCGACAGGCTGGGCTCTATGACGCTTTATGGGTGTCAGGATTGGTGGAAGATCTATTAATAATCTGCATTACACAGATGACACAACCCTGCTTGCTGAAACTGAGGAGGACTTGAAGTGCTTGCTGCAGAGGGTCAAGAACTGCAGCCTTTGGTATGGATTGAGGCTCAATGTCAAGAAGACAAAGATTCTCACCACTGGACCAATTAGTGGCATCAGGATGGATGGTGAAGAGATTGAGACTGTTAACAGTTTTAGTTTATGTGGTTCCACAGTCAACTCTCTTGGTAACAGCAGCCAGGAAATCAGGAGATAAATTACATTGGGAAAGTCACCTGTGAGGGACCTCTCAAGAGTACGGAAGATCAATGATGTCAGGCTGGAGACTAAGGTGCGCCTGATCCAGGCTACAGTCTTTGCAATTACGTGCTATGCATTGGAGAGTTCGACAGTGAATAGGGATGATAGAAAGAGAATTGATGCCGTTGAGCTGTGGTGCTGGAGAAGAGTGTTGAGTATACCATGGACTGCTAGGAGAACAAACAGGTTTGTCCTGGAGAGGGTGAAGCTGGAGTGCTCCTTGGAGTCAGGGATTCTGAAGCTTCATCTGACATATTTTGGGCATGTTGCAAGGAGGGACTGGTCCTTGGAGAGGGACATTATGTTTGGGAGAGTGGAGGGATGGTGCAGGAGAGGAAGACCCTCTATGAGATGGATCGATTCTGTGAGTGGAGTGGTGGGAATGAATATGTTTGAGACAGCGAGGTTGGCACAGGATAGAATAGCATTTAGAGCTCTTGCACATAGGGTCACTATGAGCTGCAAACGACTTGATGGCACATAACAACAAACAACATGGGTTACCAGTCCTTGGAGAGGGACGTCATGCTTGGGAGGGTGGAAGGGCAGCGCAGGAGGGGAAGGCCCTCGATGAGATAGTTTGATTCGGTGACTGGAGTAATGGGGGTAGGTGTGTCGGAGATGGTGAGATTGGCACAGGATAGGGCAGAGTTTAGGGCTGTTGTATGTAGGGTCGCTGAGTCGCAGGTGACTCTATGTCACATAACAACAACAACATGAATCAGATTGGTTGTTTAAAATAATTTTACTCTGAACACATCTTTCTGGTTCAAATAGAATTAAAGTATCTTTTGACATCCCACACACATTTACCTGAAAGGAATTTGCACAGCCAAATTGCTGATGGGGGCCCTCAACCCAACCTCAGTGTTGTAGGTGAGGAGTGCAGGCCAGGGAATTGAAGGACCTTTTCCCCAGAAAGAATCACTTCTTGTTAAAACCAAAGGAAATATAGGAGACAGGCTATGTATCCTGTATTTCTACCACAATCACAAAGCTCTTCAACAATAAGTTCAGTTCTGTGGGTGAAAACCCCTATGATTTAATATCCTGGGGAATGGCTGAGTGAATGTCCATATTTTCATTCTCTGAGAAACATTTAATCTCCTGTTTCACTGAACATTTCCTATCAGGGAAGCTAAATGATAATCTGGGACAATGTAGATGTCACAACTTGTTTCTGGTGTTTTAGGTCAGAGAATCCTTGCACTCTGCACTTTAGGACAGTGTTCAAGCATCCCCAGGCTTGAGTAGCAGGAGCAGCCACAAAGAACAATCTTCACCTGACACTCCACGTCAGCTTTTTCTTTAGCATTCTCCTTTACTCTCATGGACATGGAGGTAGGCAAGGATTCATTCTATCTCCTTCTGCTAGTTAATACTTCTTGAAAAGAATGAGTGGCAGTGAATTTCTCCCTTCTCCTCCTGAGTTTACTTGTGACAGCACTCAGCTATTGTATACTCCTCAATTAGAGGGACTTTCCCCCCGCCTTTGAAATCATCTTTTGTTATGTGCCACGTAATGTTCTCTTTTAACCCTTGAGGCAAAAGGCAAATGATTTCTTATTCTGTGGGACTTGGATGTTATATTGCTGAACTTGGCAATTTGTCATCCAAATCTGGTTTGTGAAGGAGAGATGCAATTACTTCAGGACATCCAGCCTATTCCTTACAGTTGCAGGAATTCTCTGCAAAGGAACTATTTATACAGTAAGTGCTTATTGAGGTGGTACCCACCCACAAATACATCAAAACATGCAATGAAGGACTTCACCTTTACAAAAACGGCTTGTTTTCACTCTATATAAAGGTGAGGGGGTGGGGAGTGCAGGTTACTGAGGAGGGATTAGAGGGTATTTACTTATAATAGATGATGGCTATTTTCTTTCTCAAACTATAACTTCATTTTCAATAACTGGTATTGCTAAGAGAAAAAAAATGAGATGATGTCTTGTTGTTGCTGTTTTTGTTGTTAAGTGCTGTTGAGTTGTAGATGACTCTAGCAGCCCTATGAACGAAAAGCCTGAACACTTCTATAACTTTCATCCTTTCTCCAAGTTAATAGAGTTTCCATAGGCAAGCCATTCCAGAAGTGATGACACTCCATTAGGGAGCTCCACCAAACTCGGAACCCAACCATTATCACATTGACACATAAGTGTTGCAGTGTTTGACATCACAGCAACCACGAGTTACCTCTGTACAGCAAATGGACAGACCAGGGCTGTACCACTTAGAAGAATGTTTGACCAAAAACAATTAAAACCAAGCCTGAGGGCCTCAGGTTAAAATCACCCACCTTTAAAATTACCCACTTTTGGCTTGGTAGCACCACTTTCTATCCACCAGGCCAACAGAGCTATCTCGTTGTTGTTAAGTGCCATTGAGTTGTAGATGACTCATAGCGACACTATGAATGATAGACCTGAACACTTGTATAACTCTCATTTTTTCTCCAAGTTCATAGAGTTTCTGGAGGTAAGTTCAGAAGTGGATACCTCTCCTGCTTCCAAGCATGTCTTACCTACCTCAGAAAACTTCCTTCAATGCCTTCCAGTTAATTCTGACTCCTAGTGACCCTCCATCAGATTTCCAAGGCTGTGAATTGTAATGGGAGGAGACTGCCCGTCTTTCCCTGTGGAGCTGCTGGTGGATTCAAACCAGTGGAGGTGTAGAGCCTTGTGGCTAAGAGCATGATCCTCTGGAACTACATCATAAGAGTTCCTCTTTGGTAATTCCTCAAAGTTAACTAGTTATCTTTGTTGTTGTTATGTTATGTTGTTATATGTTGGAACCAACTCATAGCTGACCCTCTAGCAGCTTTTCAGAGGCAGTAAACCACACAGGAAGATATTACCATCTTCTTTTTGTGGGGCAGCTACTAGATTAAAACTCTCTACCTTGAGATTTGCTAAAACATAAATAACTCAAGTGAGTGGCTTAAAAAGAACAGAAATGTATTTTTCTCACAGTTTATCAGTCTGAAAGTCCTAGTTCAGGACCCCGGCTGTAGTAGATGAGTTTTATTCCACTGGTCCTGGAGAACATCCTTATCTCCACCTACAGTCCCAATATTTTCCCTTGGGCATCTTCACATGGCATCTGCCTCCCAACCACATGTTTATACATCCTTGTCTGAATATCTATGCTGTTCTTTATAACCCAAAGGTGATTAAGTTTAAAACACATCTTACATGGATATAACCTCATTAACATAACAAAGAAAATATCCTTGTTTCCAAATATAACCACAGGTATAGAAATAAGGATTGTAGCATGTATTTTTAAGGAAAACAACATAATCCATTAGAGATGGCAGCTCAAGATTGACCCCTGTTGTCTGCATTCAAGCTTAGCTAAGGAGGTTCAGGAAAGACGAAAGTTATTCTGAGGCTCACTCTTTATCATTTTAACCACAGAAAGTGAGCTATGCTTTAGACCATTCATTTCTGTCTTTATAATAAAAATCTTTGAGCAAGACATTAAGACATGCACAGAGCAGTGTGCTGTGCCTCAAATTGTGCCTTTTTGTTTCACATGTTTTCTAGTTGTGCACAGCAGTGATTAAATGGAGTTAGTTCAGTGTTGTTTTGTGGATGTTAGCACAGGCTTGATGGTCCCACATCCCAAGATACTAGAATCTTTGGAAGAAAAAAAGTACTCAAAAGACAAAGAAAAGTGATTTTTATTTTACTTCAGTGGTTACTAGAATTTTGCTATTACTCTCTTGCTTCTCAAAATTGTTTACTTATAATTAAGTGATAAACAGGACTGTGAGTGAATTAATTTTTATTACAGAGATTAGTAATTTCTTAAAATGTGTCAAGCGAACTGCTGTGAGTTATTTTCATTCCACATATGATAGTGTAACAGTGGAAGAACGGGCCGCAGTCACTAAGGAAGCCAGTATCCAAAAAAGATTCAAATCAATAGGGTTCACAACATTTCTAGATTGACATTTTTAAATATAAGCCTGAACTATCTTTAGTAAGATACGAGGTAGGCTCAGGAGTAGGACTCGGTATGTTTCTGTGGAACTCACTGATTTTGGCATTGTTTAAGATGACAGCTGTCATCACCCCCAACACATCAGTTTGCTACTATGGCTCACCTAGGTTCCAGTGGCGCTTCCAGACGAAGACAAATTAGGAAGACAAATGGTCATCTAGTGAAAACTAGCCCACAAAAATGTTATGGATCACAAGAGGATATTGTCTGATACAGTGTGTGGAGATGTGCTGTCTAGTTGGAAGTCATTCAAATATACAGTAGCTATGATGGACTTGAACATAATAATGATGGCAGTGAGAGTGCAACACTGGGTTCTGAAATACCTGCATGGCCCTGAATTGGTGCCATCCCGACAGTAGCTGAAAAGTTATTTAATAGCTAATCTCATTACATATTACTGTTCAAACATACTAATAAAGATACGCAGAAATAATGGTGGCACAGCTTCTGACATCACAGCAACATGCACGTTACCACAGTTAGACAAATGGATAGGTGGGTCATGAAGGACGTTCTGAACAATGTCAAAATACCGACTTCAAAGTAAAGAGACTGTAAAAAAAAAAAGTAAAGAGACTGTATCATGATACGGAGTTTACCTCACATCCCATTAAAGATAGATCTTGCCCGAGACTCAGAAGATCAATCTGGAAAAGTTTGAAGGCTCATTGATTTACAACTTCTTTCTTTCTTTCTCTTTTCTTTTCTTTTTTTTTACAGAATTTTACTCTTAGTACTACTTGCAGCCAATCCTTTCAGTATGGTGTTATGCAGCTTTTTAAAAAAATCATAGTACTTTCTTGTAAAACAGGACTGACCTTGGGGTTGGAGAGAGACTGAGAAAGAAAGATTCAATAATGTATACTGCACTAAAACAGATGAGGGAGAAAACTGTTTAAAAGGGATATGTGATTAGGTATTTTCGTCATGACAGTCTCGAGCACAGGTTTTATGGTGGAGCGGACCTGGGGGAGGGTTTGTGAAACAATGAAAGAATTTTCCTTTACTTTTCCAAGAGGGTAGTGTTCTACGGGGGGAGGGTTGGGAGGGGAGAAGTGTACAGCAATGAATGAATGAATGGAAATCCAAAGTCTGTAAATTTTTACTGAAATTAATAATCAATTTAAATTTAAAAAAATCATAGTACTTTCATAAGGATTGTGGGGTTTCTTAGGCTTTTCCATAAGATGTGTGCCACTATGCTTTTGATGTTTATATTTATGTTGTTGTTGTTACGTGCCGTCGAGTGGCTTGCGATTCATAGCAATCCTATGTATAACAGCCTTAAACTCTGCTCTGTCCTGTGCCAATCGCACTGTCTCTGACACACCCATCCTGATTACCCCAGTCACTGAATCATTCCACCTCACAGAGGGCCTTCCTCTCCTGCACTGTTCCTCAACCCTCCCAAGCATGATGTCCCTCTCCAAGGACCGGTCCCTCCTTACAACACGTCCAAAGTATGTTAGATGGAGCCTACAATAATAATATATAGTAATAATAATATTAGTTATTATATAATAATTAAATATATATAATATAAAGAATGGCTAGAGCCAAAAGGCTACTTGGAGACATTCACTCCAATGATTTTCTTTTCTTTAGAAAATGTATACTTTATTTGGTATTAATAGTTTTGAACATATTCTTTTTTTGATTTTTTAATTTCCATTTATTCATTGTTACACATTTTTCTTTTCAGCCCCCTACTTCCCCCCCCACATTTTTTTTGGTAAAAAAATTTTTTTCATTGTTATACAGTTTCTCCCCTCCCCCCCACTTTACCATGAAACTTCTATTCTGGACTATTGTCATGCTAATGATACCTATCCGTATGTTCCTTTTATACAGTTTTCTCCCTTATCTGTTTCAATGCCACATACATTATTTATCCATTCTTTTCTACTGGTAAGATACCCTAAAGAAACCAGAACTTCCACCCAAGCAGATATATGCACACCTATGTTTATTGCTGCATTGTTCACAATAGCAAAGAGTTGGAAACAGCCCAAATTCCCATCAACAAACAAATGGATAGAGAAGCTGTGGTATATTCACACAATGGAATATTATGCAGCTCTCAAAAACGAAGAACTCATGAAATATTATACAAAATGGCTGTCCCTGGAGGACATTATGCTGAGTGAAATATCTCAGTCACAAAAAGACAAATACTGTATAATGCCACCGTTATAGAACAGGGATGATGTTCTTTTTACCAATGAAAGAAATCAATATCCAGAAGAGCCGATTGTGACTTAAGTTACTCAGTTCAATAGTTGCTTAGTGGATCATGAAGAACGCTAACCCAGTTGCCATTGAGTTGATACCTATCCAGGGAAACTTCAAGTTTTTCTGAATAGAATTATGCTCTATGAAGTTTTCAGTGTCTGTGTAATCATAAAGAACTATTACTAGCTTACCAGGGATTTTGATGGTGGAGTCCATAGGGAGTTGGTGCTGCAAACTTAACTGCTGTGCCTCTCTAGCACTTCAAATCCACCAGCAGTTTATTGGGAGAAAGATAGGCTATCTCATCCTGTGCTGTTCACAGTCTTAAACACAATGCAGGGTTAATGATCAGTCACTTCCCACTTAATGGCAATGGGAAGGAGAGAGACAGACACACAAGCACACACACAAACAGAAAATAGGAAAGGGAGGGGAAGAGACAAAGAGGACATGAGAGGAGAATGGAAGAGATGAGGAGAAGAAAGGGAGGACTGATTGCCAGGACTTTATTCCAATGAAACTCTCAGTGAATTTGAATGATCAGTCTCTTGATTCATAGCCAGACATTTCATACTTACTCAGGCATTCTATATTGCACTTCCCATATATCACATTTATTGATTATAAAGATAAAGAAATGTAAAAAAAAAGACAAAGAAATGTAAACAACCAGATAACAAAGATAGAATGCATGTCTATATGTTGACTGTCTAAACTGTTTAACATGAGCTTTCATGTTTCTAGTGGGTAGATTTGATGAGCATTTATATTAAACTATTGTCCACCATTACATTTAGCTTAGTAGTAAGAGGTGGTCCTTAAAAAAAGGAAATAAAAGTTAACCTCTATGAAACTCTGATCTAGTTCATAAATATCTTCTTTAGGTAAGATTTTAAAAAAGAACACCAAAATGTTCCAGGCAAATATCAGAAGGAACTGGCTTCTTTTAAATTTATTTAGAGTTCTCAAACATCTTAAAAAGAAAGCATGTTTTAAAATCCCATTTCAATTATCTTTAATAAGATCAACTTGTCTGATAGAGATACAATATGAGAATCAGAGTGCAAATACTTCTCTTTCCAAATAATTCTTTCTAAAACCATTATGGTCCATACTCTCAAAATCACCTTAGGGTGGCTAGTCTTGTTTGTCATTTTAACTTCCTCTGTCAGAGAAGGGATGCAGACGTAATATCTCTTGGCTCCTAAATGACTTCCGTAATGAGTCTCTGATGGTAGGGTCTTGCTAATAACACCATGGTAAAAGGGCAATATATTTTTTAGATCTCCATCTTAAAGATATATTTCTGTATCTTCAAAACTCTTTTTGTCTGTGATGATTTTTTTTCAACTTTTTATTTTATAATGATTTTGTCTCATTGCAACGGAGTTGGAAGTGACTCATAGCTCATTGTTCATCAGATTGCAGAAGCTGTCAATTATACAGGGGGAGATTATCCTTCTCCTGTGAAATGACTAGTAGATTTGAAGTGACAGAATGGCCCACCTTTGCGTTGTCAGTGCAACTCCTTGTGGATTATACCTCCAGATGTACAAAATGTTACAAGAATAGTATAAAGAATTCATTTAAGCCATTTAAGTCACATAGAATAGCCAAATGCTAACGTTTTACCACATTTTCTTTTTCCTCTACGTTTCTTTGCATTCATTTTTATTAGATTATCTAAAAGGAAGTTGTAGACAGAAGAGTAAGTTATAGCACACTAATAACGTTTTTAAAGTTTTAAAGCCCCTTCTTATTTCTTAATCTTTTATCAAGGAATTGCTTATTTAAGTGTGAATTTCCTAAAACAAGGCTATTATATTTTGTAGCAATGATAATTAATGATAAAGCCGCTGAGGTAATTTTAATGTCATTCTATTAGCATGTTGCAGTTTGTGAGGATGGTGCAGGTTAGGTCAGGGTTCTGATCTATTAATCATAAGGTCTCCATGAGTCGTGGTTGACTCCATGGAACATAGCAACAAGAAATTATCTAATTTACAGAATTTATTCAAATTTTACCTATTGCCTCCACAATATCCTTTACATAAAAGAAAGAAAACAAAGCACACAAAACTAACCTTTGGCTCAGGATTCAATTCACTAAATTATTAAATTTCAAGTTGTTATAAATCAAACGCTAATGTTTTAGGGGGAAGTTAGTAATCTCCTTTTATTTCACTTCATTTCTACTCCCCCAAATACATCAGGTCCTGTCTCCTTCTCCTTGGTCTTTCCCCCTCTTGTCTTGAATCTGTCTGCCTCTTCTCTCAGAATTCTGTTCTTTTCTTAAATGCAGCATCTCGCTGTATCTTTGTGAAGATAGTGTTTTAGCTTACTTTTCTTTTTTTTTTGTTTTAGTCATAAAGTGCACTGTGAACAGAAATATTGTTCGTTGGTGGCTTTAAATAATAGAAGTTTATTTTCTCATAGTTTGGGAGGGTGAAAGTCCAAATTTAGCTCTAGCTCCAGGTCTTAGGAAAAGGCTCTTTCACTGTCAGTTCCAGGGAAAGAATCTTTACCAGTTTCTGCAGCCTTGATGCTACTCAGGTCTCATGGATCTTTACAAGGCATCTCTCCTTCCCTTTTTACGCTTCTTGTCTCTGTGCCCATGCTGCTTCTTATAGCTCAGAAGTGACTGGACTTAGAACACAGGCTACACTGCTATCTATGGCCTCTTTAATATAACAACCTTCCACTAACCTTGATCCCATTCTGACTCTTCTGAGGAAACTCTAAATATTTATGGGAGGAGACTGATTCACCTTCTTCCCACAGCATGGCTGGTAGATTTGTACCACCAGCTTTTCAGTTAACAGTCAAACTCATAATGCATTATGCCACCAAATTTCCTTACACATAAAAGAATATTTCCTTTTCAAACGCTTATTTTCATAGATGTAGATATTAGGATTACAATCCAAATTTGGGGGGACACCAATCAATTAATAATATTTATTTTCTGGATTCTATTTCCTTAATGTTTCTATCTTTTGTTTTGTTTTATCTTTCCTTCCATATTACAGATTTCAATACAATTCAAGAGCTATTTGGAAGCTCTGTGCCCTAGTACAGGGCGTATTGACTTGTGGACTTTACTGCAGGGTGGCCTGTCATTTTGTTGAGGGTCTACTGAATGAATGTTAGCAACTACAGTTTTTCTTTTGGGTCACTCCACTTTTCAAAATATAGGGATGCTACAATAACCTGTATTTGTTACCTACTGCTGCATACAAACTGCCAAACTTAGTGGCTTGTCAGAAGAATATTTATGATCTTAAAGTTTTTGTATGCCAGCATCTGGGCATGACGCAGGTAACTCTTCTAGTTTATGGTCTCACATGGGTGGCACAGTGGTTGAAGTACTCAGAGGCTAACCATCAGCTGGCAGTCCAAATATGTCAATTGTTTCCTCTGGAGAAAGATATAACAATGTGCTTTTGTCAAGAATAACAGCCTTGGAAACCCTGAGGGAGGAGAGAAGTTGTTCTTTCCTTTAAAGTATATTGTATAAATAGAGGTCACATTTTGAAGAATGAAGATTCCGGAACCCGTATTGTGCTCATGCACAAAACCAAAAAGTAGCCATTCACCTTGGAAAAAAAGGGATATTTTATAGTTTAAAATTAGGAAAGATGTCTGTCAGGGTTGTATCCTTTCAATCTGTAAGCAGCAAAAACAATCTGAGAGGCTGGGCTATAGGAAGAAGAGTGTGGCATCACAATTGCAGGAAGACCACCTACAACCTATGATATGCAGATGACATATTCTTGTTTGCAGAAACGGAAGCCCTGAAGTATTGGTGATGAAGCTTAATTACCACAGTCTTCATTATGGATTACACTGCGATGTTCAGAAGACAAAAATGCCGGCACTTGGACCATTGACAACATTATGAATGAGAAAAGAGTCAAGATTTCATTATACTTGGATCTACAATCAACACTCATGAAAGCAGCCATCAAGAAATCAAATGGCATTGCATTGAGCAGAGCTGCAGACAAAGGCCTCTTTAAAGTAATGAGCAGAGATGTTAGTTCAAAACCTTAGGTGTGCCCTACCTAAAACATGCATTTTCAATTGCTTTTAATATGCATGCAAAAGCTGGACAGTGAAGAATGAATATTAATAGAATTGATGTCTTTGAATTGTAGGGTGGAATATTGAATATTCCCTTAAAAGAAAAAATTTGTCTTCATTGAAGTGCAAGAGAGCAAATGCACCTTAGAAACAAGGATGGGAAATCTTCAAACATGTACTTTGGATATCTTATCAGGAGAGGCCAGTCCTTGGGAAAGGATGTCATATTTGGAAGAGTGTTAGGGGCAAGAGGAAAACTCTCAGTGAGATGGACTGACATGGTGACTGCAACAGTGGATTTAAGCTCAGCAGAGATTGTGAAGATTGATAAGATTTCTGTTCTGTTGTACATAGTGTGGTTATGAGTCAGAGCCCAGTAATGACACTTAACAACATTTGAATCAAAACTACTTGTGGTTTTTATTTTCTGGATTGTAATCAAGGAGCCAGGTAGCACTATTGTTATCTTAAAACTTGCCTATTGTTGTTGTTGTTATGTGCCATCGAGTTGCCTGTGACTCATAGTGACCCTATGCACAACAGCTCTGAAGCCTGCCCTGTCCTGAGCCAATCTCACTGATTCTGACTTGCCTACCCCCATGGTCCCAGTTACTGTGTCATCTATCTTATCTGGGGTCTTCCTTTCCTAAGCTATCTCTCCACCCTTCTGAGTATGATATCCTTCTCCAAGTACTGGTTGTTCCTAGCCATGTGCCCAAAGTATGTGAGGCTGAGCTTAAAAATCTTTGCCGCCAAGGAGAAACTTGGTTTCACCCTCTCCAAGAAAGACCTATTTGTTCTCTTAGCAGTCCGTGGTATGTTCAATACTCTTCTCCAGCACCACAGGTCTCAGATACATAGCAAATAATTGTGAAGACCATGACCTAAATGAGGCACCCCTAGTCTCTTGTCTGACATCTTTGCTTCTCAGTACTCTGGAGAGGTTCCTAACAGCAGATTTTCCCAGTGCAATTCATTTTTTGATTTCCTGACTGAGGATACCAAGAGTGTTGATTGTGGAGCCAAGCAAACTGAAATTATCATCCACCTCAATTTCTTCTCCATCTATCACAGTGCTGTCAATTTGACAGTGAAACTATAACTGAAGACTTTAGTCCTTGACTTTCTGAAGAAAGCATTTCAGATCCTCCTCAGTTTCAACAAGCAAGGTTGTGTCATCTGCACATCCCATGTTGTTGATGAGTCTTACTTTGATCCTGATGCTACATTCCTTCTCATAAGGCCCAGCCTCCTGCATACAGGTTGAAAAGGTATGGAAACAGGACACAGTCCTTTCTTGATTTTGAACCATGCAGTGTTTCCTTGCTCCATTCGGAAGCCTACTTCCTCATCTGAGCGTAGGTTTCGCATGAGCACAATCAAGCAGATTGTCAGCAGTGTTCAGCATCCACATTTTATCTCAGTACTGTACATCATTACTGGATTTTGATTGTTCTCAGTTTCTTACCATGTAGTATCACCAGTATGGTGACTTGCTTTATCAAAGTAAGTACGCCAAGGAGTCGAGAGAAATGGGGTGGGAGGAGATAATGCCCATAAAATAGTATTTATTTATATTTTAAAAACCTATACATATCTTCTCATCATGTCTGTCATATTTTATTTTTTTAGAAGCAGCTCATCAGGTCTGGCCCACATTCACAATATGTGAATAACCGAAAGAGAGGATTTATTTGGAATTATAGCTGCCCATTAAACAATATCAGGTTGAGCTGTGCAAGTTCATTTATGCCACATATCCTTTTCCTTGTCACTAGGAAAGGTAGTCAGAGAAAGAGAGGAAGACCCTTGACAAGATGGATGACAGAGTAACTCTAATGTTATTGCTGTTCGGTGCCATCGAATCACAGACAATCCTAGTAATTCCATGAACAACAGATCTAAACCCTGTCTTATCCTGTGCTGTTCTCTCAATTTCATAAACACTACAGTATATTGCAGAGGTCACTGTGTCCATCCATCTGGTTGAGGATCTCCCTCTCTTTTTCAGACCCTCTTCCTTCCCAAATATGATATTCCTCTCCAGTGAATAGCCTCTCCTTGCAACAAGACCAAAGCATGTAAGACAAAGCCTCATCATCCTTGACTCTAAGGAGCACTCTGGCTGCACTTTGTCCAAGACATATTTGCTTGTTCTTTTGGCAGTCCATGGGATATTCAACTCTTTTCTCCATCACCACAGTGCAAAAACATCAATTCTTATTCTGTCATCCTTAGTCATTGTTCAACTCTCAGATGCATAGCAAGCAATTGAAAAGAGCAAGGCCTGAATCAAGTGCACCTTAATACTCAAGCTGGCCTCATTGCTCCTCAAAATTTGTAGACGTCCCTGACTGCAGACTTTCCCAGTGCAATGTATCTCTTGATCTCCTGACTGCTGGTATCAAGGGTGTTGACTGTGGATCCAAGTGAGATGAAATCATTGACAACTTCAATCTTTTCTCCATTATCATGATGTGGCCTATGGGTCCAGTGGTAAGAATTTTTGTTTTCTAGGAATTGAGATGCAATTTATAAGAAAGGGTGCAGTCCTTCATTGTCTGCAGCAAGTGTCTCAAGTTCTCACTTTCAAAAGCAAGGTTGTATCATCTACATAACACAAGTTATTGATGAATCTTCTTCTGATCTTGATGCCAAATTCCTCTTCATAAAGTACAGCTTCTCAAATAATTTGTTCAGCACCCAGATTGAATAGGTATGGAAAGAAGATACAACTGAGCACACTCCTTTCTTAATTAGTAATGTAGTGTTCCCTTGTGTGCATAGCAGCTTCTTGGTCTAGGTGCAGGCCTTTCATGAGAACTATTAAGTGATTGTAGCAATCGGGTCGGGCATGTCAGAGATCATGAGGATGGTGCAGGATAGGACAAGGTTCAGATCTGTTGTGCATTGGGTTGCTATGAGCTTTAGTCTCCTTGATGACAATTAATAGAAACAAATTGTGGATCAGTCAATGGTAGGGAGTGCTTGCTTAAAACCAAGAACTGCTCAGTGCTTAAGCAGAGATGACTAATAAGCATCACACATTGTTTTAAATATTACTCTTATTCTGATACAAGAATGAGAATTAATAGAATAGGAAACCTAAGAGCTTAACTCTCTTATGCATATTGTAGAGGTAATTTTCCCTTATCTCACCTCTAAAGTTAGTATTTGTGTTGTATAATACCTTTTATTTATTGTCTAAATATTTTCAAGCACCTTTGGAACATGAATCCATATGCTTCTCATTAGTATTATCCTCCTAGGGACATAATTCAACTCTTATTGCTGTTGAGTCTAAACAAACTCATAGCTGACCCTCTATTGGATGTAAATCAATTCATAGCCAACTCTCTATTGGATGTAAATCACATGAGGTTGCAAATCACATGGGAAGAGACTATCCATCTTTCTTCTGTGTAGCCACCAGTGAATTAGAACAATCAGAAGTGTGTCCTTTGGATTAGCAGGGTGACTTCCTATGGATTACAACACTAGAGTTCCCTTTTTGGAGTTATGTTGTTGTTAGGTAGAGTTGAGTTGGAACTGACTCAGAGTGGACACGCCAGTGGATTTTTAGAAGCAATAAATGACACCGGAAACGATTGTTCATCTTCTTCCTGTGGAGTAGCTTGTGGATTTGAACTGCCTACCTTTGAATTGGCAGTGTAACTCCTTGCCACTAAGCCATCAGAGATTCCTTCTTGGAGACATGGGATTATGTTTTTGGACCCTGCTCTGAGTCGACCACCACTATGCTCTCTTCTTTCCATCTTCTGAAAATTAGTAATTTTTTCCTACTTTGTTGTCTTCTTTTCACTACTTTTCTTCATGTAGATTTTTTTAAGTAAGAAATTTTTATTTTATATCAGTTTATTTACAAGTTCATATATATTGTTTTTCCCACTCGATCTTTCCCATTTCCTTAACCCACTCTTCCCTCCACCCATCAAATTTTGTGATTCTATGATTACCCCCCCACACCCATCCTCATCCCTCTGCTTTCACCCTCCTCCCCTTAGATGCTCATACACATTTTACTAGTTATCTATTTCTAAAATAATGATCTTATACAGTCTTGGTCCTTATATGACTGAGTTAATACACTTAACATAATGCTCTCCAGTCCCAAGTTAAGCAGTGATTTACAAAATCATTGCTCCTGTGTGCTGTGTGGTATTGCATTGTGTGAATGTACCATAATTTCTCAATCCATTCTATTGTGGTTGGACATTTGGGCTGTTTCCATGTTCTTGCTATGGTGAATAATGTTTCTATAAACATTTGTGTGCAAGTCTCCATTTATGCCCCAGTTCTCATTTTATTGGGGTATACTCCAAGCAGTGGAATAGCTGGGTCATATGGAATTTTTATGTTCAGATTTCTGAGGAAATGCCAAACTGCCTTCCAGAGTGGTTGTATACCATTTTCCAATCCCACCAACAATGTATAAGAGTTCCACAACCTCTCCAATATTTATTTCTTGCTGTCCTGTTAAACTTTACCACTGCTACTGGGGTAAGAGGGTATCTCATTGTGGTTTTGATTTGCATCTCTCTTATTGCCAGTGGTTTTGTTCTTTGGGTTGTTATGAGTCATGCTTGACTCGATGGAATCAACAACAACAGCAGCAACATTATCATAGATGAAATTATCTATGTATACTCAGTATTACAATTGTAGGTATTTTCTTTTTACTAACTAGAAAGTAAATACAAAAGTGATACTACATAATTGAGACTGTGAAATTTTGTCATGTGGAGAACAATTGAGGAAATTAGGAAGAACAGAAAATTTACAGAGCATATGAAAACACTGCAGGCTTTATGTACTATCTTTATAGAGAGAGACAGACTCGTTTCTGTTTCTGTAGGCAAGAAGTGCTTCTCAGCTTTTACACTGAAGTGCTCTTAATGATACTTGTCAAATTTCTTTGAGAATTCTTATTTAATTTAAAAATATTACCCAAATGTTGCTTTCTCTTCCATAATATGTTTGTGCTGATTTATTGTAAAACAATGTTTTTTCCTCCTTTTTTTTTTTAGAGAAGAGAGATGATTAATTCATAGGTCTCATCTGTTTCTTAGAATGCATGTGTATCTTTGGGTATATATATTACAAACAGGTAGAGATATACACCAGTGGGCAAATTTCCCAGGAGGTAATTTTTTTCATTCATTACTGACAAGACCTTTTAAACAAAACAAATAGGAATTCTCCAAATATAAGAATAGAAGAGATATTTAAAACCAAATAGTCAAGTGTATTTTGATAGAAAAGATAAGAAAAGGACAAACAAAATGGAGTTAGTCATATCCTCACTTATACTTGCTATAATTTATATTGCGGTTGTGTGCTGTTGAATTGGAGATCACTTATAGCTGGTTGTCCATCAAGTTTTCAGAGATGTTAAACTGCATGAAAGGAGACTACCCATCTTTTCCACATTAAGCAGCTGGTAGATTTGACCTACCTACCTTTGAGTTGGCATTGCAACTCCTTACCACTATGCCACCAGTTGTTGGTGTTGTGTCCTTTTGAATTGGAACCAATCCATAACTAAGCCTCCAACAGGTATTCAGAAGCAGTAAATCACACAGAAAGACATTGCTATCCTTTTCCCACAGAGCAGCTGTTGGATTCAAACCATGTGCCTTTGGGATTCTAGTGCCGCTTCTTACCACGGTGCCATCAGAGGCCACCAGAGCTCCTTAAATTAGTATTGTTGTTGTTATGTGCCATTAAGTCAGTTGCAACTCATAGCAACCCTATGCACAATAGCTCTGAGCCCTTTTCTATCCTGAGCCAATCTCACTCTCTCTGATATACCTATCCCCATTACCCCAGTTACTGTGTTAATCCATTTCCTTCAGGGTCTTCCCCTCTTGCACTGACCCTCCCTCCTTCCAAGCATGATGTTCTTCTCCAATAACTGATCCCTCCTGGTAATATGCCAAAAGTATGTGAGATGGAGCTTCAAAATTTTTGCCTTCAAGGAACAACTTAGTTTCACCTTCTCCAAGGCAGACCTGTTTGTCTTCTTGGCAGTCCAATACTCTTCTCCATCACCACAATTCAAATACATAAATTCTTCTTCTATCATCTTTAGTCTTTGTTCAGCTCGCTGATGCAAACCAAGGAATTGCTGGATAATTGCAGGAATTGCATATCCTGGATAAGGCACACCTTACTCTCTAGACTGACATTGTTGCTCTTAAGCACTCTGGAGAGGTCCTGATAGTATATTTTCCTAAGATAATTAGTCTTTTGATTTCGTGGCACCTGGTGCCAAGAGTGTTGATTGTGGAAACAAGCAAACTGAAATTGTTAACAATCTCAATCTCTTCTGCATCTAACATGGTGCTGCCAATTGGCCTAATGGTGAGAATTTTTTTTCTTCTTGATGTTGAGTTTTAATCCATATTGAAGACTGAAGTCTTTTTCCTTCTTCAGCAAACACCTCAGGTCCTCCCCAGTTTCAGCAAGCAAGATTGTTTTGTCTCCATAAAGCAGGTTGTTGATGAATTTTCTTCCAATCCTGATGCCATATTCTTCTTCATAAAATGTAGTGTCTCTAATAATCTATTCTGCATATATAGTGACAAGGTATGGAGACAGAACACATCCTTGATGCACTCCTTTCTTGATTTTGAATAATGCAGTGTTTCTTTCCTCTGTTCTGATGATTGCTTCCTTATCCAGGTATAGGTGTCACATAAGTGCACTCAAGTATTCTGGGATACCTTTTCTTCTCAAGCTTAGGTACAGTTTGTTGTGACCCACACAGTCAAATAACTTTACATATCCAATGAAACACAGATAAACATTCTTCTGGTATTTTCTACTTTCAGCCAAGATCCATTTGATATTGGCTATGAAGTTCTGAGTGCTATAGCCTCTTCTAAATGCAGCTTATATTTCTGCTAGTTCTCTCTCTGTCAATGTACTGTAAACTCAGTATTGCTGTTGTTACTTGTCATCAAGTTGCTTGTAACTCATAGTGACCCTGTGTACAACAGCCCTGAGCTCTGCTCTATCTTGGCCAACTTCATTGTCTCTGACACACCTACCCTCATTACCTAGTCACTCATCTCATTACCTAGTCAATTCATCTCATCCAGGGTCTTCCTCGCTTGCACTTTTTCTCCACCCTTCCAAGCATGATGTCCCTCTCTAAGGTGTGGTTCTTCCTTGCAAAATGCCCAAAGTATGTCAGAAATCTGTATTAGTCAAATTTAAAATACAAGAGTGGCTTAGAATTTGAAAACGATGTATCAAATCAGTTGATCAAATAGTAGAAGCAAAAAGGCATTTACTAAAAGCCAATGTTTCTTATTTTTTTAAAAAATATTTGCAAATATGAACATTTAAAAATGTAACTTTTGGTTTTCTAACAAATTGATGAGAAATTAAATATTATACTTCCAGAAAACTCACAGACTGAGACAAAGATGTCTGTTCTCTTTAGCACAATTTCACATTATAGTGCAGCTTCTTACCACTATGCTACCACCACAACTGCCTGAAATCAATATTAAAATCAGTTGCTGCTATTGGTAGGTTCTGCTGAGTTGATCACAACTCAAAGCAACCCTATGAAAGCATAGCAAAACTTTGCCTTATCTTGCACTATCTTTCCCACCATACTCCAGCCCATTGTTGCAGTTATTGTGTCAATCCATAATGTTGATGGTCTTCCTTTCCTTCACTGCACCTTTCTTTACTTTTCCCAACATGTTATCTTTGTCTATGGACAACTTTCTCTAACAAGCCTCAAGTACACTCCATACTCTACAGCAACACTGCCATTCAAAGGCATCTCTGGATTTCCCCCACGTTTTGCTTATTCATTGTCCAAAATTCAGATGCATAAGAAGCAGCTGAGAAGACCCTGGCTTGCATCAGGCATGACTTTGTCTTTAATCCCTGCTACTTAGGACTAAAGATGTCCTTCACAGCAGATATGCCCAATGTGACATGTGTTTTGGTTTTTGTTTTGTTTTGTTTTTGTGACATGTCTTTTAATTTCTTAACTACTGGTATCATAGATGCTGATTGTGGATTGATTATTGGATTGCACATTGATTGATTATTTCAGAAGTTCTCATTAATGCATGGAAGTAGAAACCTCTAATAACGAAAAGACTATGGGAAGGAGAATACAAAATACTCATGGTTATAACTGATTGTTGTTATTAGGTGCCACTGAGTCGCCTACGACTCATAGCACCCATATTATGTACATTAGCTCTGAACCTTGCTTATTCTGAGCCAATTTCATTGTCTCCTACAGACCTAATCTCATTTCTCCAAATCCATCTCATTCTGGATTTTCCTCTCTTGTGTTGTCTCTCCACCCTTCCAAGCATGATGACCTTATTCAAGGACTGGCCCCTCCTGGCCATGTGTCCAAAGTATGAGAGACAGGTTCAAAATCCTTGCCTTCAGGTAGTAGCCTGGTTTAACCCTCTCCAGAGTAGTAAAAAATAAGAGAATAACAACAAAAAGTAGTGAAAATGTAAAGTCTCAATTATGTGATTAGATTAAAATGAGACGGATACACACATATCACAAAGAAAGGACCTTCCTGTAATTTGCAATAACTGGGCAGAAAAATATAATTGAATTCAGATCCCTCATATTAACAAAAGTTTAAAAGATTCAAGTTCAAGCTGAAGCTGAGGAAAATTAAACCAAATCCACAGGAGCCAAAATATGACTTTGATTTCATACCACCTGAATTTCAGAATCATCTC
>NW_006399820.1:12734516-12752037 GCF_000299155.1 Elephantulus edwardii | reverse complement strand
GATGGCACATAACAACAACAACAACAAAGGAATTAACAAAAATATAGACACAAAAAAGATTAATGAAGAGGTAAAGAAATTTTTTTAATAAATGGAAGAAATTTTTTAATAAGTGAAGTAATTCATTATGTTGATTACATAGCAATTCACTTAAATAATGAATACTCACTTAAAAATTCACTCCCACTGAGTCAATTCTCACTCTCCATAAGGTTTCTGAGGCTGTAAATCTCAACAGAACAGATTGCCTCATTTTTCTCCATAGGAACAATTAGTGGATTTAAATTGTTGATATTTTGGTTTTAGCAACCTCCTGGGTAACCCGCTCCACCTCCATAGCACCCTATAAGTGGATATTTGGCATTTTTATTAGCTTTCATCGAGCTGACTACTACTTAGAGTGACCCTACGAACAACAGATCTGAACCTTGTTTGCCCTGTCATGCACCATTCTCACTGTGTTTGCCATGACCAAGCACAGAATTAAAGTCACTGTGTCACCAATCTAGTTGAGGGTCTCCCTCTCTATGAATCTTAACCTTCCCAATATGAGATATTTTTCCAAAGACTGACATCTCTTGCCAATATGTCCAAAGTATGTGAGATGAAGTTGCACGATCCTTGCTTTTTAAGGAGCACCCTGAGGACACTCTCTCTAAGATATGTTTGGGTTTTTTTTTTCTTCTGGCAATCTATAGGATATTTAATACTCTTCTCCAACACAACAACCCAAGATCACTGCTTCGTCACTATCCAACTTTCAGATGCCTAGCATGCAGTTTAAGAGACCATGGCTTGGATTAGGCACCCCTAAATCTTTAAATAATCTGACATTATTGCTCTTTAGCACTTTAAAAAGTTTTTAACAGCAGTTTTGCCCAGTGTGACATGTCTTTTAACTTCTTGACTACTGATATAAAAAATGCTACTAGTATCAAAGGGCAAAAAATGATTCACCATATCCTATCTTCATTGCTATATAAAATTTGTGAATACAATTAATGTTTGCTTCATAGGTCCTTCCCTTCAAATAAACTGAGTAACTAGAGAAAACATTAAAAAAATAAAAATATTAGTAAAAAAGGGAAAACTTTTAAAAATTTGAGAGACTATAACTCAATCCTTACTCATTGTACAAAAGAAACCCTGTATACTACCTTCTGTGACTCCTGCTATTTCTTAAAATGTTGTTGTTGTTGTTGTTGTTATGTGCCATCAAGTCATCTGTGCCTCATAGCAACCCTATGTACTTTAGCTCTGAAATCTGCTCTATTCTGCACTGTCTCTGACACACCTACCCCATAATCTCAGTTGCTATGTCTTTCCATCTCTTCTGGGGTCTTACTCTCCTGCACTGTCCCTTCACCCTTCCAAGTATGATGTTCTTCTCCAGGAACTGGTTCCTCTTGGCCACATGCCCAAAATATGTGAGACAGAGCTTCAAAATTTTTGGCTACAAAGGACAACCTGGTTTCACCCTCCCCGTGATAAACCTGTTTGTTATCTTGGCAGTCCATGATATGTTCAAATACTGTTCTCTAGAACCACAACTCAAAGGCATCATATCTGCTTCTGTCATCTTTGGTCATTGTCTAGCTCTCTGATGCATAGCAAGTAATTGTGAAGACCATGACCTGAATCAGACGTTCCTTAGTCTCCAGACTAAGATTACTGCTCTTTAGCACTTCTGAGAGGTCCCAGACAGCAGCTTTCTCCAAAGCAATTTGTCTTTTGATTTCTTGACTGTTGGTGTCAGGAGTGTTGATTGTGGCTACGAGCAAGCTGAAATTTTTAGCAACCTTAATTTCTTCTCCATCTATAACGATGTTATCAATTGGTCCAAGTGGTGAGAATCTTTGTTTTCTTGAAACTGAGTTTCAATCCCTATTGAAGACTGCAGTCCTTGACCTTCTGTAGCAAATGCCTCAGGTCCTCTCAGTTTCTTTGTTGATGAGTTTTTCTCCAATTCTGGTGACATTCTTCTTCATAAAGTCCAGCCTCCCAAATGATCTGTTCTGCATTTAGGCTGAAAATTTATGGAGACAGGATATATCTCTGGCACACTCCTTTCCTGACCCTGAACCATGAAGTGTTGTCTTGCTCTGTTCTGACCACTGCCATGTATAGGTTTCGTATGAGCACAATCAGGTATTCTGGGATTCCCATTCTCAAGGTAAGCCACAATTTGTTGTGATCGCACAGTCAGATGTCTATGCATAGTCAACGAAACACAGTCATTTGTTTGGTACTCTTTGCTTTCATCCAAGATCCATTTGACTTTCGGAATAATATCTCTGATGCCACACCCTCTTCTAACCCTGGCCTTTATTTCTAGTAGTTCTTTGTTGCTGTTCCATTCATTTTCAGATAATCTTCAGCAGTATTTTGTGATTTCAGTGTTATTGTTTGATAATTTCCACACTGTTGGGTCACCCCTTTTTGGAATGGGAACAAATATGGACCTCTTCTAGTCAGTTGGCCGGGTAGTTTTCCTCAAGTTTTCTTGGCACAATTTAGTGAACATGTCCAAGGCAGCATCTGTAGAATATACAGATTGATATTCTGTCAATTTCTGAGGACTTGTTTTTTGCTCATTCCTTCAGAGCAGCTTGAATTTCCTCCTTCATCATCATTGCCTCTTTATCATATCTTATTTCATGAAATTCTTCTGTGTCAACCAATTCTTTTTGGTACAGTGACTCTGTGTACTCCTTTCATCTTCTTTTCATTCACATTTTATTTATTTTAGTCCTATTTTAAATATGGAGAAACTGAGGCACACTGGCTGTAGAGTCTTCCGTAACCTACAATGTCTGACTCCAAGTCTCAAAACCTTACTCATGATTGAAGCATTAGATTCCAAACTATGATGTGATTAAGGAGTGTTGCATTCCACTTTGGGTTTTCCTGGAGAGGGTTAAACCAGGCTGCTCCTTGGAGGCAAGGATTCTGGGGCTTCGTCTGACATACTTTGGACATGTTATAAGGAGGGACAGGTCCTTGGAGAGGAACATCATGCTTGGGAGGGTGGAGGGACAGCGCAGGAGAGGAAGGTGGATTGATTCAGTGACTGGGGTAATTGGGATGGGAGTGTCAGAGATAGTGCAATTGGCACAGGACAGAGCAGGGTTTAGGGCTGTTGTACATAGGGTTGCTATGAGTTACAGGCGACTCGATGGCACACAACAACAACAATAACAACATAACTTTTTTAGTTTATCAGTTCATGCAAGATCACTATTGCTTAGCTTCTATATTATATTACTGTGTATGTGTATGTTTAGAGGACACATTCAATTTTTGGAGGATACAATGCATCTTCAATTCCATTCTATCCCAGCTGATTATTATGTAAACCTCGGATCTTGTTAAAATGCAGATTTTGACTCAGTATACTTGGGGTGAAAATGCAAATTTTCAGATAGGTTCTACCCGGAATGAACTGAATCTAAGCCTTGAAAATGACCGTGTATATACACAGATAATGTGATCTGTGTTTATAGTTAGTATTGAGAAAAAAGATAAACATATTAAAATATTCATATTATGTTCCTATTGAAATATTAATTTCATTTTCTGCCTTAATAACACAACCATGCGACTTATCAAGCTGTCTATCAATTTAGGTATTTGTAAGTTCATATTGCCAGAATATTTACAACTTAAAAGAGATAAAAAATTTTTATGAGTAAATACAGTAAATGAAATCTTTATGAGCACAAACCTTTTCTCCATGTTTGTTTCTCATATTGTGCCTTTAAATGCATTGAAAATACAAGAACTATGAAAGGTCTAAAGTTTTACCTTAGTTGCGTGCTAGCATGTTATCTTGCCACAGTTTCATGGATGCTGGCAGAAGATATGAGTATCCTGATGGTTGGAGACGAAAGACAGTCTACTACAATAATAGTAACTGGAGTGTCAATCATGTTTGTGTCAGTTTCCTCTGTTCCTAAATCTATGGAGTTTGAATGGCTATGCCTAGATGAATGTACCATATCCAGTAAACCGTGTTGTGAGAGAAGAAATGAATCCTGGATAAAGGACAATACGAATGTCTGCTCTTTGCTTTGAAAGTGATATTATCTTTATTATATAAGCCAGTAAGCAAACTTATATTTTTCCTCTGGAGAGAGATATATATTCGCTATCTTCCAAATTTTTTGTACACTAATATATAGCTGGTACATAACAACAACAACAACAACAATGTATTTTAAAAGAGAATCTGGAACAAAGAATAGTATGCGCTTCTGCTTACAGGACATGTAAAGATATAATAGACCCCTAGCGAACTGTCTCCCAACAAATAAGTGATGCTTTCCTATGAAATTTCGAATGAAAGAAATAAATTATTTGCTCTCAGAATCCTGTCACCATCTATCTGTTAATTTGTTGAACTGTACTGACTTGTGTGTTGCTGTGATGTTTGAGACTATGAGGTCAGTATTTCAGATGCAGGGTCACTCATGGTGGAAAGGCTTTGGTTGAGCTCCCCAGACTAAGAAAGACTAAGAAGGAAGACTTGATGACCTCCAAAAATTAGTTAATGGCAACCTATGGATCACCATAGAACATTTCCTAACTAGGGTGGAGGGACAGCACAGGAGGGGAAGACCCTCTATGAGGTTTGATTGATTCAGTGACTGGGGTAATCGGGATGGGTGTGTTGGGGACAGTGCGACTGGCACAGGATAGAGCAGGGTTTAGGGCTGTTGTACATAGGGTCACTATGAGTTGCAAACAACTCGATGGCACATAACAACAACAGCAACAACAACTTGCTTTATATTTGTGTCAGGAAGGATCAGTAAGTGGAAGAAGATGTCCTGTTTGGAGATTTGGTAGACCAGGGAGGGTTAGAGAAAGGAAGAATTGTATGCGATGAATTGGCACGGTAACCACAGTAAAGGACTTGGACATCTTTGCATTCATTTTTATGACCAGGATTAGGTAATATTTTCCTTTGCTGTCCATAACTCATTCTCCTTACTCTTGATTTGAGACTAATTCATTACTGGCCACTTTTGAGGCTGTAAATTCAATGGGAGTTAATAGCTTATTACTCTCCCTTAGAGCCTTACTGGTGGAATTGAATGACCAGAGAGGTGTGGCCTTTGCATTATAGTGCAACTCTCTATAGACTATACTAGTGGTCATTATGGATTGTAGTTGACTTGATATCATTCTACTTACCTACCTATTATCAATCAATCAATCAATAATTAATTTTTCTAATTAGCTACTGCGCTGTCTAGGAATTGTAGGCTCGTTGACACTAAGGATTTTGTGATGTAGCATTATTATGTGACTTTGAGTTAGAGCCAACTTATAGCTGACCCTCTATGGGTTTTCAGAGGCAGTTGGTTACGTAGGAGGGAACTGCCCTTTTTTCCATGGTGTGATATAGCATAGATGCTTTTTATGTTGCATCTCTGTCAGTCATTCACAGACTATAATCAGAGAGGCTGCCTGCTGAACAAGCAAGTATTGTGAAAGGATGTGCTAGGCATTGTCCCTCTTCTTTGTACATCCTCCTAAGGCTGATAGTGGCAGGACCTGTGAATACAATGAGATATCACCCCATGATTATGTTACACTGCATTGCAAAAGGGGATTACCTCTGCTTGGTCCCAGAGTGTCTTAGTTTCTTAGTATTGCTCTAACATAAATACCACAAGCAGGTGGTTTTGAAGAACATAATGTATTACCGCCCCCCCCACCCCCACACACACTTTAAGAGGCCCAAAGTCCAAGTTCAGAGCAGAAGGCTCTCTCTGGGTCCTCTCTGGGGAAAGATCTTTTTTAGTTTCTTTTGATACAGCAGCCTTTGGGTCTTTGATGATCTCCAAGGGGCATGCTTTTTCCTTTCCATTTGTGTTTGTCCCTTTGTGTTTAATCTGCTCTTTTTTTACATCTCCAAGTGAATAGGTTTAAGACATACTCTACACTGTAGTGGGACTATGCCGAAATGTGATCTCCAAGAGGATCTCATTATTTTATTTGAGTTCTTTCCTTTGCTAAGTAAGAAAACCTAACAGGAGTCCATGCTTTTCTAGGAAAGTGAAAAGAAATTTATGAGAAGAAATACATTTCAAATGAAGACATGGAGGACCAAGGTGTCACTAGGCCATGTCTTGACTAATAAAGAAAGATCAAATCTTTTAGTAGACTATGAACTCTGAAGATCAGGAAAGAATATCTTGTTTACTCATGAGAGAATGGGATTTTGAGTTAACCTGTCAAAAGACAAGAGCATGATGTCTACTTATAAAAAGAGGAGTGGTCATCTGGGATTAGCTCATATAGGAGAGATTAGGATTTATTATCCTAATATCGACATGCACACTTGTTCTTTCAAGATGGCAAACACCTGTGTCTTTCCTGATCTGAATCATCCCAAAGAAAATACTTTAAGGTTCTATTATTATGTTAATAGAGTGACTAAGATTGAATGGTGGTGGCAAACTACACAGTTAAAACATTTAAATTTGATAAAGAATGCTTTCTTTAAAACTGTACAGCTAGGCTAAAAGGATGTTTCTTTCAACAATATTTTTCATTGCTTTCTTGTGTGTTGCAAAAGTGAAATGATATCATAACAAAACAAAGCAAACTCTAATACCAAATGGGATTACATCCACAGGTATAGGAGTTAAGGCTCCAACAGAGACTTTGAAAGCCTTCATTTAATCCCTAACAGAGAGGAAAAAGAGACAAACATTCCAGCTGGCCTGAAGGAAAGCTAACACCAAAGTTGTGAAAGAAACATAGGAACCACATAGCAAGGAACTGTGGGAAGCCTCGAGCTGAGAGTAAGTCTGGAATTACAGCTAGCAAGAACTGGGGCCTTAGTCTCATTGCTGAAACGAACCAAATTCTTCAATAACTGCATGAGACTGAATGGAAACTCCTATCTCCTGCGAAGAACATCGCCAGTTCAGCACTTTGCTCTCAGGATTGTAAGAAACTTCCTTTCCTTTACTACTGACCTACGTAAGTGTGCACTTATAAATGGAGGTTGCTTTAAGCTACTAAATTTGTGCTAATTTGTTACACAGCAATAAAAACCATTTAAAAGGGAAACACGGTTGAGAATCCTAGTTTATAGCATATTGATTCTGTTCATCTACTGCTTTAAGTCAATACTTCATTATACAATCTTAAGTAACCACTCTAATCAACTATTCTCACATCACAATCCTTTTTGTTAAGTCTGCCCTTGACTTCTAAATTGCAAACTCTTGATCAATGGTTAAAGCACTTGGCTCCTAACCAAAAGGTCAGGAGTTCAAACCTATCAGCTACTCACTCCATCATAGAAAGATGAGACAGTTTGCTTCCGCAAAGGTTTATAGTCTTGGAAACCTTATGGGTCAATCTGACCCTGCCCTTCAGGGTCATTTTGAATCTGAATCAGCTCAGTGGTATGGGCTTGGTTTTGGACTGTTTTATAAACATGGTCCCTGGGGGAAGGGGGTTTGTAAACAGTTTACACTTGACTGATAAAGATTGTTGATTTGAACTCACCTGGCAGCACTGTGGAAGAAATGCCTGGTGATCTGCTTCAATATAGAGCAGTCTTATTCTGTGACATGGGATTGCTATAAGTCGACTTTAAGCAAATGGTTAGGTATTTTGTGGTGGTGGTGTTGTTTACTGTGTCACATTCAGCTGCTAACCAAAGGGTTGGAGGTGTGCATCTACCAGAGTTACCTCAGGAGATAGGCTTGACTATCAGTTTCCACAAAAATCACAGCTACTGAAAACCCGGTGGGACATAGTCCTGCTCTGACATACCAGGGGTCACCACGAGCTGGAATCAACTTAATGGTAACTAATTGTTTTGATGTTGTTTGTTTGTTTACTGTGTTATAAGCACTTGTATCACACATTTTCATTTAACCTATACAACAGTCTGTCTTTATGCTTAAAGAAAAAAAAAAACCACCCTGGCATTTTGAGGACTAAGTACCAAACATGGACACACAGGAATCACTAAGTCATGGAACTGGGTTTCTTGAAGTCATATTTGCAGTGGTCCTGATTGCCTCCCAATGTCCAACAACTATTGTATGCATCGAGCATGATAACCAATATCCAGTTCTGCTGTGCTTCAAAATGAAAGACAGACAGTTCCTCTCTACTATCTTGAAGTGAGGTGTGATCATGTGTTGAATGGTGAAATGTGAGCCAAAGTGACATTAATGACTTTGGAGCCAAAGCAATTAATCACTAGTGTTTGAATCTGCAGTTCTGTTTTCCTCCTGTCAGAAAGATCCTGGATTCAGCACTCATCAGTCCTGGTCACCGGGTGGCTCTAACAGGAAGGGCTTCCCATACTGAATGTGTTGTATGAGCAAGAAACAGTATTTGATTTAAACTATGGAGACTGTGAAGTTGTGCTGATACTGGAGCAAGCCAAGTCTTTCCTCTGTAGTATAATCACCGGAATAAAAATTCTAGTCTTTAGTGTCTACAATTCTGACTGATAAAAATTATATTGAAGCAGTCATTAGTCTGCTTGTGATTTAAATGTAATAACATGCTTACAGTTTCCCAAATACTTTACATTGTTTTTCTCTCTCCAGAATTTACTTGTTCCTCACATATAGGAAGGAAGTTAGCAAAGTGTGTGGAAGGCTTCATATAGGCAACATATAGGAAGGAAGTTAGCAAAGAATAGACTCACAGTGTTCTAGAATTTTACATAAAACTTCTATTTCCTTTATTGTCTTGAGAAAATTATTTAAACCTATTTAAACTCTGCATCCTCATGTGTAAAGTGAGATCATAATAGTATGCATTATATGCAATACTTGTGGGGTTGTTGTTGATTGCCGTGGAGTCAAGGTCGACTCATAGCAACTCTATGATCAAAAGACAGACCTAGTGTCTTTCCACAGCTATCTTTGTTTCTTCAAGTTCATAGAGTTTCCAGAGGCATGTGGTTTAGGAAGTGGATGCCAAACTGGGAGCTCCACTAAGCACTCTCCACAATGGGAAACCATTGTGGTAATTGATATCCCCATGGCATAAGGTTCAGCATCACAGCAAACCCAGGTTAATTCATACAGCACATTGACAAAGAGTGATATACAAAGAGGAAGAATGTTCCTCTAAGATGCAACATAAATAGTTATGTTGATCGATGAAACCACCACTGAGATATAATATAACTAGTCTCACTTAGCACTTGTGATGAATATGACTCAGAGTAAACTTTGCACAAAAGACCTGAACTTTTTTTCCTATGATTAAAATCTTTTCTGTTTATAAGACAGTTTGTAGAGTTTCCAGAAGCAACTAGTTTTGGAAGTGGACGCCTCTCCTGCTTCCCAACATGAATCAATCTGGAAGCTCATCCAACCACTGCACATAATGGGTAACAATTATGGTATTTAACATGACTGTGGGATAATATGTTTGTTTATTTGACAGTGATGTGCCAATCATGGTAATGGGTACTCATGGCGCACAGTGTTGGCTGGAGCTTCCCGACTAAAACAAGCCTGGAAGCAGGAGCGGCATCCACTTCCGAAATGGCTTGCCTCCAGAAACTCTATGTATGAACAGTTCTCAGGCCGTTCGTTCATAGGGTCACTATGCGTCGTCTACGACTCGAAGGCACCAAACAACAACAACAACATGGGATAGTATACAAAATGACTAAGTGTCAGAATTGCCTCAATAACATCTCTCTCCTCTCTGCATGCCTGTCTATATGAATAGTTATATACTTATCTAATCATGTCATGGGATTTTGGTGAATGTTATATGGAAAGAAAGAAGTGCAAAATGCGTAGAATAGTGTGATGTTTGTTATAATTAATATTATTACTGTTAAAAAGTTCCTTTAGGTATCAGGAGGTCTTCTTAATCCTTTTTATTTGGATATTTGGATGGGTTGGCCTTTGTTCATGCTGCTTTGATAAATTATGCTTCCTTTTTCAATACAGTTATCTGTATCATACACTTGTCTATATTTTCCTCGCAAATGGTAGCACTTTAAAATATGGATTAGAAAAAACATGCTACTTTTTTATATCCCCTAGTAGTCAATAAATGTTTCTGAATGAATAGGGAACTTTAGAGTCAATAGCTTTAGGCTAAGCTAGTAATTACTTAGGAAATAATTATGAGCCTCAAGTAAAATTAATCTTATAAATGATAATTGCATGAGTTAATCTAGTTACAGAAATGTTATTCTAACTAACTTGATTGATTTAAGCTTCATGTTTTTCTAGAGTTAGGTTAAATAGGATGTAATTTTCAGAAATTAGGAGATCATTTTTGGTTTTTCTGAAATAGCTGAAAGCACAAAGTTTATAATAGAAATAGTTTGAAATATAACTATAGTTCTAGCATCAGCAACCTGAATTGTGTTGAGTGAGATGCTCTACCTTTCTATTTAACACCAAAGGCCCATTGTTAGCACTGTGTTGTTGTTGTTGTTAGGTGCATGGAGTTGGCTCATCTCAAAGTGTCCTGAGTGCAATGGATAGAAAGCCTGCCTGATCCTTTGTGATCCTCCCACTCTCCACTGTGTTTAAGCCCATTGGGGTAGTTACTGTGTCAGTCCTTCTCACTGAAGTTCTTCCCTTTCTTTGCTTACCTTCTATTTTCCAAGTATAATGTTCTCTTTCAAGAACAGGCCTCACCTGACAACATACCCAAATTATGTGCTGTTTGGGGGCACTCAAAATTGATGCAGCATATAAGTAAGGCTTAACCTTGGTATTCTGAAAATTCTAAAAACCAGTAACTGTATTTTTCTCAGTTTACAATCATAGATTAATCAATACTCTTATGATAAAGAATCCTCCCAAATTTTGGTTTTGAGACATTTGTAATTTTAAATAGTGTGTCTTGGTTGTTGACTTACCTTCCAGACCTTGGTCAAGTAAATCAGGGATGAGAAGTTCAACAAGCTAGCTGCAACAGTGGCTACAAAAATGGGTTCAAGCACAGTAGGGATTGTGAGGATGGTGCAGGAATCAGGCCAGATTTCCTTCTGCTGTGCAGGTCACTATGAGTTGGAGGCCATGTCAAGGCACCCAATAACAAACAGCATCATCAAATGCATTTGTAGTTAGCAATGCTCTCATACCCTTTCTGTCAAAGGTTAACTTTCCTAAAAATAACTTTCCAAGTGAATTTTTTTCTTTTTAAATTTGAGAAATGTATCTCATACTGGATATATTAAACCTTTATTACACTGAAGTTTAGTGACTCTTCCACTACTGATAGTTAAATTCCTACCCCACCATTGTAGAGCTGTCTTTCCCATCATCTGATTCTCTGCATGTAATATATCCTGCTCGCCAAGGGGGATAAATCCTTTGTTTTGTATCAGGGGTTTCTCTGAGAAGAGTGGGAAGCTCATTTTCTTGTGCTTGAACAAAATGAACGTTCTTACCAGAGATAATTAGGTTTTACTTTCCAGGATGGAAAAGCATGATAGTAGTGAATAATTTGAGAGAGAGAGGAGGGGGAGGAATAAGAAGAGATTAATATCATTATACAGCTTATACAAACCAAGAGGTGACAAGGACAGCACTCCCTAGACATTTGAACACTTAAGAAACAAAATGCATTTGAAATAAAGGCACCTTTGGTTTCACACATAATGAGCATATCTCAAATGTGTCAGGGGCCTGGATGTTTCAAGGTCACACAACGTCTGAGCCTTAAACTTGCTCAACGCAACTACCCTGTTCACTTGCTCCCAGTGCCTTGTGAGCATCCCTGAAGTCCAGTCAACAGGAGCTCGGCCAGAAATGTGCCCATGAAATGCCCCAGGTAGTGGGTGCAAGTAGGGTGGAGTAGTAGTTAGAGCCTCATCTTTGCTTCAGACAGTGAGGGGTACTTACACTCTTCTGCTCTGTGGGAATAGGAGGAAGGTATTTGTTCAAGAAAGCAAGCCAACAAACAAACAAACAAAAAGCTCCCTAGCTGTTCACTCCCCCTGCCTCTGTCTGTGGTTATATCTGTGCCTATAATGCCCCCTCAGAAATATAGATCCCTGTCAGTTTTGTTCCCCATTTCTAAGCTGGTGTTTGATTACATGACCCAAAACATCTTTTTTAAAAAATTTTATTTTATTAATTTTAATTAACATTTACAGAGATTTTGGATTGTCGTTCATTCATTCATTGTTGCACTTTTTTCATTACCCCCTCCCCCGCAGTTCGATCCTCTCTTTGAAAAGCAAAAGATAAAATTCTTCATTGGTGTGCAATCCCCCCGACCCCGACCCCGACCTCCCCTACCCCAATGCACTCCGCTATGCAACCTTTACTCTGGATTCCTGTGATAATCATAATATGCTATCATATATCACTTTTTAACTGTTCTTTCCCTCATCTCTTTCAATTCAGTATAATCTATACAGTTTTTCTCAATCTTAACCCAACCCTGATGTCAGTCACTTTCTACAACAGTGGCACTATGCAGTATTTGTCCCTTTGTGACTGAGATATTTTACTCAGCACAATGTCCTCCAGGGTCACCCATTTGGAATAATATTGCATGAGTTCCTCGTTTTTCAATGCAGCATAGTATTCCACTGTGTGATTATACTACAGCTTCTCTATCCATTCGTTTGTTGATGGGCGCTTAGGTTGTTTCCAACACCTTGCTATTGTGAACAAAACCGCGATGAACATGGGTGTGCAGGTATCTGCTTGGATGGCAGTTATGGTCTCTTTCGGGTATATTCCCATTAGTGGAATTGCTGGGTCAAATGGTATTTCTATTTGCAACTTTTTGAGAAAGTGCACACCACTTTCCACAATGGTTGCACCATTTTACACTCCCACCAACAGTGAATAAGGGTTCCAGTTTCTTCACAACCTCGCCAGCATTTGTTGCTTGCTGTTCTGTTAAATTTTGACCCAAAACACGTTAAACACTTCCCTTGAACCTGATTAATTTTGCCTCCTTCCATACTATTCCTTTTAGTAAATGTTTATAGGGGTTTACTCTTGCAACCTGATTCAGCCCATGGTCTTCACAGTTATGCATCAGAGAGCTAGACAAGGACTAAGAATGACAGAAGAAGAATTGATAGTTTTGAGTTTATAGTGTTGGAGGAGAGTATTGAACATATCATCGACTGTCAAGAAAACAAAGAGATCTGTCCTGGAGAGGGAGAAAGTATGTTTCTCCTTGGAGGCTAGGATTTTGAAGCTCTGTTTCACACACTTTGGGCACATGGCCAGGAGGGACCAGTCCTTGGAGAAGGAGGAAAAGAACAGGAGAGGAAGACCCTAGATGAGATGGATTAACACAGTAACTGGGGTAGTGGAATAAATGTGTTGGAGTCAGTGAGACTGGCTCAGGACAGGGCAGGCTTCAGAGGTGTTGCATCAACTTTATGTCATATAACAACAAAAACAACTCTAGCAACTGGGGAAAACACACACACACACACACACACACACACACACCTCTCAAAAAACATACCCAAACCCATTGTTTGCAGATTCAATGTGCTGAGATACCATTGTGTTTGTCTCATTTTTTGTGGTTGAAAGGTGCCATTAAGTCTAGTAAGACCCATTGTAATCCCATGAACAACCGATCTTAACCTTGTCCTTATCCTCTGCTATCCTCACACTTTCTGAGGCCATTTTGGCAGTCACTGTGTCAGTCTATCTGGTTTAGGGTCTTTCTCTCCTTTGCCAACTGCCTTTCAGAGCATCATGTCCCTCTCCAAGGAATAGCTTATCCTAGCAACATGCTCAATGTATGTGCAGCTAAGCTTATTATCTTTACTTCCAAAGAGACTCTGGCTGCACTTTCTCCAAGACATATTTGTTTGTTCTTGGCACCATGGCTCAAAGACATCAATTCTTTGTTCATCATTATTTGTTCTCCAGCTTTCAGATGCATAGGAAATGATTGGAAAAACTATGCCCTGAATCAGACACACTGTAGTCCTTAAACTGACATCATTACTCCTCAATAATCTAGAGATGTCCCTAACTGCAAACTTTCTTAGAGAAATACGTCTGATTTCCTGACTGTTGGTACTGAGTATGTTAAATGTAGATCTAAGTAAGATGAAGTTGTTGACTGTTTCAATCTCTTCTCCGTCTATCATGATATTGCCTATCAGGCTAGTGGTAAGAATCTTTGTTTTCTTGATGTTGAGGTGCAATGTGAGAAGCTTAATTTCTAGAGTTCAGTCAGAGGAATAAAGGTGATGCCATGCATTTCAGAGTAGAACCTGTGCTCCAAAGGGTTTTTCAATGGGTGGTTTTTTGAAAGAGATCACCAAGCCTTTCTTCCCTGGCATCTTAGGAGAGACTCTTCCTTTCAGCCTTTCAGTTAGCAGCCAAACTGATAATTGTGTTGGCCAATACTCATCAGTGGCAGGTAGGGGATAGTGATGTGTGTGTCAAAGGGACTAAGCTGGGTACCTGATACGCACTACTACAAAATAATAAAGGCTGGACTTTGTACCTTTAAAGCACTTGTACAGAGTTGTGTAGTAGAAGTTCTGTGTTACTTCTCATCAGAAAGGCTGCAGCTGGTGAGATTTCTGACAAAGGAAGGTTCAAGGCATGAAGAAGGTGCTTTGGATTTCTTCAGAATTTCTCTGACTTTGTCCCCCACGTTAAAGCTCACTCACACTCACTTATTGCTACTGAGTCAGAACCAATTCATAGCTGACCCTCCAGAGTGGGCTTGTTGTTGTTGTTATGTGCCATTGAGTGACTTGCGACTCATAGCAACCCTGTCAGCCCTAAACTATGCTCTGTCCTGTGCCAATCTCACTGTCTCTGACACATCCATCCCAATTACCCCAGTCACTGAATCAAACCACCTCATAGAGGGTCTTCCCCTCCTGCGATGTCCCTCCACTCTCCCAAGCATGATGGCCCTCTCCAAGGACCGGTCCCTCCTTACAACATGTCCAAAGTCAGATGAAGCCCCAGAATCCTTGCTTCCAAGGAGCAGCCTGATTTAGCCCTCTCCAGGATAAATCTGTTTGTTTTCTTGGCAGTCTATGGTACATTCAATACTCTTCTTGAGCACCACAGCTCAAAGACATCAATTCTCCTTCTGTCCTCCCTAGTCATTGTCCAACACTCTGATGCATAACAAGTGATTGCAAAGACCATGGCTTGTATCAGACGCACTTTAGTTTCCAGAGTGACACCATTGCTCTTCAATACTTTGGCAAGGTCCCTAACAGCAGACTTTTCCATCACAATATGTCTTTTAATTTCCTGGCTACTGGTTCCAAAAGTGTTGATTGTGGAGCCAAGCAGACTAAAGTTTTTAACAGTCTCAATCTCTTCTCCATCCACCCTGATGCTGCCAGTTGATTCAGTGGTGAGAATCTTCGGCTTGTAGAGTCTGTAAATCACATGGGGAAAGACTATTCATCTTTTTTCTGCAGATCCTCTTTAGGATTCAAACTGCCAGGCAGATGCTGTCTTTAACTAGCAGTACCAGTCCCTATGGATCACTCCACTACATTTTACCCATCCTAAATGTTGTGGTATTTTAACCTATATTGTTTTTTCTTCCATGGTACTTCAACTGGAAAGATGAATGAGCAGATCAGTCAGTCAAACAAGGAGAAAAACACCCTTTATTACCTCTTTTCTAGAAATATATGATGGTTCTGGTACTATATGTCTGTATCTTGTATTTTTCTGTGGGAAGGGCTATTTGTGCAACTTATAAAATTGCAAAGAAAAGGAATTGTTTTTTATTGTAAATTTCATGAAAGAAAAGGAGTTTTTAAGTGTAGAAAATATTTTTTTGTCCAGCTAAGCTCTGAAAAACATGTCCACACTTATTATTCATCTCATAGGTAAAAGTTAAAGAGCTTGCTCCTAACTGAGAAACTGGAAATTCAAGTTCACCTGGCAGTGCCTCAGAAGAAAGGACTGACAATTTACTTTCACATAGCCAGGCATTTAAAACCCAACAGAACACAGTTCTTTGCTGACGCACAAGAGTCACAAACATCAATCAGAGCAGATTCAAGGCAACTGAAAATGTTGTTATGGGCCTTTGAGTTATCTACAACGCATAGTGACCCTATGTACAATAGCTAGGAACCTTGCCCTATCGTGAGCCAGTCTCACTGACTCCAAAACACCTACCCCCATTACCCCAGTTACTGTGTCCATATATCTCATCTTGAGTCTTCTCTCCTGGGCTATCCCTCTATCCTTCCAAGCATGATGTCCTTCTCCAAGGACTGGTCCCTCCTGGTCATGTGCCCAAAGCATATGAGACAGAGCTTCAAAATCCTTGCCTCCAAGGAGTAGCCTGGTTTCATCCTGTCCAAACAGACATATTTTTTCTTAGCGGTCAATATTATGTTCAATACTCTTCTCTAGCACTACAGCTCAAAGGCACTGATTTTTCTGTCATCCAGCTCACTAATGCATAGCAAGTAATTGCAAAGAAGACCATGGTATGGATCAAGTTCACTGTAGCCAGCATGTTGACATCATTGCTCTGTAGCATTTTGGAGCTTTCCCTGACAGCAAATTTCCCTTTAATACATCTTTAAGTGATAAATAGCTACTCTTAAAATGCAGCTTAAGTATGATCAGTTAGCAGATATATTGAAAAAGGGGGGAAAAGAGTTCAACATGTCACATATATGTATCCTTTGCAATGATTTCTTTTCTCCACGTATAATTAAGAAGTTTATCAAGTGGTAAATTGAGCCTAGGCATTTTTGCTCTCTCTATTTGCTCATTACCTAGGGCAAACAAACGGAGCTTTTGTGGCCTAGTGGTCAGGAGGCTGCACTGCCAGCATATGATTCACATTTTCCAGCTGCTCCATAGGAGGAAGAGGAGCAATTTACAGTCTCGGAAAACATGCTAGATGGTCAGCTATGGGTTGAGTCTGAGTTGATGTTACATGCCAGCCAACAACCAAGGGCCGACTACCCAGGAAGTGAAGCACGGGCTTGTGCCTACTTACTCATCTTGATAAACCTCTGACCTTTCAGCTGGCAGCTGAGCATGACAGCTGTCTACCCTCCCCAGAAGACCTCAGATTCATACTGTATAGAGTGGTGAGGACATACAAGGCAGCCTTGCTTATTGGGTACCCCAGTACTTGTAAGGGATTACATATTTGAAAAGAGGTTTTGATTCTCTAGGAAGATGATGTGGGATTGGAAGAGAGAGATACTAGCCTTACCTTGAAAGGAAACACAAATAAACCTGTGCTTACTGGCTAATTGGACACTGCTCTGAGCCTTGACTCTTTCTTTCCTAAACCTAAATCTCATTCTTGATTTTCCCAATTTCCTTTTTAAAGTATTTCTTGCTCCTATTTATCCTTTTGACGTATTCCTTCCTTTCTCAATTTTTGTTGCCCCATTTTACTTTCCCCTGTTCTTTCCTGCTTGCCTCTTTTCTATTACCTTTCCCCTTTGTTATTTAAAGGAGTGAAGAAATAAATTGTGTCCAGCAGAGGGCATTCTGATCCTACACACCACAAAGACATGACTCTCTCTCTCTCTCTCTCTCTC
>NW_006399820.1:12690498-12734416 GCF_000299155.1 Elephantulus edwardii | reverse complement strand
CTCTCTCTCTCTCTCTCTCTCTCTCTCTCTTCCTGCTGCCTACCTACCCGCTCCTTTCAAGACAATTCAAGAAACCCAAACCTTCCTTACCTTTTAGGCGTGAGTGTGTCTCAAGGATTTGGGACAACTTGAACCAAACCGTCTTTCCTAAATTTGCCTGATTAGTATACAATCACTTATTTGTCGCATCAGAAGGAAACAATAAATTTGCTTGGAGTTGTTTCCAAAATACATGGCATCACCAAATACATAGTGAAAAGGAAAATGTGGGCTATTTGAATTTGGATGGGCAATCCGCTCCCATTAACTGCCTCTGAAAACCAGCCAGAGGGTCAGCTAAGGGTCGGGTCTGACTATGGTACACAACAACAACAACAACAACATAAAAATGTCAATGGACTAGTTTAGTTCTGAGATCTCCTTAATTACGTGTATCTCTGTGTTCGAGTTTTTACATTTCCATTTTTAAGTGATAAGCCAAGCTTTTATTCCTGCAAACATTTTTTGACTCTAGGGAGCTCTCGTGCTAAACCTCTTGAAGCCTAGTGGTAAAGAGCTGCGCTGCCAACTCAAATGCACACAGTTTGAATCCACCAGCTACTCTGTGGGAGAAAGATGAGCAGTCTCCTCCTGAGCACTTTACTGTCTCAGAAAACCTGCAGGAGGCTCAGCCATGAGTCTGTTCCAAACGGCAAAAACAAAGCAAAATGGTTCTACATTCTATACCTGAGGTGTCATGAGTTAAAACCAATTTAACTACATCTTTGAACAGCCAGCCTTGTAATAATCATCCCAAGTACGGGAGGGCAACAAACAGAACTGGGTCCTGGTTAACGAAACACTTTTGAAGACATTATTCCTGAATAGGTGGATATTGTGTGTGTAATATGAAGTGACTTACAGCATTTTCTAGACTTGGCTCTGCTCCCTGGCTGCTTTGTCAGGTACATTCTTTTGATTTTCTTCTTTATAAATAAGACACCTTTGACTAAGTTTCGTTCAGACTCTCAGCATGTTTTGTGCATAACTTGTCAGTGATTTTAAAAAGGAAAGGACTTGGGCTTTCCCTTTTCCCCACCTCACTGACCTGTAAGTGTCTTTTGTCCCCCTTGGATACTGAGGGGAAGAAAAAGGGATTTTCTGGACAGGAACCTAGGGATTTCCAATCTGAAGGGCAAGAGAAATGAATTCTGCTTAACTTTTGTTATCTGAGGAAGCTCTTTGGTGGTGCAAACAGTTAACAAAATTCACTCAGAACTGAAAGGTTGGAGTTAGAAACCAAAAGAAATGCCCAAGAAGAAACCCTTGGAATCTACTTCTGAAAGCCAGCTATTAATAGTCAGACAGCACAAGTCCACTCTGTCACACATGGGCTGTTATGACCCTGGGTCAGCTCAATGGCAAATTAAACAAACAAAAAAACCCACCCAAATACATTATCTAAAGTAAATCATAGTAAGAGGCTACCAGAATACTCTCTGAAAAGGAGAGGTGCTGAGGTTCTGGGGGCAGAGCGAAGGAAGGTGTCTGTCTCATGGTTAGACTTTCAGCCTCTGGAAACTTGAGGTGTGCCTTGAGTTCATAAGAACACAAAGTTCTCTAGCTCAGTGGTCTAAACCTTTATTAGACTGTCGATACTTTTTGCCTATTGACTCACAAAGTTCTCAGTTTCACATTTGCCAGTCCCACAGAAATTTGGAACTGGTGCTCTGTGGTATCAGGCACAGCCTGAAGCTGTTTTGAAACCTCTGAAGTGAGTTTCATGTTCTATACAAGCTTTCCCATCTCCCAGCCTGATTTCATATGAGCTGGTGATGACAGCTAACCTGCTGGAACACCACTGATACAGAGCATTTCCGTCATCATAGAAAGTTCCGTTGGACAAAGCTTATCGAGCGAGGAAATTTAGATTCTGTGTGTATAAGCAACCATGAATCATCTGAGAACACCCCAAACCACTGAAATGTCAATGTCAACTGAAACAAGTGTGTTTTAAAAGAATATGTTAGATTGCTGTTGAAAAGAAATGGAAATTCATTTGAAAGTGATCTGGATTGATAGAAGTTTGATTTTACCTCAAGAGTCCTGGCCTCAATATAGAAATTAGCATATTCTAGTTGGCTAAGTGAAGCCCCTGGGTAATGCAAGTGAGTCATTTGTTTTACTAACCAAAAGATTGGCAGTTCAAGTTCAAAGTCACTAAAAGACTAAACCGTAGTGAACCCTAAGGAACACAGTTATACTTGGGGACATAAGACAAGGTCATGAATTGAAGATGACTCAACAGCAACTGATTGTTTGGTCAATCAGAGGCAATTGGGATAACTCTTCATAAACAGTTCTAAAAATAGTTGAACTAACCAAGTGAGTAGAATATTTTTCTTACACTATTTAGTCTTAATTCACTAGTCTTAATTCAACCTACTCCCAGGGGCAAGTCATGTCTCCACATATGGGAGTCTTATAAATTGGGCTTACTACAGTTAGATTGGATTAGAAATCATTCCTATGTAATTAGCATGATTGTAGAAATTGTTTGGAAGCTTATAGCAAAACTTGAATCTACAGAGGTGTTTGTAATTCACTGATTAGACCACATGGCTCAGTGTCCAATTCTCACCTTCCATACTGGATTGCTAGGTTCCATTCTAGGCCAGTGAACCTGGTCAATACCCATCTGTCAGGGCTGATTAGATGGCAACCAACAACAATAACAACAGTTTCAAAATACTAGATTGTTAACTCTATAACTTCACCCTCTCTAATATTTCAGACAAATAAATCTCATACCCACTGCCTTCCAGTTGATTCTGACTCAGAGAATTTTCATTTGATTTCTGAGGCTTTTCTTAACAGGAGAAGGAAAATACCCATTTTTCTCCTATTGAACAAATAAGTCATAGATTCAAATAGCCAGAGGCATGCAAACTTTTGCCCCCCAGTGCTATTTATGCTAATATTGCTGTTCCATGCTTATATTCAATTCAACTCAACTCATTACTGTGAAGTCAAAATGGACTCCTAGCTCTTTCTAGCAGGTTTTCAGGGGTGGTAAATAGCACAGAAGGATGTTGCCCATATTTTCCCCTCAGAGCAGCTGGAGGATTTGAACCATTTGCATTGGATTGACAGAGCAACTTTCTGCTCACTAGGGCCAGCAGAGAACCCTACTCTGGTATTGTAGTTGTGTACCATCAAGTTGGAACCTACCCATAGGTGACCTTCAGGTGTGTTTACAGAGGCAGTTAACTGCAAGAAAGTAGATTTCCCATCCTTCTCCTACAGAGCAGCTGGTGGCCTAGAACTGCATGCCTTCAGGATTGCAGCACAGCTTTTGCCACTGCGGTCAAAATATTTGTGGAATTGATCTTTCTATTGTGTGTTAATGTAATGACCGCCTTGTGCTCTTTCCAAGGATTTTGACAGAAAATTTCTTCCACTGAAATTCTCAGAAGACATGATCTTTTAGTACAGAGGGTGACCTTTTGATGCATTACTCATCACAGGAGTATCCAGGATTGGTAGATGGTTGGAACGTGGAGTGTGATTTCGAACTTCTTCTGAATGCAGAAACATGAAGCAGAGGCAAAGCAAGAGGTATTTTCCATTTGGTGTTCATCCAGACAAAATTCCTTGCTAAATGGGCTGAGTTTTCAATGAAAGCAGCTTGCTTCTAGTCTGAACATCATGCTGAGCACCAAGAATGTGGACTCAATTAGAAGCTAGAGATCCACGTCTTGGAATCTCAAAACCTGGTTAGAACCAAACATTTTAGGTGTATTTGCAACATCTCATAGATGGCTAACTGAAACTTGCACATGCTAGTGTCAACTCCAGAAACCAACCAACCTTGCTGTATCTGGTTAATTCCAACTCCTGGCAGCCCTCCAGGATGCAGAGTAGAACTGAATACCAAGTGGCTTTTTTGGCTGTAAACTTTATGAAAGTAGACAGCCAGGCCTTTCTTCCGTGGTGCTGCTGGAAGCATACTAGCCCTTCAATTAGTAGCTGAGATAAAATTTTTTCCACTACCTAGATCCCTAAATCAAAGTAAGTGGTTCAATAATAGTAGCATTCATGTAGGATATTTGGTTCTGAAAATTTTCTAGGTAAATCAAGAGTTAGAATACTCAAGCAACCTGCAGAATAACCACACACAAACACACACGCAAAATAAGATTACATGGAACACCCATCAGGTCATTAATCCTTGAGGTCAATCTATAACTGTCTCATCCACTGCTGTCCAGTTGAGACCCCTTAGGACGGAGTTGAAACTGTGCCATAAGGTTTCTAAGGTTTTACATTTTTATGGAAACAGACAACTTGCCTCATTTTTCTCCTGTGGAGTGATTGGTGGGTTCAAACCACCAACGTTTCAATTAGCACTCTAATTCTTGATCTATTGTACCACCAGAGCGCCTTAGTCTGTGTCTCAATTACTCAGTCACTGCTCTTGAGTAAGAATGGACTCATAGCTGACCACCCAGTGGGGTTTTGTAGGCTATAGGTCTCATATGAGGAGAGTGCCCATCTTTCTCCTTTGGAGCTGTGGGTGGATTTGAACTGCCAGAGAGGTGCAGCCTTTGGGTTAGTAGTGAAATTGCCTATGGGTTACCCCGACAGAGTTCCTTAGTCTATGACTGTTGTTTATATTTTACCCTCTTTGAATAACGAATGTTTCTTAGAGTATGAAGAAGGTATTAAGGAGGCAGGACCTAAGCGATGAAATGCCCTTTTTATTTTCCAACGAAATTGCTATAAATAATCTTGCAATAAAGAACATGACTATTATAAAAACAAGGATTTCAGTTCTCAGAGTGAATCTAAGTTCACAAGTGATCATTTTCCCCTAAAGATATTAATGACTTACCAAGGTGGTTATGTGTAACATTTTCTTTACTTTAAAGGGTTAGAGTTAAAGGTTAAGTACTTTTCTCCCTGGACGTTGCACCCAAGGTTGGGTAGTTCTGATGGCATAGTCCATGCTAAGTGCGGCCGCTAACTCAAAGGTGATGGGTCGAATTCACCAGCCACTCTAAGGAATAAAGATGGGAGATCACCTGTACAACCTACAACCTTTGAAAATCTGCTGGAGGGTCAGCTATGAGTCAGTTCTGACTCAAAGACTATGGAGAGACACTGCAATATGGGTTGCAGACTTTAGGACCACCATTGGGATCAGTTATCCTTGAATATATTCCGACTCACAGAGACTCAATATATGTCAGAGTAGAACTATGCTTTGTTGACTTTGCAAAGAATGGATTTTTAGAAGTAGATTGCCAGGCCTTTCTTCTGAGGTGTCTCTGGATGGGCTCCAAACCCTAACCTTTCAGTTAGCAGGTGACAGTGCTAACTTTTTGTATCAGTCAGAGATTCACACTCCTTAATAGTGGTTCTCAAGGTATGGTGCTCTCCAAATCATTAGCAGCATCGACATCACCTGAGAGCTGATTAATGGTATAAACTCTCCAATTTCACCCAGGTCTACAGAATCAGAAACTCTGCCTGGATTACCTCATGATTGATTTTGAACTGGCCAAGGTCAGCGGAAAGGTTCAGTGGAGCTAAGGACAGGGTGCCAGAAACCTGCACTTAAACACTCCCACGGGTGATGTTGATATTCTCCCAAGTTGGAGGACCATCACTCTAAGAAAACCACAGAGTTGGTTTCTGGGGACAAATCCTGAAAATTCTAATACTTCAAACTCTTTCCTGCTAGCTAAAAATATGTGAATAGGATTCTTTTTTCCAAAGCCGTAAACTGTGGCTCCTTATAAAAGTTGAATAAACCACAATTTGACCGCAATAAGATTGTTTCAAATTGGTCACAGGACACTTAGGGTGAAGTGTTTATTCTGAAATGAAGACCTTTCCCTTTTTAGATTTTTAGTCATTCTTTGTATTCCTTTCTATTTAGACTGATTACTTACTCTTAGGGTTTATTTTTCTTCTTAGGTAAGAGTCCCCCTTCACTCCTACGCACATGCCCCCATAGTAGAACACAACTACTATCTCATGCTTATTTTGCCTCTTTCCCAGCTACTTTCTGTGGTTTCCAAACCACAATCTCTCCCTCTCCTTGTGGTTCTTTGGACTGGTACTGCCACGCACAGCTCTGACCAAGAGAAGACAACATTGCTCTAAGATGCCCCCGCCAAGTCTTTCCCTAGAAACCTGTGTCATCAAACCCTATTACTAGAACCTTCAACTTTTTCTCAATTAATGATGTAAAAATACACCCTACCTTTCTTGAGCTACTCAATAATGGCAATAACGGAGCGTTGAAGACAGAGACAAAGAAATGGGCTAATTAAAATGCAGCAGCCCAAAGAAGTAAAAGCAACCACCACCTTGTCTCTGGCAATCAGCAGGCCTGACTTTGCGCGCTAATTGACAGGAGATTGGTGCTCCAGAGTGCGCACACAGCCAGTGCTAATGGAGGCAGCGCGCTGAGCCTCCTGCCTGGCTTGTCTCATTATCGACCTTGAACCAGCCAAGGTCAGAGGGCAGTACAGCTTTCATCAACGTGACAGGCATCTGAGGAGCTGCTCTCATAATTTGGCAGTTGTCTTCTCTTATACATGAATTAGTGATCTGTTCCTTGAGATATGATGGAGGGGAGAAAAAAAAAAAAAGAAAAAAAGCTCCGCCAGCCTTGGCTAAGGGACTTGGGTCTTAGAATCTGTATTATCCCCAATGCAAACACATTCTGGAAGGTGGATTGCGAGGATGCCTTTCTTGTTTTCCTGGAGAAAGAATGAGCCGATAGACAGTAATTTATTCATGCTTTGCTAGCCTAGTGATAAGAAGTTGTGGGGCAATCCTGAATGCACGTGGTTCGAATCCACCAGCTGTTCTGGGAGAAGGATGGGCAATCTCCTGCCCTGTGATTACGGCCTCAGAAAACCTACAGGGGGTGGGTGGGAGGTGGGGGGGCGGTGTCAGCTTTGGGTTGGTTCCCACTCGATGACACATAATAACAATAACTGCAAATCTTATCTATGGCAAAAAAATTCACTGTGATAAAAGGTGTTAGCATTCATGAGGAATTTCTGGGGGTTGCAATTGGTTTGAACATACTCAGCTGTTAACAGAAGGGTGGCTGTCAGCTATGAATGCCTACTTAGCAGCAAGGAATTGACTTGAGAGTATTAATACCAAACCAGCTGCTGCTGAATCGATTTCAGCTCATGGTGATCTGACGTGTGTCAGAGTAGAACTTGGTTCCATAAGGATTCCAGTGACTCATTTTCAGAAGTGGAGCTCCAGACTTTTCTTGCCAGGTATTCTGGATGGCCTCTGCCAGCCAGCCTTTCTACTGTTCGTGGATTCTAGCAATAGCTGTAATATACAAGTGCTTTCTCCTTTCTTGTCTTTTCTTCTTTTTCTTTGTATCCTTTTCTTTTTATCCCATTAGCTCCCCAGGAAAATATCTGTAGAAGTTAACCTTGGTCCTTGACAGATCATAGTGAAATGGGAACAACCTCTGCCTAGGGCTGTTGTTATGAGTCAGAACTGATCTATTGCTGATCTCCCAGCGGGTTTCTGAAAACATGCTGTAAATAGCATGGGAAGATATTACCCATTTTTCTCCTGCTGAGCAATTGGTGTATTCAAACAGCATACCTCTGGGTTGGCATCACAATTGTTTACCACTAAGCTACCAGAACCTTTTCCCTATTTAGGGTGGAGAGGCTAAAGGAAAGGGGTTATAAGCTGCTAAGCACCACAGGATGTATTGCTTTTTTGTGGTTCAAATAAGGCACACCCAGTGTCTTAGTAGAATGGCAAAGAGACCATGTAGAAAGCCACAGATCTAATTGTGAAGATGCATGCGGCTGAGATTTCTGGGAGAATTTCAGAACTGATTTTGCTCAATGATTTTATTCTTTTGTGTAATGTTGTTGTTGCTGTGTACCATAGAGTTGGGTCTGACCCATAGCTGAACTTTTGGTGGGTTTTTGGAGGTAGTTAATGCACAGGAGGAGATTGCCCATCTTTTTCCTCTAAATTGACTGGTTGACTCACACCACATACTTTTGGGATTGCAGTGCAGCTTTTTGCCACTAGGCCACCAGAGCTCCCTTTTGTGTAATGGTACTACTAGTAATAATGCAAAGAAAATTGGTGTCATAATATTATAGTTAATTTACTCTTGCAGTAAGAAAGGAAATGCTTGAGCCATTTTTCTATATTATATGAAAACATAGCAAAGCTTATCATTATACCAACATGTAATCTAATTATTATTTCTGCTGATGAAATGAGAGACTAACTGCATAAAGGGATTGTCAGAATAATCTATACAAAATCTGGATAATCAAGAAAAAGAGAATATTTTAAAATTTCCTCATTGCAACTGGGTACCCTGTCCTTCCTTTTCCATATGGTCTACATCTTCAAAGGTGCCGAGGATTTGAAAGTCAAGGAGAGACTGAGAATTATTTTCAAATTGAAGACAGCTAAAGAGATCTGATAGGTAAATGCATTTTGGTTACCTGGTATTAAGGTTTGAATTGTGTCCCTCCTAAAGTATGTCTTCATACAATGGAGCTTATTTGAGAGCTAGACAATCACTAAGGGTGAAAGAAGAATAATTGAGATTTTTCAAATGTGATGTTGGAGAAGAGTGCTGAATATGTCACAGACAGCCAAAAGAACAGATATGTCTTAGACAAGGTGCAGCCAAAGTGCTTCTTGGAAGCAAATATGATGAAGCTTTGTGTCACATACTTCAGGCATGTTGCTAGAAAAGGTTATTCCATGGAGCAGGACGTCATTCTTGGAAAGATAGAGGGGCAACAAAGGAGAGAGAGACCTCTAACCAGGTAAATTTATATGGTGACTGTGGAGAGGCCTTGAACATGTCAGAGATGATGAGGATGGCACAGAATAGGACAGTGTTTAGGTCGGTTTTTCATAGGATCATTATGAGTTATACTCGACTCGATGACACAACAATACATGTAAGTAGGAAACTTTGGTGGCCTAGTATAAGGGGTTGCACAATCCAATGACATGCAATTTGAATTCACCAGCTGCTCCTCAAAACAAAGATAGGCAGTTTCTTCCTGTTTGAGTTACAGGTTCTGAAAACCAACTAGAAGGTCAGCTATGAGTTGGTTTCAACACGATGGCATACAACAACAACAACAACAACAACAATTCTTGTAAGTGGATTCTTGATAGCACAGAGACTAAAGTACTTTGCTGTGATCAAATAGTCAAACACACTAGCAACTATAACAGAGAAAAATGTGTTTCTGATAAGATTTACAATCTTAGAAATCCAATAAATAGTCCTACTATGTCCAATATCTGGGGTTCCTATGTGTTGAAATTGACTCAACAGCAATAAATTTAGGTGATCTGTTTTCCTTTTATACCTATAAATAGGATTTTGTTTGGAAATAGTTTTCTTTGTTATGTTAATTACCCATACTCAAGTCCTAAATCCAATTATATATAAGTTGTAAAAAGAACAAAATAGACTCAGAGACACACAATGAGAAAAGGAAGCTAGATAGTGGAGAATTGCTAGTAGCCACTAGGGGCTGAGATTGACGGGAAAGATCTACCTATCAAACCATACCCTGGATTAGAATTTCTAGTTTAAGAAAATAGATTTTCCTCTTGAACACATCCTGGATTAGAATTTTTAGTTTAAAAAAATAAACCAACCAGTTTGTCCTTCAAAATTACCCACATGTATTACTGAGAATTTTGTTAACTAAGATGACTAACTAGATTGTATAATTTTCTTAGAAGGAATCTACCTGAATCAACTGACTAACTTTATAGGAGTCTGCGGATTAGATGACAATAAAGTAACAATATTAAACTCTTGATTTGGCTGATTGTATTATGGTTATGTAGAAGAGTATCTTTACTTGTAGGAATAATGTTATAATACATTTAGGCAGGTGATGGAGCATCATGTCAGCAATTTATTCTTAAATAGTTCATGAAAATGCTATTTGTATTATTTTTTATTACCCAATAATTTTATTTCATATTTTTTGTATTCATACAGTAATTTATTTACGTTCTATTTTTTTCATATACATTGTGTTCCATACATTCCCTCATTTCCATTGTTTTTCATACAACCATCACTGTGTCCAATATAATTAATTACAATTGATCTATACCTATTATTGCACCATCGTTTTTTTTTTCCATTGAAGCACTTTGGCATTTGAAATTTTTTTTTTAAATTTAGGTTGTTTATTTTTCATTTCAATGAACATCTACAGAGATTTTGGAATTCCATTCATTCATTGTTACACCCTTCTCCCTGCACAAACCCCCCCCCCCCGTTTGCTCCTCTCCTTGAAAAGCAAAAGAAAAACTCCCTCATTGGTACACAATCCCCCCCCGTACCTCCCCAAACCCCACCCCCTACCCCCAAATATAATCCACTCTGCAACCCTCATTGCATACTCCTATGATAAAAATAATGCCCTAAAATATAATACTTTTCAAGTCCCCTTTTGAATATCTCCCATTCTTCCTTCTCTCCCAATCTCCCCACGAAACTCTATTACCCTGGTGATTTCCACCATTCCCCTTTATATGCCCCCTTCTACTTTTCCCTTTTGACATTTATGTCCATTTAACTAGTTATCCTTCTATTTTTACAATAATAGTATTATGCAGTATTTGTCCTTATGAGACTGAGTTACATCACTCAGCATAATAATCTCTAGACTCTCCCATGTTACATAGACTGGGGCATGTAGAATTTCTGTCTAGCTTTTTGAGGAAATGCCAAACTGCCTTCTGGAGTAGTTGTACATTTTACAATCCCACCAGCAGTGCACAAGTGTTCCAATTTCCTCATGTCCTATCCGAAATGTGTTGCCTTCTGTCCTGTTAAAATTTGCTACTGCTACTGGAGTAAGACAGTATCTCATTGTTACTTTGATTTGCATCTCTCTAATTTCCATTGATTGTAAGCATATCTTCATGTGTCAGCCATTTCAATGTCTTCCTTTGTAAAAAGTTTTTTCATGTCTTTTGTCCATTTTGTGCTTGAGTTATCAGTAATTTTCTTGTGCAGGCACTCTCCCATATTACATGTTTGTTATTGTTGTTATGTGCCATCGAGTCACCTGTGACACTTGGTGACCCTATGAACAACAGTCCTAAACCCTGCTCTAACCTGTGCCAATCTTACTGTCTCTGACACACCTACCACTATTACCTCAGTGACTGAATCAATCCATCTCATAGAAGGTCTTCCTCTCTTGCTCTGTCACTCGACTTTCCCAAGCATGATGTCACTTTCCAAGGACTGGTCCTGCTTTGACACATGTCCAGAATATGTCAGACGAAGCTTCAGAATCCTTGCCTCCAAGGAGCGTCCAGTCTCACCCTCTCTAGGATGAACCTGTTTGTTCTCCTAGCAGTCAGTGGTATATTCAGTACTCTTCGCCAACACCACAGCTCAAAGGCATCAATTCTGCTTCTATCATCCCTAGTTAGTGTCCAGATTTCTAATGCATAGCAAGTGATTGCAAAAACTATGGCCTGTATCAGGGGCACCTTAGTCTCCAGACTGACATTATTGCTCTTCAGTAGTTTGGAGAGGTCTTGACAGCAGACTTTCCCAGTGCAAGTGATCTTTTAATTTCCTGGCTGCTTGTACCAAGAGTGTTGATTGTGGAGCTAAGCAAACTGAAGCTGTTAACAATCTCAGTCTCTTCACCATCTATCATGATGCTGCCAATTGGCCCAATGGTGAGAATCTTTGTTTTCATGATGCTGAAATTCAATCCATATTGAAAGCTGCAGTCCTTGATCTTCAGCAAATGCTAGATAGGTTAATTTCTGGGTTCTTAATTCTATTCCATTAGTCTTTGTGCCTGTCATTGTACCAATTCCATACTGTTTTGGTTTTTACAGTTACGTATTAGATTTTGGTGTTTTTTTTTAAAAAAAAATTATGTTGGTTTGCTTACAAAGTTGGTTTACATTGTGTTTCACCCTATTTTTCATTCATATTGTGTTTTACTTTCAAAGTTTATATACATTGTTTTCCTACTTTATATCTTATTTATTTCAGCTCTTATAATTTCATTTCTTCTAGAGGCTTAGGGGTTAACTTGTTCTTTTTCTGTTTGATGAAGGTATTGAGTTAAATCATTAATTTTACTTTTTTCATTTCTTGTGTGTTTGTCTATTACTAGGCCCACTCACAATTGTTTTAGCTGCATCCCAGAGGTTTTGATACATTGTATTTTCATTATAATTTGTTTCTAGGAACTTTTTTTATATTTCATTCTTTATTTCTTCTGTAATCCAGTTGTGTTCTAGCAGAGTGTTATTTGGCTTCTGCATTGGTGGTTTCTTAAGCATTATCCTTTTGTGGTTAATTTCTAGTTTTATGTCATGTGTCTGAGAAGACATTTTGTATTATTTCAGTGTTTTTTAATTTGTTGAGACTTGCTTGTGCACTAATATGTAATTAATTTGGAAAATGTACCATGTGGACTTGAGAAGAAAGGGAATTGAGTTAGAGTTGGTGTTTGAGGTTTTGGGTTTTTTGTTTTGTTTTCTAACTCTTCTAGCTCTTTATTTATGGTTTCAATTCTTTCTTCTAATATTTGTAATTTCATTTGCTGGTCGTGTCACTGTATTGAAAGATTACTTCTGGCTTCCGTTTCAAATATTTATTCTGTCATTTGTACCTTCTTCAGTAGCTGTTCACATAACTCCATGACACTCTATTTCTTCTGCTTCATTGTCTTTGGGGAATTCATTGAGTCTGATATCTGATCTACATATTTTTTTAGGAGAATGTTTGTTTTATTTTTTCCCCCATAACATTTGAAGCTTCTTGATGCTTTGTTGATATGACATGGTGAGGTTCTTGATGTATGAGAAGTTTCTTTTGTGCCTGCATAAGTTGTTAACACCTCCTTATCTTTTGTAGAGTGGTAGACTTAAACTGTTGCCTCCCAATTGAATATCCCAGTTATAGTCTTCCATGCTGGTCATTTATGGGCAGAATTGTTTCCTCTTTCCTGTGGCTAGCTTTTTACTTGTTTATCCTTTGAGGGGCAGGGAACAGAAGTCTTTCCCTTTGCCCAGCTCTGGTGAGTCCACTTCTCTGTCTTAACCTATAATTTAATGGAGGATAGAGGCTTCATCCAGGGGTAGGCAAAGTCCCAGGATTGCTACTTGGGATATATTACTCGAGCAAAAAACCCATGAACATGATTTCCACACATCTCTCTCTCTCTCTCTCAGTAGTTGCTAATCACCATGTACTTTTCCCTTCTCCAAGGATTGGTTGTGGAGGCAGCTATTCCTTCACTAAAGACTAAGACTCAGGAAGGTGCCAATTTTCTCAGAAATTCAGTTCTCAGTTTTGATTACCCTCTAATGTCCATGCATACCTGCATCTCCTCTTTAAAAGCCTCTGGGTTAAAGGGCAGCTAGTTCTACCACAGAGGACAAAGACTCAAGGAAGCCCAATTTCTCTGCAATACAAATTTCAGTTCTGAGTGCCATCTAATGCCACTAGTAGAACTGGGACTGCCTCCTACACAGATATTTCCTCTAGCTAATCTTAGGAGGCCAAAGACTCGGAGAAACACCAGTTGCTCAGTAATTCAGTCTCATTTCTGTCTCTTCTCCAAAGTCCAAGTGTACCTGAATCTCCTTGTTAGAAGCTGCTGGGTTATAGGGCAACTGGTTCTGACCCCAAGAACAAAGACTCTAGAACTTGTATTATTCTTGTAAAAATACTTTTAAAATGGAAAAATAATTATATGAAATATAAAAATAGCATATTGTTAGCTTTTATGGAAAAAGAAATCTCTTACAGAAAGTGTCTCGCAAGAAGTAACACTTAGAAACTGATCATACATCTTAAAAATGAAATAAAAACTTGTATTATAATATCACTCCACTTTATTTTTGAGAGATCAACAGATAAGGATAAAAACATGGATCTAATAAACCAAGAGAAAATAAATTTAAAGTAAAATCCAATACATCCAATAATAAATCATGCTGATATGATGTAAGCAGAATGGTATTTTATCTCTGTGTCACTGTTCTCCCAAACCAATAACTCCAGTAGAATCATAAGAAAACATCAGAAAGTCAAATTGGGATATTTTCTACAAAATCGTTGGCTACAGGACTCTATGGGAATGTTAATATGGTTCAAGAAAGGAAAGATGGAGATATACATTAGAAGACACTTAACTTGTTTATTAAATGTGTTGTAGTATTTTGAGTCTGATTTTTGAGACATAAAAAAGACATTAGTGGAAGAGTCTGTAAAATATGAATAGAGTCAGTAGTTTTATTAACAATCAGGTACTGTCGAGTTGAGTATGACTCATAGTGACCCCATGAACTTAACTGTGTCCTGTTCTGTGCCATCTCATACTTCCTGGCACATTAGAGCCCATTGCAGCAGTCGCTACTTCAGTTCACCTTGTTGAGAGTCTTCTTCTCCTTCACTGACTCTCTGCCTTTCCAATCATGATGCCACTTTCCAAGGAGGAATAGCCTTTCCTAGCAACACACTTGAAGTATGTGAGATGAAGGTTTATCATCTTTGCCTCCAAGGAACACTCTGGCTTTACTTCCTCCAATATATATTTGTTCATTCTTTTGGCAGTCCATGGGATGCTTATTACTCTTCTTCAATATCACAACTCAGAAGCATCAGTTCTTCAATTCTTCTTTTGTCATCCTTATTCATTGCCCAGCTCTCAGATACATAGCAAGTCATTGGAAAGACTATGGCCTGAGTCAGATGCACCTTGGTCCTCAGACTGACATCATTGAGCCAGTTTCCTTTTCTTATAACAAAAAATGCCCCTTCAAATTTTTAAAGTTATATCAGTAATGTCTATTTTACAAATCATATTGTGTAATAACCTTTATCGTTGGGAACAAATTTTTCTTCCCCCAAATCAGAAAGCCATTACAGATAGTCCCTGATTTAAAAATGGGGTTCTATTCCAATGACTTTAAGTCAGTTCTGATGTAATTTGAAAGCTTCATTTCTATAAAAAAATTATTTCCTTTTATTAGAAGTTTCTTAATAAATAAAAAGATCCTTATTTTATTTGTCTTGGAGGTTTATAAATGTTATATAAACTTATAAATATATTTTAATTCTGATAAACTTATATAAAAACCGCATACAATCATAAAAAATGTTATTTTCTTTTATTAATAATTGTACTTCAATTACTTTTTACATTGGAAGTACAAACTCTGCCCTTGGAAAGTCATGGATTATCTAGACTATCCTAGAAGTGTAGATGTAATTTCTAGCCAGATGACTAATAAGCATTTTTTGCATGCTTTTCTTCTTTTTTTCCTCTTCACATATTTTGTGATAATCTCTCACTGCTTCCTGAATTTTTCTACCAACTTTAGAAAAAGCAATCAGCTTTTGGGCTCATGTGTTTGAGTAGCCAAAGACTTTGAATTAGTTTAGAAAAAGGCCCAGTTAAGTTCTTGCACTGAAAAATTTTGACCATTTTACCTCCTTCCCCCTTTTCATTATTTTATATAGATTTCAGGATTTCTTTCTCTTAAAAAAAGATCTATGACAAATCTATGATTTGTCAGCTTCTTTTTGTGATGTTTCATTTAAGTAATGTCATTATTACTGTCCAGTTACTACAACTCAGAGCAATCCTATGAACAAAAGATTCAAACCTTACCTTAACCTGTTATATCCATTATGACAGTCCCTGTGACAATCTGTTTGATTGAAAGTTGTCTTTTCTTTCTGACCCTCTACTTTTCCCAGCACAAATAATTTTTCAAAGACTGGCCTTTCATAACATATGTCCAAAGTCTGTGAAATGAAGTTTCACCATTCTTGCTTCTAAAGGGCATTCTGGTTGCCCTTATTCCAATAAGGGCAAGCTTGTTCTTTTGACAGTCCATGGCATAGTCAATGTTCATCACCAACACCACAATTCAAAGGCATCCATTTTTCTTAAATCTTCCATATTCATTGCCTGACTTTCAGATACATATGAAGCAATTGAAAGTATCCAGGCTTGGATCACCTTTGTTTCTAAATTGGCATTTTTGCTCTTTAGTTCTTTAAAGATATTTTTGTTTGTTTGTTTGACGTGTTCTTATTGTTTGCATAAAATCATTCACATACCCTGCGTTTAATTCATGTTGTTGTTTTTTACGCACCCTTAAGTCCAGTACAAAACTTAGTGACCCTATGAATAACAGACACTATATGCTAACCCTGTTCTATTCTGTGCCATCCTCATCAACTCTGATACACTTGAACTGCAGTCACTGTATATATCCATCTTCTTGAGGGTCTTTTCTTTACCCTCCACCTTTCCAAGCCTGAGGTCCCCTTACAAGAAATAGCTTCTCCTAACAACATACCCAAAGAATGAGAGATGAAGCTTCACTATTCTGGCATTCTGGCTGTACTTTTCTCAAGACATTTCTGTTTTTAATTTTGGCAGTCATAGGATATTCAGTAATCTCCTTTAACACCAAAACTTAAAGGCATCAATTTTTCTTTTGTAATCTTTATTCACTGTCCAGCTCTCAGTTGGCCAGCAAGTGATCAAAAAAATCATGGCCTGAATTTAGGCACATTTTAATCTTCAGACTGATATCATTACTCTCCAATATTTTGGAGAGATCCCTGACAGTGGACTTGCCCAACATAATATGTCTCCTGACCTCCTGACTGCTGGGTGTTTACTATTGATTCAGGCAAGATTAAAGCACTGACAAATTCAATCCTTGCTCCATTTATCATGATGGCCCAGTGGTGAGGATTTTTGTCTTCTTGATGTTGTAATGCAATCAATACTGTAGGCTTGTAGTCCTTGATCTTCGGCAACAAGTGTCTCAAAACTTATTCATTTTAAATAAGCAAGGTTGTATCATTTACATAACATTGTTTGTTTATGAGTATTCTTCTGATCTCAATGCCATAATCATCTTCATGGAGTCCAGCTTCCTGAATTATTTGCTCAGTATACAGACTGAGTAATTACAGAGAAAAGATACATTCCTTGCACACACCCTTTATGATTTTAAATCATGCAGTGTTTCCTTGCTCAGTTTGGACAACTTGGTCTAGGTTTAGATTTTGTATGTTTGTTCATGTATATTATGACTCATATAATCTTTCATTCACTTTGTGTTTTGCTCATGTACATTGTGTTTTATACAATCATCCATATACATTGTCTTTTACATGAATAATTACTATTGATCTATGTCTATTATCATCTCCTCTTTTCAAGCCCCCATTGAGTCTTTCCTATTCCTTCACCTTTCCCATCAGCCCACTAACCTCTGCATCCTAGTGATTTTCCCCTTCCCCTTTTCCTGCCTTCTGCCCCTTTCCTCTTTTTGACATTTGAACACATCTTCCTAGTTATCATTCTATTTTCACAAAAATGGTCTTAGGCAGTATTTATCCTTATGAGACTTAGTTATGTCATCCAATATACTACTAGCTAGTCTCGCCTATGTTATATAGTATTTTACAAAATCCTTGTTCCATAGTGCTATATATTATTTCATGTGTCAATGCACCACAATTTCTCAATCCATTCATTTGTTGATGGGCATTTGGACTGTTTTAATTTGCTTGCTATTGTGAATAATGCTTCTATGAACATAAGTGTACATATCTCCATTCATGTCTCACTTCTGATTACCTTAGGGTACAGCCCTAGCAGTGGAATAGCTGGATTAGTGGAATAGGATTTCTTCTTCTGGTATTCCCTGCTTTCAGCCAAGATCATTCTAACATTAGCTACAATATCCCTAATACCATGGCCTCTTCTAAGCCCAGCCTGCACTTCTGGCAGTTCTCTGTTGATGTGCTGTTCCAGTAGTTTTTTGATATCTTCAGCAGAATCATGCTTGCATGTGATATTAATGATATTGTTCGATAATTTCCAAACTCTGTTGGGTCACCCTTCTTTGGAATGGGAACAAATATAGATCTCTTCCAGTCAGTTGGCCAGGTGATTTTTCTCAGATTTCTTGGCACAACTTGGTGAGCGTATCTAGGTCAGCATCTGTTTGTTGAAATCTAACACTTAGTATGCTATCAATTCCTGGGGCCTTGTTTTTGCCAATTTTTTCAGAGCAGCTTAAATTTTTCCTTCTTCACCACAGGCTCTTGCTCATATGTTGTTTTATGAAATTCTTCTGTGTCCACCAGAAGAATTTCTACCTGTATTTCATTGATTATGCAAAGGTGTTTGACTGTGTGGACCACAACAAACTGTGGCTAACTCTGAGAAGAATGGGAATCCCAGAACACTTGATTGTGCTTATGGGAAACCTATATTAGGACCAGGGGGCAGTCATCAGAACAGAGGAAAAAAACACTGCACGGTTCAAAATTGGGAAGGGTGTATCATCTCCATATCTTTTCAATCTATATGCAGAACAGATTATCTGGGAGGCTGGCTCTATGAGGAGAAATGTGTAATCAGAATTGGAGGTATACTCATCAACAATCTGCATTATGCAGATGACACAATCCTGCTTGTTGAAACTGAGGAGGACCTGAAGCGCTTGCTGCCGAAGGTCAAGGACTGCAGACCTCAATATGGATTGAAGCTCAATATCAAGATAACAGAGATTCCCACCACTGGGCCGATTGACAGCATCATCAATGATAGATGCTGAAGGGATTGAGATTGCTAACAGCTTTAGTTTGCTTGGCTCCACAATCAACACTCTTTGCACTAACAGCCAGGAAATTGAAAGGCAACTTACATTGGAAAAGTCTACTGTCAGAGACCTCTTCAAAGTACTGAAAATCTATGATGTCAGTCTGGAGATTAAGGTGTACCTGATACAGGCCGTGATCTTTGCAATCACTTGCTTTGAATCATAAAGCTGAACAATTACTAGAGATGATAGAAGGAGAATTGATGCCTTTGAGCTGTGGTTTCAGAGAAGAGTATTGAATATACCACAGACTGCTAGGAAAACAAACAAATTTGTCCTGGAGAGGGTGAAGCCAGGCTGCCCCTAGGAGGCAAGGATTCTAAAGCTTCGTCTGACATACTTTGGATGTGTTTCAAGGTGGGATCAGTCCTTGGAGAGGAATGTCATGCTTGGGAGGGTGGAGATACAGCACAAGAGAGGAATTGGGTAATGAGGTAGATGTGTCAGAGACACTGAAATTGGCACAAGATAGAGCAAAGTTTAGGGTCACTATGAGTTGTGTGTGACTTGACAGCACATGACAAAAACAGCAACATAGGATTTCTATATTTATCTTTCTGAGGAAACACCAAATTGCCTTCTGGAGTGGCTATACCATTTTACAGTTCCACCAATAGTGCATGAGAGTTCCCTCTTGACATCCTTGAAAATGTTTATTGCTTGCCTTCCTGTTAAGTTTTGCTACTGTTAGTGGAGTGAGATGGTATAACATGTTGTTTTGATTTGCATCTCTCTGATTGCCAGTGATTTTAAACATTTCTACATGTGTCTATTAGCCATTTGAATGTCTTCCTTTGTGAAGAATCTTCTCATATCTTTCCCCCATTTTGTTAGTGAGCTATCAATCTCTTTCTTAATGAGACTTTAGTTTTAAATTCTTGTGGGTTAGACTCAAGGTAAAATTCTTACTCTGGTGGGTTTGCTTTCATTTTCTTGAGTTTAAATTTGAATATGAATATGAATAGTTGATGGTCTGTTCCACAATCAATACCTGGTCTAGTTTTTACAGCTGATATTGAACATCACTAATGATTTTTTTCACAGATGTAATCAATCTGATTCCTGTGCAGACCATCGGGTGAGGTCTGTGTGTACAGTGGCCATTTGTGCTTCTATGAAGGGTATTTTCTATACATACTAATTAATTGTACAAAATTCTATCATTTTAATCCCAGCTTTATTTCTGTCACCAAATAAATCCATATTTTTCACCTATTGATCCTTCTTTCTTGTTTCCAACAATGCATTCCAGTCACCCATTATTATTAATGCATATTGGTTACATGTTTGATTGATTTTTTTACTGTGAAAGTTGATAGAAATCACTCTTCCACCAGAAGCCTACACATTGTTGTTTCTGCCTCCGCCATGTCTCTAGTGATCCCAGCAAAGTTCTAGCACATTTTGCGAGTACTCAACACTAACTATCATTGATGGGCAGTGGCAACCTTTGCCATCACTACCATTAAGGGTGTAGGGTGAAGATATGCTCATGTGGTATTGAGGAAAGCAGACATTGACCTCACTAAGAAGGCAGGAGAGCTCCCTGAAGAGGAGGTGGAGCGTATGTTCACCATTATGCAGAATCCATACCAGTACAAGATTCCAGACTGGTTCTTAAACAGACAAAAAGATGTGAAATATGGGAACTACAGTCAGGTTCTGCCCAATGGTCTAGACAACAAGATTCTTGAAGACTTGGAGTGACTGAAGAAGATCTGTGCCCACAGAGGACTGCACCACATCTGGGGCCTTCGTCTTCAAGGCCAGTAAACCAAGACCACTGGGCACCGGACCGTACTGTGACATGTCCAAGAAGAAATAAGTTTGTAGGCCTTGTCTGTTAATAAATTATTTATGCACCTTCAAAAAGAAAAAGTTAGTAGAAAGCATAAGGAATTGATGACTTTACACATTTTTTAACTATTATGTTGGTATATATGTGAAATTTGCATACATCATGATATATGTATATAGTTTTTTTCAAACATTCCTTAATTCACACTATGTTTCATATGATCATTCTATGCATTGTGCTTTACAAAACCAGTCACCATTGACCTTTGCCTACTATCAACCCACCTTTTCAGGTCCCTATTGGATCTTTCCTAATTCTTTGATCCCCTCCCTCCACCTCCCAAACTTTGTGACTCTATGATTTTCTTTCTCCTTCATCCACTCTGCTCTCTTCTCTCCCCTCTTTGAACTTTCATGAATATCTTAGTAGTTATTCTTCTATTTTAAAAATAATTGTTTTATGTAGTATTTGTCCTTATGAGACTGAGTTAGTTCATTCAGTATAATGCTCTGTAGACTCTCCCATGTTGCATAGTATTTCTCAAAAATCTTTCTTCTTAAGTGCTGCATTGTTGTATTCCATTTTTTGAATGTACCACAATTTCTCAATCTGTTCATTTGTTGATGGACATTTGTGCTGTTTCTCATTTATTTCTTTTGTAAATAACTGGATGCCAGATGAACTGGAGTCTGGTGGAAGGACTTTGCTAGCATTTGGGCGTGCTGGGTTGGTGAGGCCCTGAAAGGTCATGTCCTGCCTAGGGCCTTGGGAGACTTAATGTCAGCTGAATCCAGACTCTGCCTCCTTGAGGCATGGCAGGTTTGAGGGCTCAGGGCAATTTTGGTGTTCTTCGGGCCCCACGTGGGGGTTGGCAGAGCGGACATGCCAGATGAACTGGCGGTCTGGTGGAAGGACTTTGCTAGCATTTGGGCGTGCCAGGTTGGTGAGGCCCAGAAGGGCCCATGGGCCTGCGTCCCTCAAATCAGTCTTTCATTGTTTTGTTCAGACATTCCTCTAGGTCATATAGCCCTGGTGTGCAAGTTGCCGTACAGCGGTAACTTATGATTGCTGTGAGGCTGAACACTGTGACACTGATGTGTGTCAAATACGTTAATGGCTGCTTACCCAATGCAGACAGAGAGTGGGGTGGAGCTCCCCAATTAAAACAAGCTTGGAAGGAGGAGTGGCATCCACTTCCATAATAGTTTGCCTCCGGAAACCTATGAACCTGGAGAGAGGATGAGAGACACCCAAGTGTCTCTCCTTCATAGGGTCACTATGAGTCGCCTGCGACTCGACAGCACTTAACAACAACAACAACAAAATAAAAAACACAAATAGAATTGCTATAAACATCTGTGTACAAATCTCCAATTGTGTCTTAGTTCTGATTTCCATGGGCTCTATGAGGAGAAATGTGGGGTCAAGATTGGTGGACGATTTATCAGCAACCTGTGTTATGCGGATGACACTACCCTGCTTGCTGAAACTGAAGAGGACCTGAAGCACTTGCTGCAGAGTGTCAAGGACTGCAGCCTTCAATATGGATTGAGGCTCAATGTCAAGAAGACAAAGATTCTCACCACTGGACCAATTGGCAGCATCAGGATGGATGGTGAAGAGATTGAGATTGTTCACAGCTTTAGTTTGCTTGGATCTGTAGTCAACAGTCTTAGCACCAGCAGCCAGGAAATTAAAAGGTGCTTTGCCATGGGAAAGTCTGCTGTTAGGGACATCTCCAAAGTACTGAAGGGCAATGGTGTCTCTCTGGAGACTAAGGTGCGTCTGATACAGGCTATGGTCTTCGCACTCACTTGTTATGCATCAGAGAGTTGGACAATGACCAAGGAGGATAGAAGGAAAATTGATGCCTTTGAGCTGTGGTGCTGGAGATGAGTATTGAGAATACCATGGACTGCTAGGAAAACAGACAGATTCATCCTGGAAAGGGTTAAACCGGGTGGCTCCTTGAAGGCAAGGATTCTGAGGCTCCGTCTAACATATTTGGACATGTTGTGAGGAGAGACCGGTCCTTGGAGAGGGACATCATGCTCAGGAGGGTGGAGGGACAGCGCAGGAGAGGAAGGCTCTCTCTGAGGTGGATTGATTCAGTGACTGGGATAATTGGGATGGGAGTGTCAGAGACAGTGCGATCGGCAAAGGACAGAGCAGAGTTTAGGGCTGTTGTACATAGGGTCGCTATGAGTCGCAAGCGACTCGATGGCACATAACAACAACAACAACAATAACAACAACAACAACAACAACATATTCCTAGCATTGGAATAACTGAGTTATATGGAATTTCTATGTTCAGCTTTTTGAGAAAATGCCAACCTGCTTTCCAGAGGGGTTGTGCCATTTAACAATCACAGCAGCATTATATGAGAGTTCTAATTTCTCAACATCCTCTCTAACATTTATTGTTTATTGTCCTGTTAAACTTTGTCAGTATCACTGAGGTGAGATGGTACCTCATTGTGGTTCTGATTTTCATCTCTCTTATTGCTAGTAATTTTGAGCATTTCTTCATGTGTTGAGCATCCAAATGTCTTTCTTTATGAAAAGTCTTTTCATGTCAAAAGACATGAAATGGGGAAAACCCCCATTTTGTATTTGGGTTATCAGTCTTTTTCCTTGTTGTAGTCTTATAGTAGTCTATTATACTTTCATTATCAATAAACTTCCAATAAACAATTTCATTATCAGATCTTTTCCTTAATGACATTGTCAGTAGGTTTCCTCTTCATCCTATTGGAAAGTTTTTTATGCACATAGGGCATTAGCTTTTAGAAGATCACATTCATCCATGTTATCCTCTCCTGGTTGTGCATTTCTGGCTATTTATACCATAAGCTATGTCTCCTGAGTTTACCAGGCTATTTATACCATAAACTATGCTTCCTAAGTTTGGTCTCATTTTGACTCTTATGATATTTATGGTTTTAGGCTTTACTCCAAAGTCTCTGATCCACTTTGAGTTGATTTTTGTATATGATGTGAGTTGAGTATCCTGCTTCAGCTTTCTGGAAGTAGAAGTCCAGTTTTGCCTGCACTATTTGTTGAGGAGGTTGCAATTTTCCAATTTGATAACCTCTATTGGAATTACTTTCCTCTGAAGCAATATATTTCTTTGGGTTCCCTGTCTTTGGAGCATTTGTTTCATTTATAGATTCCATTCTTTCTTCAATCATTTGCACCTTCTTCTGTAGCTGTTTATATACTCCACATTAATATACTACTACTCATTCTCTGTCTCTTGGGTATTGAGTTTTAGTTATGCAAAATATCCTAAATATACCTAGGATATAGAGTTGTCTACTTGTGTAATTTATTTCACCTACATCTTTGTTAAGTTTATTTTGACAAAAAGTCATTACAATGACAATTTAACAATAAAAATATCAAAATGGATGTGAGGAGAGACTGAAAATTGCACTAGAATGTAGAGAGGCCACAACAAAAAGCAAAGAAATATTGAAGTAATAAAGATAAAGAGATGATTTTGAAGGGAAACAGGTGAAGACAAAGTGCAGTATAATAAAATATGCAAAGAGTTGGAGGAAAATCATACAGCAATAACATGCTTGGCATTTCTCAAACTGAAAGGATTGAAGCACAAACTCAAGCCTCAGATTGTGATGCTTAGGGAAATATTACATGGTACAGGAAGCATCCCTCTTGAAGTCACATCACGTAAATTCATTATGAGATAGGTCTGTTCAAGTATCCTATTTCTTTCTATATCAGTCTGAGTAGGGTATAAGTTTCTTAAAATTTTCCCTTTTGTACTAAAAAAATCTTTTACAGAAAAATATTTCAATACAGGCCATGATCTTTGCAATCACTTGTTATGCATCAGAGAGTTGGACAATGACTAGGTAGGACAGGAGGAGAATTGATGCCTTTGAGCTGTGGTGCTGGAGAAGAGTATTGAGGCAGTCATGGACTGCTAAGAAAATGAACAGGTTTATCCTAGAGAGGGTTAAAGCAGGCTGCTCCTTGGAGGTAACGATTCTGGGGCTTCGTCTGACATACTTTGGACATGTTGCAATGAGGGACCAGTCCTTGGAGAGAGATGTCATGCTTGTGAGGGTGGAGGGACAGCACAGGAGAGGAAGGCTCTCTATGTGGATTGATTCAGTGATTGGAGTAATCAGGATGGGTGTATCGAAGACAGTGTGATTGGCACAGGACGGAGTAGAATTTAGGGCTATTGTACATAGGGTTGCTATGAGTCACAAGTGACTCGACAGCACATAACAACAACAATAGCAGCAGCAGCAGCAGCATATAAATAAGAATCAATCATAATGGGGAAACTTAAGCTGTACTGAAGGCATTGGCAAAAAATAAAGCCCCAGGAATTGATAGAATACCAATTGGTGTATTTCAGGAAAGAGATGCAAACATGGGCATGTTCACTGTTCTAGGCCAATAAATTTGGAAGACAGCTACCTTGCCAATTAACTTAAAGATATCCACATTTCTTCCCTTTCTCAAAAAACGAGATCCAACTTAATGTGGAAAACATCAAACTTTATCATTAATATCACATTAAAGTAAAATGTTGCTGAAGATTATTAAAAAATAGCAGAAAAAGTAAATCAACAGGGTATTTCCAGAAATTCAGGCTGTATTCAGCAGAGGCTATGGTATAAAGGATATCATTGCTGATGCCAAGTAGATCTTGACTGAAAGAATACCAGAAAAAGATTTACTTGTGTCTCATTGGCTATGTGACTCATAATAAATTTTGAATAGTAATGAGAAAAGTGTTCTTGTTGTTCTTGTTATGTGTTATCATGTTGCTTGCAACCCATAGTGACCCTATGTCCAGAGCTCAGAAGCATGTCCTGCCCTGAGCCAGTCTCACTAATTCCAACACACCAGCCCCCCATTACCCCAGTTACTGTATCAATCCATTTCATCTGAGGTTTTCCTCTTCTGCTCTGTCCCTCCTCCCTTCTGAACATGATGCCCTTCTCCAAGGACCAGTCTCTCCTGGCCATGTGCCCAAAGTATATGAGATGGAGCTTCAGAATCCTTGCCTCCACAGGGAAACTTGGTTTCACCCTCTCCAAGACAGATCTTTTCATTTTCTTGGTGGTCTATGGTATGTTCAAGACTCTTCTCCAGCACCACAGTTTGAAGGCATCAATTCTTCTGTCATCTTTATTAATTGTCCAGCTCTCTCATACATAACAAGTAATTGTGAAGATCATGGCCTGGATAAAGCACACTTTAGTCTCTAGACTGATATCATTGCTTTTCAGTACTCTGGAGAGCTTCCTGACAGCAGATTTTCCCAATGTAATTTGTCTTTCGATTTTCTGACTGCTGGAGCGAAGAGTGTTGATTATGGAGCTGAGAAAGCTTTAATTGCTAACCACCTCAATCTCTTCTTTTATTATAGTGCTAATTGTCCTAGAAGTGAGAATCTTTGTCTTCTTGATGTTGAATAGCAATCCCAGAATAATTTATTGTGTTCATGAGAAACTTATACATAGACAAAGGAACAGTTATACGAGTAGAATAAGGTAATACTGAATAGTTTAAAATTAGGAAAGTTGTTTTATCCTTTATCCATACCTATTAAATCTGTATCCTTAGTGAATATTTAGAGAAGCCGGGGCATATGAGCAGGAGAAGGATGAGCAATTGCTTCCAAGAATGTGGCATCAAAGTTGGAGGATGGTTCCTCAACAAACTGAATTAGCAGATGATATAACCTTGTTTGTTGAAAGTTAAGAGGATTTGAAACACTTGCTGCAGAGGATCAGAGACTACAGCCTTCAATATGGATTACATCTCAACATCAAGAACATAAGAATTCTCAATACTGGACGAATGGATAACATGATAGATGGAGAAAAGATTGAAATTGTCAGTGATTTCATTTCTACAGTCAATACCCATGATGGCAGCAGTGAAGAAATGAAAAGACATGCTGCGTTGGGAAAATTGGCTCTCTAGAATCTCTCCAAAGTGCTAAAGAGTGGTGACATCTCTTTGAAGGCTAAGGGCATCTGTTCAGAGTGTAGATGGAAAAATTGATTCTATTGAATTTTGTTGTTGCAGAAGAATCCTAAATATTCCATGAACTGCCAAAACAACAAACATTCTGTCTTGGAGTGAATGCAACTAGGCTACACCTTATAGGCATGGGTGGTGAAAGTTCACCTCATACATATTTGCATGCTGTCAGGAGGGTCCAATCCTTGGGAAAAGACATAATGCTGGTAAAGGTCGAGGGTCAAAGAGAGGAAGACCCAAAGCAGGATGAATTGCCACAGTGACTAGAATAATGGATTCAAGATTGTGAGGATAGCTCAGGATACAGTAAAGTTCAGATTTGTTATTCATAGGGTTGCTGTTAAGTTATAGCTGACAAGATGGCACCAAAGAGCAGTAATATACTTTTTTCCTATTCTTGCCTTTTCATATATGTGAGATGATAGAACAACTGTGCTTACTTTACTTTAGTCAACATAATGTATTTCATGTTCAGGGTTTCAGTTTTCTTTATGCCTAAGCAGTATTTCAATGCTGTCAATGTATGTAGCACCTTTTGTTAATCTGTTCATCAGCTCATGGACATGTAAGTTGTTGACACCTTTTAGCTATTATGAATAGAGCACATTAGCTATATTTTTTAAAAATGTAATGATTATTCATGCTGCTGCTTTTAAGTTCCTTGCATATAAATCTACTAATGGAATTGCTAAGTTGAGGCCTTGGACATTACTGAGTAAAGACCACATAAGTTATGGGAGGATATCAAGAATATCATCCATGAAGAATGCAAAAAGTCATTACAAAGACAGAGGAGGAAGAAAACACCAAGATGGATGTCAGAAGAAACTCTGAATATTGCACTAGAGCACCGAGAATCCAAAGCAAAGGGAAGAAATTAAGATTTTACAGAGTTGTGCAGCTTTCCAAGGGCAGCACAGGAAGACACAGTAAAGTATTATAATAAAATGTGCAACGAGCTGAAGTCAGAAAATAAAAAGGACTGAACTTGCTCAGCATTCCTTAAGCTGAAGAAAAAATTAAAATCTCAAGGTACAATACTTAAGGATGCTTTGGGAAGAATATTGAATGATCCAGGAAGCATTTAAAGAAGATGGAAAAAGTAAAGAGTCATGGTACCAAAAGGAATTGGTAGACACAGCAGAATTTCATGAAACAACATATAAGCAAGTGCCTGTAGTGATGAAGGGAGAAGTTCAAGCTGCTCTGAAAGAATTGTCATATTTCAACAAATAGATGCTGCCCTGCATGTGCTTACCAAGTTGTGCCAAGAAATCTGGAGGACAATCACCTGGCCAACTGACTGGAGGAGATCAATATTTGCTCCCATTCTAAAGAAGGGTGATCTGACAGAGTGTGGAAATTATTTAACCATATCATAGATATCACATGCAAGCAAGATTCTGCTGAAGATTATCCAAAAACAGCTGGAACAGCACATCAACAGAGAACTGCCTGAAATGCATACTGGGTTTAGAAGAGGCCATAAAACTAGCAATATTATACTTAATGTCAGGTAGGTCTTAGCTGAAAGCAGAGAGTACCAGAGGAATGTCTATCTGTGTTTCATTGACTATGCAAAGGCATTTGACTGTGTGGATCACAACAAACTGTGGCTGACTCTGAGAAGAATGGGAATCCCAGAACACTTGATTGTGATTATGTGAAACCTATACTTGGACCAGGAGGCAGTCATCAGAACAGAGCAAGAAAATACTACATGGTTCAAAATCAAGTATGTGAGCCAAGGATGTGTCCTACCTTTTCATCTTTTCAATCTATATGTGCAACAGATTATCTGGGATTCTGGACTCTATGAGGAGAAATGTGGCAATTACGATTGGAAATAGACTCATCTGAGTTATGCAGATGACACAACCCTGCTTGCTGAAACTGAGGAGGACCTGAAGTGCTTGCTGCAGAAGGTCAAGGACTGCAGCCTTCAATATGGTTTGAAGCTCGATATCAAGAAAACAAAGATTCTCACCACTGGGCCAATTGGCAGCATCTTGATGGATGGTGAAGAGGTTGAGATTGTTAACAGCACTAGTTTGCTTGGCTCTACAATCAACGCTCTTTGTACCAGCAGCCAGGAAATGAAAATTTGAATTGCATTGTAAAGTCTGCTGTCAGAGACCTCTTCAAGTTGCTGAAGACCAACGGTGTCAGTCTGGAGACTAATGTGCACCTCATTCAGGCCATGGTCTTTGCAATCACTAGTTGTGCATTAGAAAGCTGGAGAATGACTAGGGAGGATAGAAGGAGAGTTGAAGTCTTTGAGCTGTGGTGCTGGAGATGAGTATTTAATATATCACGGACTGCTAGGAGAACAAACAAGTTGTCCTGGAGAGGGTGAAGCCAAGCTATTCCTTGGAGACAAGGTTTCTGAAGCTTCGTCTGACATAATCTGGACATGTTGCAAGGTGAGATCAGTCCTTGGATAGGGATGCCATGCTTGGAATGGTGGAGGGACAGTGCAGGAGAGGAAGACACTTGATGAGGTAGATTGATTCAGTGAGGGGGGTAATGAGTATAGGTGTATCAGAGACAATAAGACTGGCATGGATAGAGCAGGGTTTAGGGCTGTTGTGCATAGGGTCGCTATGAGTTGCAGGTGACTCTACGGCACATAACAACATTGTCATTTTTGCTATGAGTTGTAGTTGACTCCTTGGCATATAACAACAACATGGTAGTTATATATTTTTTTAGGAACAGTCACACTATTTTGCACAATGGCTGCATCATTTTGCATTCATACCAGCAACAGGTTAAGTTCCAATTTCTCTATGTTGTTGTTGTTGCATACTGTCAAGTTGGATTCAACCCATAGCTGACCCTCCAGTGGGTTTTCAGAGGCAGTAAATCACATGGAAGGAGACTGCCCCTCATAAACTTGCCAAGTTATGTGAAATGACACTATTCCAGGAATGTGGGAAAGGCATATATAGCTATTCCCTGTGTTTTTATTACAATTGTTCTATAAAATAAAAATAACTTCAAAATAGAAGTTTTAAAAAGTATACTGTCAAGAAATTAGCTTCTTGAAAGTTTAACTTTTGCTACTGAAAAATTCGAATAACATAGAAGTGAGATTTATTTTATTTAATTAGCCAAAATACATATATGTACCTACTAATTTAATTCATAATGACAGAAAATGTGTACAGACTGAAGTAAATGACAAAAACTATAAACTTTGTTGGTTTTGTTGTTACTGTTAGGGGCTGTACAATCAGCCTCTTACTCGTGGTGACCCCACATACAACAAAACATACAACGAAAAATGTCCTTTGCTGTCCCAGGATGGGTTGTCCCAGATTGGGCATTATGTGATTCGTAGGGTTTTTATTAGCTAACTTTTAGAAAGAGATTTCTGGGACTTTCCTGTATACTTATTTAGTCTGAGATGTTCACTGAAGCATCTTAAGCATTATAACAATATGCAAGTCTCCAAGTGGTGGAAGATGAGTGATGGCTATTCATAAGGTGCATTGAACAGAAATCAAACCCAGTCTTCTACATGGAATGTAGCAGTTCTATTACTCAACCACCACTCATCCAAATGTTATCACTTACTCTTGCTATACTTATATCTCACTTACATTGCTATACTAACTCTTCATATTATACTGAATATTTTACTCCTGTTGTTACAACTCATAGTTGATCTTCCAGCAGCTTTTCAGAGGCTATAAACTGTGTGGTAGGAGATTATGAATCTTTCTCTTGAGGAGTTGTTGGTAGATTTGTACAGCTTGCCTTTGGGTTGGCAGTGTAACTAACTCCTTATGTCTAGGCCAAATTTAGGCTTGTTTTGTTTCTTGTCATTCAGAAGATGGGATAACTGTTTTTTTTCTTCTTCTCTGCCATTGTTTTCTACTTTTGTTTCCTGGTCCCTGTTTTGTTTGTTTTATGCTTCTGGTCTTTGCATTTAACAGGCAAGACCATTTATATTGTTTGAATTTTTATATTAAAAAAATATTATCCTAAATAGTCTTTCTAATATTTTTGTTGTTGTATTGTTTCTCAAGTAGACCTTTGAGGCATAGTCCATTCCCCTCTTGGAGTAAGAACAAAGAAAAACAAAAAAGAGGAAGAAGAAGAAAGAAGATTCTATGTCACCATGATCTGAATTCCCATGTTGTAAGGTTGGTTAGTCCTAAGGGGAAAATTCTATGAGTAGAAGCAAAGAAATTAGAATTGGAATTTTTTTTTCTAACTTAAAAATAAACAAGTAGACCAATATGTGCCCTAAACCAAGAAAAATAAGCAAAATCGAAAACCAAAGGCATAAAAACAAATAAAGCTGACACAAAATAGCTCTAGAAAGCTAATACTCAAGAATTCCAGAAGGAAGTCTTGGGAAGGATGTGGGATTTAAAGGATGGAATTGAAATGTACTCAGTGGAAATAGCTCACACATATTGGTGGAGCCATGCAAAAAATATTCTATTTTGTGGGAATGTAAAATGAAAATGTATGTGACAAGCCATCCAGATTTTTCAATCTTTTTTCCTCAGTCATTCCACACTTGTCAGAATGGTCTACATATGTACCAATTAAAAATATAGAAAAACAGAGAGAATACAGGGAGATGTATAATTGCAAAGAAATTAAGTTAGAAATTCAATAAACAGGTGAAGATGAAATAAATCTGAAGGCATATTAAGAAGCCATGAAAAATGAAACTTTAGAAGAAAAGATCCATGCAAACTAGTATGATGGCCATTAGCCTCATTGTAACTATTGAGCACTGGAAATAGCTAGACCAAATTGAGTCCATCCCACCTGAATTTAAGAATCATCTCAAGAAGGGGTTTGAAGAATTGAATATCAGTGATCAAAGACCACAGGAACTGTGGAGCAATATCAAGGATATCATCCATTTAAAGAGCAAAAGATCAAAGAAAGCAAAGACAAAGGAGAAAGATAAAACCAAAATAGAAGTCAAAAGGAATTGCTCACTGAGAAGCCCAAACAAAAGGAAGAGATCCCCAAATAAATGAGATGAACAAAAGATTCCAAAGGGAAACTTGAGAAGACAAAACAAAATACTTTAACAAAATATACAAAGAGTTGGAGTCAGAGAACAAAATGGAAGAACTTGCTTGACATTGCCTAAGGAGAAAGAAGTGAAAAATAAATTTAAACCTTGAGTTGAAATGCTTAGACATGCTATGGGAAAAATATTGAATGATCCAGGAAACTTCATACAAAGATGGAATAATACATAGAGTCACCCTACCAAAAAGAATCAGCTGATACTGAAAAATTTCAGGAAATACTATATGAATAAAAGTCAATAGTAATGAAAGAAGATCAAGCTGCACTGAGGCAAGGGTAAAAAAAATACCCTCCAAAACCCCAAGGCCCCAGGAATCGATGGGATACCAGTTAACATGTTTCAAATAATAGATGCAGCTCTGGATGTGCTTACCTGTCCATATCAGGAAATTTGGAGGACATCTGTCTGCCACCTGGCTGAAAAGGACCCATATTTGTTCCCATTCCTAAGAAAAATAATCCAACAGAATGTTTATATTGTAGAACAATATTATTAATATCACATGAAACAAAATCTTGCTGAAGGTCACCCTCAAACAGCTAGAACAGTACATTGATGGAACTGGAGAAGTTCCAGTGGGCTTTAGAAGAGACTGAGACGTCAGCGATATCATTACTGACATTAGATGGATCCTACCAGAAAGCAAAGAATATCAGAGTATCTGTGTTTTACTGACTGCATTTAACTGTGTGGATCATAACAAACAAGGTCAAACATTAAGAATGGGAATCTCAGAACACTTAATGGTGCTCATGCAAAATCTATACCTAGATTAAGAAGCTGTTGTCTGAACAGAGCAAGGGGACACTGTATAGTTTAAAATCAGGAAGGGCGTGTATCAGAGATATATCTTTTCTCCATATCTCTTCACTTTGTATCCTGTGCAAATAATTCATGAAGATGGACTTTATGGAGAGGGATGTGGCATCAGGATTGGAGGAAGACTCATTAACAACCTACATTATGCAGATGGCACAGTCTTGCTTCCTAAAAATGAAGAGGAATTAAAATGCTTGCTGCAGAACATCAACGATGAGCCTTTGGTATGGATTATCAAACATCAAGAAAATAAAAGTCCTCACCATAGGTCCAACACACATTATGATAGATAGAAAAAGGATTGAAGCTGTTAGTAATTTCATCTTGGAACCAGAAGTCAGGAAATAGGAGATGTAATGCAATGAGTAAATCTACTGTTATAGACTTCTCCAAAATACTTAAGAGCAATTTTTTCACTTTGAAGACTAAGACATGCCTGATTCAGGTCATGGCCTTTTCAATCACCTGCTATCCAATAACTGGATAATGAATAGGAAGGACAGAAGAAGAGTTGATACCTTTGAATTGTGGTTTTAGAGAAGAATACTGATATTTCATGGATTACCAAAAGAACAAGCAGGTAGGTATTGGAAATATTGCAGCCAGAGTTCTTCTTGGAGACAAGGGTGGAAAGACTTCTTTTCTCATACTTTGGAAATGTTTCTAGAGAGACTATTCACTAGAGAGGACATCATGCTTGGAAATATGGAGGGTCAGAGAAAGAAAGACAGAAAGATCCTTTATAAGATGGATTGGCATAGTGGTTGTAGGAATAAAATTAAGTGTTTCAGAAAAGATGAGGGTGGTACAGGATAGGACAGAATTTTAATCTGTTGTGCATAGGGTCACTATTGAGTCATACTTGACTTAATGATACCTAACAACAAGAGTGAAAGGGAGCTCTGGTAGTTAAGCGGTAAGAGTTGCACTGTCAACCTAAAGGCAGGCAGTTGAAATCTACCTGCTGTTCTGATGAAGAAGTAGGAGCACTTGACTTCCGTGAGATTCGGAGGCTCTGAAAATCCACTGGAGGGTCATCTATGAGTTGGTTCCAACTTAAAAGCAAAAATAGCACCAAGAGTAAAACTCACATTTGAATTCAAAGACAAAGTATACATTTAAAAAAAAGAAATATTTCATAAACTAATTTTATAGTTGAAGTAATGATGCTATATGGGTTCAGGCAGGGTTGAAGGCAGAATTTAATTCCTGCTTATTATGGTAGACACCTAGCTAGAAGATTAGGACTTATAGTTTGTTGCTCTTTAAATTTTTCTTAACCGCCTTGTGAAAAAAAATTTTTTTGTAGTAATTGTTTTAAAAAGATATACAATTTTATGTAAATTTTGTTTGCAATAATATAAAATATAGAAAAATGATGTCCAAAATTGAAGCAATTTTCTTGGGATGATGTGATTGTAGATAATTTGGTTATAACTTGTAATTTTATAATTTTAAAATCTTTTTCTACCAATCTGTAAAAAGTAGAAGCAGGAGCCATGAAATTAAATGTTTGTTTGCTTGTCTATTTGTGTCAGTTGTTATGGGGAGTAAACTATTCACACATCAACACAAGTTTAAAAATGCATCTGACTGTGACTGAATATGTTCATTGTGTGACACAGATTGTTCTCGACTTGTAACTTAAAGGTTGTCATTTCTAATTTACCCAGTGGAATGGTCAAAGAAACTAAAAAAATAACCAGAACACAACAAAACCTAATTGCTGTGGAGTCAGTACTCTTTCATAACTGAGTCCCAAAGGGTCAGTAGATTATAAATCGCATGGGAGGAGATGGCTCACCTTTCTCCCACGGAGCTGCTGCTGGTTCTGAACTGCCAGAGAGGGAGGTGCAGTTGTTGTGTTAACACGACTCCCTAAGAACTCTGCAACCAGAATTTCCTGGCAATCTGTTTCTGGAATGATCATAGTTATGAAAACTTTATGAAGCAGTTATATTTTGTAATACAAAAAAATTGACAAATTGGAATAAACTCTAAGATATTGATTTATTTTAATTTTAATTTTTTTTTAAGGGAATGCAGAGACCTCGGGTCTGCAGTGGCATAGTATCTCTTATGGAGCCGGAAGGGGTGATTCTAGAGAGTTACCGCTCCCGGGCAGAGAACAATCGGTTCCTGGGGCTGGGCAGAGCTCTGTGAAATTTCTTTGGCCCTAGCAAGGAAAGAAGATTTTATTATCTCCTGTCTTCTGCAAGGAGCTGCAGTTATTTCTCAAGGTCAGGGCAGGGCGCATCCTGAGGATGAGTAATAATAGTCCTCTGAGGACATTCTATCTTGGCAACTGTTTATAACCATGTAAAGCTGATAATAAAATAATTCCAAAATAAATAAACAGTGGGTGCATAAGTGCCCTCAGAGATCTGTAAATCTGAGTGCATAAGCTGCTAGTGCAAGGAGCAGATAAAACTTTTTCCTTCTAATGTTCTGAGGCATTAAGGAGGAAGACTGAACCATTTCAGGGCTTTAGGGGAAAGAAATTGCCTAGAAAAGCAAAGTGGTTCTAATGCAAAAAGAGCGTGAAGTTCCTGAGCAAGGTGGTGCCAAGTTGAATTGATTCTGTTGAACCTGTGTTATGTGTAAAGTATGGTTTTTTAAAAAGTAATATATTAATTCATTTTGTTTGAAAGTTTCCAAATCATATTGGATTTCATACAATTATTCATAGATTTTTTATTTTATAACACTTTAATTGATTAATGCACTTAATTACAATGCCTTATGAACCACATATTGTGTATTACCTTTCCTTTCACTCAACTTAGAAATTTTTACTTCCCTCCCTCCTTTCTTATCACCGTTACCCTCTAAGATTGATTCTATCTGCATATAAATGTTTTCGAAGCTTTTTATGGTACAAGCAGTCAAGAAATAAAAAGAAAGTCTGCTATCAAGGACCTCTCCAAATACTAAGAAGCAATGATGTCAGTTTAAAGACTAAGGTGTACTCATCATCTCTTCAATAACTTGTGTCTGAGGGATGGACAATAAGTGAGGATGATAGAAGAATAATTGATTCCTTTGTGTTGTAGTGTTGGATTATTGTTGTTGTTGTGTGTCATCCAGTTGCTTGTGACTCATAAAGACCCTATGTAAAATAACCCTAAACCCTGATCTGTCCTGAGCCAACCCTATTGTCTCTGACACACCTACTCCCACCATCCCAGTGACTGCTTCCTCTCTTGCACTGTCCCTCCACCCTTCCAAGCATAATGTCTCTCTTCAAGGACTGGTCCCGTCTTGAACATGTCCAAAGTACGTCAGATACAGCCTCATAATCTTTGCCACCAAGGAGCAGCCTAGTTTCACCCTCTCCAGGACAAACCTGTTTGTTCTTCTAGCAGTCCATGGTATAAAAGACTATTATTGTGTTATGTACCATTGAGTCTCTTGCAACTCATAGCGATCCCATGTACAACAGCCCTGAAACCTGTTCTATCCTGTGTCAACTTTACCGTCTTCAATACACATAACCTCATTACTCCAGTCACTGTATCAATCCATCTCATTGACAGTCTCCCTCTATTTCTCCGTCCCTCCACCTTTCCAAGCATGATGTTCTTCTCCAAGGACCGATCTCTTCTTGCAATATGCCCAAAGTATGTCAGATGACACCTCAGGATCCTTGCCTCCAAGGAGCAAGCTGGCTTCTCCCTTTCTAGGATGAACCTATTTGTTCTCCCCTCAGTCCTTTGTATATTCAAAACTCTTCTCCAGCACCATAGCTCAAAGGCATCAATTCTCTTTCTATCATCTCTAGTCATTATCCAGCTCTCTGACACAAAAAAACAATTGTGAAGACTATGGCTTAGATCAGGCATACTTTGGTCCCCAGACTGATATCGTTGCTCTTCAGTACTCTGGAGAGGTTTCTGACAATTGACTTTACCAATATAATTCTTCTTTTGATTTTCTGGCTACTGGTACTTGGTGTGCTGATTGTGGAGTCAAGCAAACAAAAGCTGTTAACAATCTCAATCTCTTTACCATCTATCATGATGCTACCAATTGGCCCAGTGGTGAGAATCTTTGTTTTCTTGATGTTGAGCTTCAATCCATATTGAAGGCTGCAGTCCTTTATCTTCTGCAGCAAACGCTTCAGGTCCTCTTCAGTTTCAGCGAACAGGTTTGTGTCATCTGCAGAATGCAGGTTGTTGATGAAGATTCCTCCAATCCTGTTGCCACATTCCTCTTCATACAGCCCAGCCTCCCGATGATCTGTTCTGCATATAGATTGAAAAGGTATGGAGCCAGAATACGTCCCTGGCATACAACCTTCCCAATTTTGAACCATGCAGTATCTACGTGCTCTGTTTTGATGACTGTCTCCTCTTCAAAGTGTAGGTTTTGCATAAGCACAGTCAAATGTTCTGGAATTCCTATTCTCAGATTCAGCCACAATTTGCTGTGATTCATACAGCCAAAGGCCTTTGCATAGTCAATGAAACACAGATAGACATTCCTCTGGTACTTTCTGCTTTCTGTCAAGATACATCTAACATTATCTATAACATCCCTAGTCCCATGGCCTCTTTTAAACCCAGTCTGCACATCTGGCAGTTTTATGTTGACATCCTTCAATAAAAATCAAATCTCAACATCATAAAAACAAATAAACTTCGCCACTGAACATTGGCAACAATCATGATAGATGGAGAAAAGATTGAAGTTGTCAGCAATTTCATTTTACTTGAATCTACAATCAAAACTCATGGCAACAGAAGTCAAGAATTGAAAAGATGTATTATTTTGATAATATCTGCTATCAAGGACCTCTAGTAAGCTCTAAAGAGCAAAAACTGACAGTTTTTTTTTGGTTTTTTTTTTAATTACATCTTATGCATTTGAAACTTGGACAATGAATAAAGGTGACAGAAGAGGAATCAATGCCTTTGAATTGCCATTTTTGAGAGTAGTACTAAATATCCCATGGGCTGCCAAAAAACCAAACTAGTCTGTCTTAAAAGAAAAGCAAGTTGGGTGCTCCATAGTGACAAAGATATTGAAACTTGGTCTAACTTATTTTGAGTATGTTGACAGGACAGGTCAGTCCTTTGAAAAGGACACATTACTCGGAAAAAGATGCATTAGATAAAGAGAGGCAAAACCTCAACAAGATGAATAGACACAATGAATATAAAATAGGTTCGAACATTAAGAATGGCTCAAGATAGTGCAGGATTCAAATTACCTGTTCACAGGGTGGCATAAATCATAGTTGAGGGTTGCTGAGAATAGCAAACAACTCAACGGCACATAACAACAACAATGATGCAAGGCAATCAATAAACATGATTTAAATATATGTCATGCTGACTGTTTATCAATACAAAGACAAAATCAACCACATTCATTGCTGTCAGTGTGTTTCTAGCTCATGGTGACCCCATGTATTACAGAGTAGGACTGTTTTCTGAGGTTTTCTTGACTGTGATAGTTACAGAAGCAGATAAGTAGGTCTTTCCTTCACAAGGTCATTGCTATGGTTGGAATCACCAGCCTTTGCATTACCAGCTGAGCAGAAACCATTTGTCCTCCCCAGGGACCTACAGTTCCTAAGGAGAAAACTGTCCTCCATTTGGACTACATGTCAACACCAAGAACAGAAACATCCTCACCCGTGGACCAACAGGCAATGCTATATAGATGGAAAAGAGATTAAACTTGACAAAGATCATGCTTGGAACGGTGAGTGCCAGAGAAAGGGAAGAGATCCTCAACTAAAAGGATTGATGCAGTGACTGTAGCAATGGTTCGGAATATATCTGGGATTGTGAAAGAACCATTTTATTAGGCCTCAAGCATAGCAAATACTTCAATAATGATAATAATTATGACTAAAAAAAGAAATAAGAACAAAGAGAGGTGGAGAGAACAGATTGTAATTTTAGATTGTGTAACCAGGGAAGGCTTCAAAGAGAAGGCAGCATTTGAAGAAAGACTTGAAGAAGAGGACAAAATATTCCATGAAGAATTTTTGTTGTTGTTTTAAAAAAGTGTTTCAAGGAAGAGAAAAGCAATTGCCGGGGCACTGGAGAAGAAGGCTGTCTGGCACAAAGAAACAAATGTTAATGAGATTGAATAAATAGACAATGATAATAGAGTAAAGATGAACCTAGATGTATGATTTAAGACCGAGTGTGCCAGGTCTTCCTGGGCCCTGGTAGGGATTTTAGCTTCTACACTGAGTGGCATGGGATGGCAATGTGGAAGATTGATTTTGGAGAGAGATGAAGTGTAAGAAGATATGAAGTATTTTAGGAGAATGAAGTAATAAATAACCAGAAAACTGTAAGTGGGCTTGTCAAGCAGAATCAAGGACCAACTTGAAGTTCACTGTGAATTTACTCCCTTCCCTATGGCTTCATGTTGTTCTCCAACTACATTTAATTGCTTTGAGTATAGTATTGGCATAAACAAAGAGTTGAATTTAGGCAGAACAGGGGTTTAGCCAACTGAATATGTTGATAATTGTGGCAATTAATGAAAAATAAGCTTCCTATCCCAGCTTCACATCAAAGGAAGGCAGGAGATGGTAGTGGCAGAATGTTTTTAAAAATCATATTGATTTTTTTCTCCCCATTTAAAGTTCATGTACCTATTCAGAAAAAGCCCTGGGCAAATGGGGAATGTAAATTAGATTTCTGAAGCACTCCACCTCCCACAGTGTCACCCACACACAATAATGTATCAGAGTATCAGAGCCTGCCAGTACCTTCTGAGGGAGCTGGTTGGTACATTTTCAAGAACTTTATATGTTAACTGTGTAAAAAATGTTATTATATTGTATTACAGGGAGGGGAACAAAAACAATAATGACATATCTCATCTTGGCAACAATAGCAAAGTTCAAGAAGGCAGCAAAGATATTGCTTGTGAGGATGTGGAGAGAGAGAAACTCTCACATGCTGATGGTAGGAATGTAAAATGGTGCAAACACTATGGAACAGCAGTTTAATGTTTCCTTAGAAACATTAAATACATTAGAATAGAATTACCATTTTATCCAGCAAATCAGCTTATAACTAGCTCTATCATATCTCTCTCTCTCAAAGAAATAAGAACTGGAGCATGAATGGTTATATTTACATCAATGTTTGCTGAAGCATTATTTACAATAGCAAAGAGATGGAAAAACCTAAGTGTCCATCGGTGAACGAAAATACACAAACTACAGAAATATACAGAAATATAGTACCTTCATGCTATGGAATACTATTTAATATTAAAATCCAAAGATTTAATATCTTGGCAGAAAGCAGAGAATACCAGAAAAATGTCTATCTGTGCTTCATTGACTATGCAAAGATGTTTAACTGTGTGGATCATAACAATCTGTGGCTGACTCTGAGAAGAATGGGAATCCTAGAACATTTGGTCATCCTAATGCGAAACCTATACTTGCACCAAGAGGCAGTCACCAGAACAGAGCAGGGAGACATTGGATGGTTCAAAATCAAGAAAGGGGTCCGTCAGGGATGTATTTTGTCTCTATACCTTTTCAATCTTTATACAGAACAGATCATCTGAGATGCTGGGCTGTACGAGGAGGAATGTGGCATCAGGATTGGTGGAAGAATCATCAACAACCTGTGTTATGTAGATGACACAGCCCTGCTCGCTGAACCTGGGGAGAACCTGAAGCGCTTGCTGCAGAAGGTCAAGGACTGCAGTCTTCAATATGGACTGAAGTTCAATATCAAGAAAACAAAGATTCTCACCACTGGGCCAATTGGCAGCATCAGTATGGATGGGGAAGAGATTGAGATAGCTAACAGTTTTAGTTTGCTTGGCTCCACAGTCAACACTCTTGGTAACAGCAGCCAGGAAATCAGGAGATGAATTGCATTGGGAAAGTCAGCTGTGAGGGACCTCTCAAGAGTACTGAAGTGCAATGACATCAGGCTGGAGACTAAGGTGCATCTGATCCGGGCTATGGTCTTTGCAGTTACATGCTATGCATTGGAGAGTTGGACAGTGAATAGGGATGACAGAAAGAGAATTGATGCCTTTGAGTTGTGGTGCTGGAGAAGAGTGTTGAATATACCATGGACTTCTAGGAGAACAAACAGGTTTGTCCTGGAGAGGCTGAAGCCAGAATGTTCCCTGGAGTCAAGGATTCTGACATTTCATCTGACATACTTTGGGCATGTTGCAAGGAGAGACTGGTCCTTGGAGAGGGACATCATGTTTGGGAGAGTGGAGGGACGGCTCAGGAGATGAGATGGATCGATTCTGTGAGTGGAGTGGTGGGAATGAATGTGTCTGAGACAGAGAAGTTGACACAGGATAGAGCAGCGTTTAGGGCTCTTGTACATAGGGTCACTGTGAGTCGCAAACGACTTGATAGCACATACCAGCAACAACAACAACTGCATTTGTTGTTGTTAAGTGTCATTGAGTTGACTACAGCTCATAGCAACCGTATGAACAGTGAATCAGAACCCTGCCCTTTCCCGCACCATCCCTATCATCTCAGATTCACTGGAGCACACCATCACAATCACTGTCAGTCCATCTCATTGAGTGTCTTCTCCTCCTTCATTGACTCTTCACCTTTCCAAGGATGATGCCCTTTTCTGAAGATTAGCCCTTCCTTACAGCATGCTGAAAGTGTGAGAAATGAAGTGTTCTCATCCTCACCTCCAAGGAGGACCCTGGCTGTACCTTTTCCAAGACATACGTGTTTGTCCATGGGATATTCAGCATTTTTCTTTAGCATCCCAACTCAAAGGCATCAATTCTTCTTCTGCCATCCTTATTTATTGTCCTGACCTCAAATCCACAACAGATAATTGAAAAGACTGTGGTCTGAATCAAGTGCATCTTAATCTTCAAACTGACATTTTTGTTCCTCAGCAGTTTGGAGGCTTCCGAATGCAATATGTGAAACACTTCATAACACGGATGAATATAGAGGCTATTAGCTAAGCTAAAGAAATCAGTTACAAAAGGACTTGGATGGTATAAGGTCACTATTATAAAAAATGTAAAGAAATCGCACACAGATGGAATTATTCTAGGATGGTTATCAGGGATGAAAGGGAGGGAGAAGGGTGTAAGATGAATAAATAGGCAAGTTAGGTGAAGAAAAAGGAAATATACAAGATGTTGATCAAACATTGTAGAATAATTAACTACAGTAGTCTATTGTAATTCATATTGGCTATGCTAGGAGTATTTTCATCACAGAAACCGGTAAATCCTACAAATTAAGGGCATTATAAAGTATTATCATCAATATTTTTTTGGGGGGGTGAAAAAAGGTGGTTTATTTTGTTTCTTAGTCATGGTGTCATTGTGGGAAAGAACACAGAGTGGGGAGGGCAAGTGGGAATCAAATATTTTTGGGAGGAGGCTGAAACTTCCCAGAATCCAGGGACACTCCCCAATCTGGGTGCTTGGGGTGAGGGGATGTATATGGGGTAGTGAGGAGGAGAGGCAGAGCGTGATTGATAAAGCTAGTGTAGAAAAAAGGCACTGGTGGGTTATATCTTGGGCCTGCAGGAGGGTGAAGCCAGGCTCCCTGGCATTCAGGCCTCTAGTCCTTTCCCTTCCCTTTCTTGGCTTTGGTCTTGGTTTTGGTCTTGGGAGTGCAGGGCTTCATCATGAGGATGGTCTCCTGGCACTGGGCATTGTACCGCGCCTTCTTCAGTGTGCCCTGGCGGGCTTTGGTGCCAGTGCCTCCGTCACACGCGCCCCAACTCTCAAACTTGTACTTGCAGTCGGCTCCAAACTCCTTCTTCTAGTTGCATGGCACCCGGCACCGGATGCGCTGGGTCTGGGTTCCGCAGGTGCCCTCACGGAAACCCACTCCGCAGTCCTTGCTGCTGGGGGTACAGGGCCCCCAGGCCCACTCCGCGCATTCGCTCCCCGGACCGCCCTTCTTTACTTTAACTTTCTTTTTGGCTGCCGCGGAAGTGAGCGCCAGTAGGGCGAGGAGGGCGAGGAGGAAGGCTCAGTGCTGCATCTCGCTGGCTGCTGGCGCTGCTTTGCTCCCTCCTGCCTATCATCAATATTTTAAATTGTGCTTAAGCATTTGCCACTATATCACTGCACACTCTGTCTTTTCAGGGCCTTCTATCTGAATCTACTAGTCTCCAAGTCAGTTGTTTCACTTTCTATCCTTAGCCAGTATGCACAACTTGTTGTTGTTAGCTGTTGCAGAGAAAACCCTATGAATTACTGAGTAAAACATCGTCCAGTCCTGTGCCATCCTCATGACCGTTGATATATTTGAGTTCATTATTGTGACTATTGTATAGTGATTCGCAACCTGGAAACCTCATCTCCCCACACGACATCAGGCAATATTCTGTTATTATATACAGGATTTTAATGGACTAATTTCCAAAAGTGGATCAAAAGGCATTTCTTCATTGTCTGTCTTACTCTGAAGCTCTGTGGAAACTTGTACACTATGGATAACTCTGCTGGTATTTAAAATACCAAAGGCATAGCTTCTAGTGTTGTAACAACCTGTTAGCCATCATGCCATGAAAATTTGACTGAAAGGTGGTAGATGTACAATGAGGAGACTCTAAGTCCTCTTCAACATGGAACTCATGTGTCTCAAGACTCTCTTCCATTTCTATCTACTTGTCTTGCCTGGCTGAGCTCATTTATTTATATATTGTATTACAGGCAGAGGAAGCTGGAAGTATCTTCTGAGTAATTTGTAACCCTTTCATAAGGACTTTCTGGAGACAAAAAGTTCATTAGAAACTCTGATAGCCTTTCAGTTGTGGTTCAAAGATTACAAAGAGGCAGCACTTTGCTAGACAGGGAAGGGAGAATATTGGAGACTGAGGGGATTTTTCTGCACATGTCAAATAAAACTACTGTTGTTGTTATATACCATTGAGTTAGAACAGACACATAGTTGACCCTCCAGTGGGTTTACAGAGGCAGTTAATCACATGGGAAGAGATTGTCAATCCATGCCTTTATATTGGTAGCACAATTCTGGATAACTAAACCACCAGAGCTTCCTAATAAAATGAAACTTCCAGCCTATCCTAATTCTTGTAGCCCAGGACCAGCTCTGCACACTGATCAAGTCTGCTAAAGGAAGTTGTTCAATCCTAGCTCTTTTTGTCCTTGCATTTTGTTTTTCATCATCTAGTTACACTTTCATTGCAAATACATTTTATTGCAAATACATTTTATAAGAGACACAAACGCAGGTTATACACATGGACTTCACCTGATGGTACACATAGGAATCAGATCGACTACATCTGTGGAAGGAACCGCTGGAGAAGCTCAATATCAGATGTGAAAACTAGGCCAGGGGCTGATTGTGGAACAGACCATCGATTACTCATATGCAAGTTCAAGCTGAAGCTGAGGAAAATTAAACCAAATACACAGGAGCCAAAATATGACTTTGATTTCATACCACCTGAATTTCAGAATCATCTCAGGAACAGGTTTGAGGCCTT
>NW_006399820.1:12676707-12688738 GCF_000299155.1 Elephantulus edwardii | reverse complement strand
GTCTGACATACTTTGGACATGTTGCCAGGAGGGACGGGTCCTTGGAGAGGGACATCATGCTTCGGAGGGTTGAGGGACAACACAGGAGGGGAAGACCCTCTATGAGATGGATTGATTCGGTGACTGGGGTAATCGAGATGGGTGTGTCAGAGGCGGTGCGGGTGGCGCAGGATAGAGCAGGGTTTAGGGCTGTTGTGCATAGGGTCGCTATGAGTCGGAAACGACCCGACGGCACATAACAACAACAACAACAGTTACACTTTATAAATCACAGATGATGCTGGTTGACTGAGATATGACCATAAGATAGAATAAGGTCAGTGGACCACATGACACTATAAACACTCCTCCTCCTTCTATAGTCCACATCTGGATCACTTAATACCCTAGCTACCCAGTATCTTAGCTATCATACCCAAAACATGAGCTATTCTTGACACCCTTTTCCCCATAACTGCTATATCCTTAAACAACTACCATATACTAGCTCCCAAACATATTAAAAATATATCTACTTTCACATCTCTATAGTTACCAGTATTCATTGAAATAATCGTCCACTATTATCTGAATAAACAAGTCTGTTGTGGATAAAATGAAACCAGAATGTTCCTGAGAAGGAAGAAGGGGCCGATTCCTGAAGAAGTACTTGATTCTTGGTAGAGGATTAGTGAAAAAGATGAAACCTCTCCATGAAATGGATCAGTACAGTAGCTGCAACAATAGAATCAAACAGCAGATGTTCTGAGGATGGCAAAGGACAGGGTAACATTTTGCCTGGTCCATAAAGGACTACTCTGATTGAGAATTGATTCAATTGCACCTAACACCGGCACCACCTGAACTGGTGGCGAAGCCTTTTTCTGTATGTTCTGTTTTTTTCTAAATGCCTTCCTCTAATATTCCAAACATCAAAGACAACATATTTACACAAATATATAAATTTTATCCATGTGATTTTCATTGCTTGATATTCATAAATAGTTCACTTTCGTCCTAGTCTGTCTTAGTTTGGAAATACCCTGAACTCTGTCCACAACCACAGCAGCATGTAAGCCTCTAATGGCAGATGGAGTGCGACTGCAAAAGGGGTACCTGGGGCTTGAACCTGGGTGCCCAGAGTGTGGATAGTAATTGAGCATTGTCTGAGTGACAGTCAGTCACAAAGATGGCTCAGGTAGTATTTGTATCTGTGCACAGGACTGCCATAAGTTGGGGTCTTCTTAAGGACAACTAACTAAAAAACTCTAAACCTTTGGTTTGACTTGGAACTGACCCAGAGCCAGCCTTCCAGTGGTTTTCAGAAACTGTAAGTTACAGGGGAGGAGACTGTCTTTCTCCTTTGGTGCAAAGAGCTGGTGGATTGAACAACCTGTCTTTGGGTTAACCATGAAGTTACCAGAGCTCCTAGTTTGATATGAAGTTGGAGACAAGAGTAAGCGAATCCTTTAATTAAGTAGAAATACATAAGGAGAAGAAACTTTGTATTTAAGATGGAGTGGAAAAATAGTACACAAGTTAAAAAAACTGTAGTAGAATTCTGAAAAACAAACAAAAAAAACCCAACAACCCAAACAAACCCAGAACCCCCAAATAACATAAAACAACATGTACCATAAAATAGACCTTTAAATGTATTTTGTAGACCCTTGAGGGTACAAATAGTTAATACAGTTTGTTGATCAATAAAAAGTTGGAGGTTCAAATTCATCAGAAACATCTCCTAAGAAAGGCTTGGCAATCTATTTTGAAAAGTCAGTATTGGGAATTTGGAAATTCTTATAGAGTGCAGTCTACTCTGGATTACCATGATTCAGAGTTGGCTTGAAGACAGCTGGTTAGTTACCTTGTCAACTATTCACATAAACTGCCCTGACATTGAGGTTTGAAACCTGCAAAAAAGTCAGATTTACTCAGTAAAAAAAATGAAGACATGATTATTTTCTATTTAATTTGCCTTTCCTGAGAGAATAACTATTTAAAGTAAATGAGTTTGAAGCATTAACATTTCTCATGTTGCTTAAATTGAACGATACAAGAGTTAATAAAAAATCATGATTGCTTAAAATTTTAAGTAAAGCTATATACCTCCTCTATAATCTGTGACTGATATTGGGAAAGCTTTTATCGTGGTTATTTTTAACCAAACCCATTTCAGTTGAATTATTTTTTATAGATGTAGATTTAAAGATGTCTTAAAGCAGCTTTTAGACCTGGAGGAGATAAAAGAGTTGTTTGTTTTTTAAAAACAACAACGATATTCTGGGCAGTTGTTCCTTTATGCACCGGTGAGAAGGTCAGCTATGTGCATATGCAACACAAATAAGACGAGGTATGAAATCTTAGCAAGAGTTTCTAGGAATGGAAATCTTTACAGAAACTGATTACAACTTTCTTCAATGGAGTGGCTGAAGGTCTGAGCCTTCAAAATTTTCGTTAACAGTAAAGGTAAATCTGGTGGCTTAGTGGCAAGAAGCTATACTGTGATCCTGAAGGCACACAGTTCAAAGCCACCAGCTGCTCCTTGGGAAAAGGATGGGCAATCTCCTCCCATGCTATTAACTGCCTCTGAAAACCTGCCAGAGGGTCAGCTATAGATTGAGTCCAACTCGATGGTACACAACAACAATCTCTTTTTTAAAAAAATTTTTAAAAATTTAGTTTGTTTATTTTTCATTTCAATGAACATCTACAGAGATCTTGGAATTCCATTCATTCATTGTTGCACCCTTCTCCCCGCACAAACCCCTCCCCTCCCTCATTTGCTCCTCTCCTTGAAAAGCAAAAGAAAAACTCCCTCATTGGAACAACAATCTCTTAACCACTGTATTACCAGTATGCCTTGATTTTCTCTGTTCATCCACTGCAGTTGACTTAGTTCCAGTTTATGGTCACCCTCCACCCAGTTTCCAATCTTTGTGGAAGGAAACAGCCTGGTAAATATTTTCCTTTTTTTTTTTCCAACTAATAAATGTTTTTATTTTAATTGTGATTCTAAAGAAAACTTACAGAAAAGTTGGATTTTCATTCATTCATTGTTGCACATTTTCCTCCCTCCCCTCAAGTTCACTTTCTTTTTTATTCATTGTTTTTATTTTAAATAATTTTTTTATTTTATATTAGTTTGCTTACAAAGTTTTTATGCACTGTTTTTCACACCAGATTTTTCCCATATCCTTTACTCACTACTCCTACCCATCAAATTGTGCCACCCTATAATTAAACACCCCTCTCCCACACCCCACTCATTCTCATCCTTCTGAAACCACCCTTCCCTCCTTTGATACTCATACATGTTTTACTAGTTATCTTTCTATTTCTACAGTAATGTTCTTATACAGTATTTGTCCTTTGGGGACTGAGTTAGTTCACTCAGCATAACACTCTCCAGTCCCTCCCAAGTTAGGTATTAACAGCATATCTCCAGGTCTTCTGGTTATTGCCAACTCTGACTCCACCAGAACTGTCAGAGCTCTGAAATACTCAACAGCATCTTGACCTTTGACAATATCCCTGGAGTGTGCCTCCTTCTCACTCCTTTGTTTAAGCCATCTTCATTCTGGAAAGAATGTTGTTCCTTAATGTTTTTCACCCAGTGAAACGTGACATTTGTGTCTACTTTTGACATTTTAGCTCCAGCTTTACAAACTCTTTGTCAGATTTCATACACTTTGTTATTTGTGTTATGTATGCACATAGCTGACCTCCTTATTGGCACATGAAAAATAACTGTTCAGGATTTTTAAAAAATAACTCTTTCCTCCCCTCTATGTCTATAAAGCTTCTTTTCCCCAGAACTACTTTAAGATTTATAAAGAAGAAGGGAAAACAACACAGAATAGCATGCTAAAAGGAAATTGTTATCAATATTTGTTTATATAGTCCTAATTTTTCTTCATGCTTTATAAACTAGTTGTACTTATACGCTCTCTAAAATGTCATGTGTGGGTGTGTTCATTTTTCTTATTTGATGTTAGTCATCAGAAGTAATAGTGGGATTTTTATAAAAAGATGTTTATGAAGACAGGAATACAGATTTGGCAGAGTGTTGACACTTAAATTTTGATTCCCTTAGTTGTACAAGTTTGGAGACATGATTCAGCTTCTTTAAATCTGGTTTTCTTACCCGTAAAGTAAATACAATAGAGTATGAGGAATGGATACAACATGATAGTGGCCAAATCTGACTTCTATCCTCTTCATAAAGGGAATTGTCCCCATTAGTTAACATCCATATTGTTGTAGCTGTGTGCCACTGAATTGCCCGTGATTCATAGGGAATTCAATGCACAATAACTCTGAACCCTGTCCTACCCTGAGTCTTTATCACTGTCTCTGACACACCTAACCCTGTTACTCCAGTTACTGTGTGAATCTGTTTCATCCAGGGTCTTTTTCTCTTGTGGGGTCCCTCTACTTTCCAACTATAATATCCTCCTCCAAGGACTGCTCCCTTCTGACAACATACCCAAATTATGTATGACAGAGTTTTAGGATCCTTGCCTCCAAGGAACACCCTCTCCAGGAAAAACCTGTTTGTTCCCTTGGCAGTCCATGGAATATTTAACTCTCTTCTCCATACCACAACTCAAAGCCATTGCTTTTTATTCTTTCATTCTTAGTTATTGTCCAGCTCTTTGATGCACAGCAAACAATTGAAAAGACCACAGCCTGGATCAGGAGCACATTAGTCTCTAGACTGATATTGTTGCTCTTTAGCACTTTTAAGTGCTGAAGAGGTCCCTGACAGCAGATCTTCCTAATACAATTCATCTTTTGATTTCCTGACTGCTGGTGCTAAGAGTGTTGATTGTGGAGTCAAGCAAGCTGAAATTGTTAACAATCTCAATCTCCTCTCTATCCATCACGGGTTTTTAAGGTTTTAAAAAAATATTTATTACTTCAATAATTCGAAGTAATATTCTTTAAAGAATATGTTTATTAAGTATTAAATATTTTAATCTTTATATATTTTCATATAAGAATTCCTTACATTATGTTTCATTCATATACATTTTGTTTTATACAATCACATACATTGTTTTCATACAATCATTCATATACATTTTATTTTACATTTTTTTAAAATTGGTTTGCTTACAAAGTTCATACACAATGTGTTTCAATATTCTCCATTTACACTGGGTTTCGTGTATTATGCTTTATAAAATCAATTATCATTGGACTTTGCCCATTCTTGAATATTATATTTGAGAATTTACGTTATGATTGCATACAATTTAATCTTGGGAGCTCCAGTTGTGTGGTCTGTGAATAGTTGTGTTACTAACCTATCTTTTACTAACATCATCTTTTGAGAGTTCAGATCTACTAAGGATGCTATACAAAAAAGATGGAAAAATCTCCTTCTCCATGATTTATGGCTTTGGAAACCCAATGAATGATTCACTATGAGTTGCTTTTCACTTAATGGCATTGAGGGGGTTGAGTTAATATTCTGTAGTTTGGGTTCCCCCCGCCCCAGTTTTACCCTTTTTATTATTTTTTTTATGTTTTCCTCCCTATCATCACCTCCCCAGTTTGATTTTCTCTTAAAAAAAAATTCATCCGGTGTTGCACAATTTCCTCCTCCCTCCCACCCCAGTCCACTTTGCTATCTGTTGTCATGTAAATAATGCCCAATAATATATTCCATTTAAACAGTTCTTTCCCTCATCTGTTCCAATGCAGTGTTCATTATTTATCCCCTCTTTTCTCAGTTTCTCTTGAATCCCCTTGTCAGTCCCACTCTACAACAGTGGCATTATGCAGTATTTGTCCTTTGTGACTGAGATATTTCACTCAGCATAATGTTCTCCAGGGTCATCCATTTTGTGTAATATGAATTCCTTGTTTTTCAGCATTGTGAAGTATTCCACTGTGTGAATGCACCACAGCTTCTCTGTCTATTCATTTATAATATTCTATAGTTTGTTATCCATTCTCCTAAGTTTAGATAGTTACATTTTTATAGGTTTTTGCCTTTTAAAATAATCTTAGAATAAACATCTTTGTTTAAAGTAATTTTTTTTTTTTTTAGTTCACCTGAAAACTCCAACGGCATGAGGTCCAAATCTACCAATTGTTTCATTTCAGGAAGTTAGGCAACTTTCTCTTGTGCATTTTGTGCAATCTAAAGCCTCTGAAAACCAGCTGGAGGATTAACTATGAGTTGACTCTGACTCAATAGTATGTTTCATACACACACACACACACACACACACACACACACACACACACCCTGAGAAAGGATTTAAATAGTTACTGTAGCATGACAAGTTTTAAGAAACTTGAACTCATTTGGAATTTGAGTATTGTGGAGCAAGTGAGAATTTACTCAAAAGTGAATGAGATGGAAGTAATCTATAGATTTAGTCAAAGTAGAAACTGATCAGATACTTCAAAAATTTTTATTACTGTTTTGGTGTCTGTAAATATACCTTATACCCTGCTTTATCACATTACCAATCTTGAATTACTTTGATATATATGAAAAGAGGGTGGTAACATATTTGATGAGTATGAACCATCCATCCATCCATCCATCTAAATATGATCTCCCCAGAAACTACATCTCTCAATATTTCCAGCCTTCTGTAGCTTTATCCACACTGACTAAGACCTAGCCCCATGTAGTAAAATAGACTATATGGCAGAAGTGATGATGCATTGCATGGCTCTGAAAGTAGGCCATGAAGTTGGAAGCTTTTACCTTGGCATCTTGGAGCATACATGCATGAAAACCACAAATGAGAACAACCTTACCGAAATGAACTCAGTCAAACCAAAGAAACATGTTGTTGTTCTGTACTGTATAGTAAGAACTGACCCAAAGTTTCCCCACTGGTGGGTTTTCAAAGGCAGTGAATCACATGAGGAGACTGCTTATCTTTCTCCCATTGAGTAGCTAGTGGTCTTGAACTGCGTGCCTTTGGGATTGCAGTGCAGCTTTTGCTACTAGGCCAACAGAGCTAATAAAACTTATGTTAAAACCTTATAATTGAAGATTAAACCATCTTAATTGAGCTCTACTGTACATAGAGTTTTTAGCTTACTTAATTAAGATGAAAAAAGATTCTCACCACTGGGACGATTGGTAGCACCATGATAGAGGGAGAAGAGATTGAGGTTGTTAACATGTACAGCTTGCTTGGCTCCACAATCAACACTCTTGACACCAGCAGTCAGAAAATCAGATGATGTTTTGCATTGGGAAAATCTCCTGTCAGGGACCTCTCCAGAGTACTGAGAAGCAACAATATTCATATAGAAACTAAGATGAATCTGATCCAGGCCATGTTTTTCACGATTACTTGCTATGCATTAGAGAGCTGGACAATGACTAAGGATGACAGAAGAAGAATTGATGCCTTTGAGTTGTGGTGCTGGAGAAGAGTCTTGGACATACCATGGAATGCCAAGTAAACAAGTCTGTCTTGGAGAGAGTGAAACCAAATTTCTCCTTGGAGGCTAGGATTTTTGGCATGTGGCCAGGAGGGATCAGCCCTTGAAGGAGAACACTGGGCTTGGAAGGGTGGAGAGAGAGTGCAAAAGGGGAAGACCCAGGATGAGATGAATTGATACAGTAACTAGGGCAATGGGGATAAATGTGTCAGAGTCAGTGAGACTGACTCAGAACAGGGTAGGCTGTTGTGCATAGGGTCATTATGAGTCATGGCAACTCGACAACACATAACAACAACAGCAACAACAATTAAATAAGCAGTAATAGAAACTTGGAGCTCCTCGATTAAAACAAACTTGGAAGCAGGAGTGTCATCCATGTCCGAAATAACTTGCCTCCAGAAACCCTATGAGCTTGGAGAAATGAGGAACGTTATACAAGTATTCAGGTCTTTTGTTCATGGTGTCACTATGAGTCATTTTGACTCAATGGCACTTAACAACAACAACAATATAAAACAGGAATCAGGAGATCAGGAGGTGTATTGCACTGGGAAAGTCTACAGTCAGGAACTGCTCTAAATTTTGAGCAGCGGGGATAAAAGCTTGAGGACTAAAATGCACTTGATTAAGATCATAGTCTTTTTAATCACTTTCTATGCATCTGAGAGCTGGACAATGAATAAGGATGACAGAAGAAAAATTAACACTTTTGAGCTGTGGTGTTAGAGAAGAGTGCTGAGCATTCTATGGACTATCAAAAGAACAAACATACCGATTTTGGATAAGGTGCAGCCAGAATTTTCTTGAGAGGCAAGGACAGAGAAGCTTGATCTTGCATACTTTGGGCATGTTGCTAGAAAAGCCTTGGAGAAGGACATCATGCTTGGGAAGATGAGAGGATTGCCAAGGAGAGGAAGATTGTCAACCAGGCAGATTAACAAAGTGGTTGCAACAATGGACATGAGTGTACCAGAGATTGTGAGGTTGACACAGGATAGGGCAGGGTTCAAATCAGTTATTCAGAGGGTCACTTGACTTGATACCTAATAACAACAACAAAAATAGCAAAAAAATATAATAAACTGATATGTTGTTTTTATGTGCTACTGAGTCAGAAGCGACTCCAGTGAGAACCTTCCAGTGAGTGTTCAGAGCTGGTAAATCACACCAGAGATGACTGTCCATCTCTCTCCCACAGAGCACCTAGGGAGTTCCAACCGCCTGACTTTGGGTTGGTAAAGCAACTCCTTACCACTAAACCACCACAATTCCCTGAATTAATATAGAAGGAGTATAAGCTCTTTGGTTTTAAGTATTCATATTCCTTCTTGAAATCATTAGCAAGTAAACATTGGAGCTATTACTGATAGCTTATGTCAAAATAGAGAACTATTTTGACACAGTTGTAGAAGCATTCTGGAAAATTGAAAGAGGTAAATTGGTTTCTGAGAATTCATTGAGTACAAATACACAGGGCAATCATCACCTGTCCTTCAGTTGGAAGTAGTATCCCAGTGTTCTGGACAAGTCAGGAGCCAGTTCCCTTGAACTAGAACTCAAATCCAGCTCTACTTGGGTTTCAGTTTAAAAAAGTTTTGGGAGAGTGTTAATATTGTAATGTACCCCCATTTTTTCTCCTCCCTGTTTGCAACACAAGTCATCTATTGCTCCAATGTAGGCTGTTTATTTTTTTAAAGAGTTTAAGATTTTTACTACATGGACTTAATTATGTAATTACATAATAGCTCTGGTAACAGCTTCCGAGGAACCATTCAAATCTATGGGGTACCTAAAACAGTCTTTAAAGAACATCTAATTGTGTAATTACAATGCCTAATAGACCAGAATAACAGGTAGGAAGACTATCTGTGGAGCCATAAGAGTATCCTTGTGCCCTTAAGGGTATGTAATATCAGTTATGAAAATAACACTACTATTAAGTCATCATGCTACAAACAGCACATTAGGGCAACGAGGATATTAATGCTGAGTAGGAGACTTATTATATGAATAATTTTGCCATAAAAACTTTAATTTTCATAAATATGTAGAAATAAAACACTGCTATCCTCTTAGGGCAAAACCCCTCATGAAATACTGTGATTTTCCCCACAGTAATATTTTAGATATAAGATGACAATGACTTTTGGAAAAAAATTGAAGAAAATAATTTTAACACAAGTCAAGTTCATTTTGAAATCATGAATATTAATTCCCTAGCTGAAAAGAAGCATTTAAAACTGCAAAGACAGCTAATTTAAATTATTATGTTTTTATATTTAAATCTAGCATACTAAGTGTCCTGAATAGCACACAAAATTTAAGGAACAAACTAAAAATATATCAGATTGTTCATGTACCTTAGATAAAGTTTTGAGATTGGCAATATCTTTCTTTATATCTAGATAATATAAGCAACATTAATGCTTCTAAAGCCATGGTCTTTGCAATTATTTGCTATGCATCAGAGAGCTGGACAATGACTAGGGATGATAGAAGGAGAGTTGATACCTTTGAGCTGTGGTGCTGGAGAAGAGTATTGTGTATACCATGGACTGCAAGGAGAATAAACAAGTTCATCCTGGAGAGGGTGAAGGCAGGCTGCTCCTTGGAGGTAAGGATTCTGAAGCTTCATCTGACATACTTTGGGCATGCTACAAGGCGGGATCAGTCATTGGAGAGGAATATCATGCTTGGGAGGGTGAAGGGACAGAACAGGAGAGGAAGACCCTCGATGAGAAGGATTGATTCCATCACAGGGGTAAGTTTGTCAAGGGATAGACCAGGGGTTAGGGCTCTAATATACAGGGTGGCTATGAGTTGCAGGTGACTCGATGGCATATAACCACCACAACAAAGTATTTCATGTAATTAATAAATATCTGTCTTGATTGTTATGTGAACAAGATAATCCTTTTGTATGTTTTTCAAGATAAATTTGAGGAGAAATACCCAGGGAAAAGTATCATGTGACTGTTAATTATCAAATAATTTTTATAACTAATTTCATGCCTAGGATTGTAGTCTTCAATATGAATTGAAGCTCAACATCAAGAAAACAAAGATTCTCACCAATGGGCCAATTGTTAGCTTTATGATGAATGGAAAAGAGATTGAGATTGTTACTAACTTCACCTTGCTTGGATTCATAATCTACTCTTGGCACAAGTAGTCAGGAAATCAAAAGATGAATTGAAAAAAAAAAAAGATGAATTGCATTGGAAAAGTCTGCTGTCAGAGAACCCTCTAGAGTACTAAAGAGTGATGATGTCAGTCTTGAGACTAAGGTGCACCTGATCCAGGCCATCATCTTCACAATTACTTACTATGCATCTGAGAGCTGGACATTAGCTAAGGATACTTGAAGAAGGACTGATGCCTTTGAATTGTGGTGCTGGAGAAGAGTGTCAAACATAGAGTGTACTGCAAGGAGAACAAACAGGTATGTCCTGGAAAGGTAGAAACCACGCTACTTCCTGGATGCAAGGATTTTGAAGCTCTGTCTCATATATTTTGGGTATATGTCCAGGAGGGGCCAGTCCTTAGAGAGAGACATTATGCTTGAAAGGCTGGAGGGACAGCACAGGACAGGAAGACCCAGAATGAGATTAATTGATTAAGCGACTGGGGAAATGTTATTCGGTATGTTGGAGATGATGAGATTGGGTCAGGATAGGGGAAGGATTCAGAAATAATGTACATATGGTCTCTATCACGTAGGTTACTCAATGGACATAACAACAACAGTGATTTAAATATATATGTGTGTGTGTGTATGTGTGTGTGTGTGTGTGTGTGTGTTATTGTTGTTGTTAAGTGACCTTGAGTCGAAGGTGACTCATAGCGACCCTATGAACTAAAGTCCTCAACACTTGTGTGATTTTCATCCTTTCTCTAGGTTCATAGGTTTTCCAGAGGCTAGCTGTTACAGAAGTGGATGCCACTCCTGCTTCCAAGCTTGTTTTAATCGGGGAGCGCCATCACACACTGTCTGCTATGGGTAACCTGTAACGTATTTGACATGTTAGTGTTACAGTGTTCAGCTCCATGGCAACCACAAGTTTCCTCTGTACAGCAAATGGACACACCAGGGCTGTATGACCTAGAAGAATGTTTGAACAAAAACAATAAAAAACAGGCCTGAGGGCCATGGATTAGAGTCTCCCACTTTACCGTGGTAGTATCTCTTTCTCTCCACTAGGTCAACTGACACCTCTCTCCCTCTCACTCGCTCTCTCTGTTGCCAGTTGGCCCAGTGGTGAGAATCTTGGTTTTCTTGATGTTGGGCTTCAATCCATATTGAAAGCTGCAGTCCTTGACCTTTGCAGCAGATGCGTCAAGTCCTCCTCATTTTCAGCAAGTAAGGTTTTGTCATCTGCATAATACAGGTTGTTGATGAGTCTTTCTCTAACCCTGATGCCACATTCTTCCTCATAAAGTCTGTTGTTGTTGTTGTTATGTGCCGTCGAGTCGTTTTCGACTCATAGCAACCCTATGCACAACAGCCCTAAAACCTGCTCTATCCTGTGCCAACCGCACTGCCTCTGACACACCCATCCCGATTACCCCAGTAACTGAATCAATCCATCTCATAGAGGGTCTTCCCCTCCTGCGTTGTCCCTCC
>NW_006399820.1:12655831-12673507 GCF_000299155.1 Elephantulus edwardii | reverse complement strand
GAGAGGTCCCTAACAGCAGACTTTTCCATCGCAATACATCTTTTAATTTCCTGGCTACTGGTGCCAAGAGTGTTGATTGTGGAGCCAAGCATGCTAAATCTGTGAACAATCTCAATCTCTTCACCATCCATTCTGTTGCTGCCAATTGGTCCAGTGGTGAGAATCTTTGTCTTCTTGACATTGAACCTCAATCCATATTGAAGGCTGCAGTCCCTGACCCTCAGCAGCAAGCGCTTCAGGTCCTCCTCAGTTTCAGCAAGCTGGGTTGTGTCATCTGCATAATATAGATTTTTGATAGCTCTTCCACCAATTTTGACCCCACATTTCTCCTCATAGAGCCTAGCCTCCTGGATGATCTGTTCTTCATAGAGGTTAAAAAATTGAAAAACTATGGAGACAAGACAAATCCCTGACACACTCCTCTTCTGATTTTGAACCATGCAGTGTTTCCTTGCTGTGTTCTGATGACTACCTCCTGGTCCAAGTATAGGTCTCTCATGACCATAATCAGGTGTTCTGAGATTCCCATTCTTTTCAAGGTTAGCCACAATTTGTTCTGATTCACATAGTCAAATGTGTTTTGCATAGTCAATGAAACACAGATAGAAATTCTTCTCGTACTCTCAGTTTTCAGCCAAGACTAAGTGTATATTACATCTAGTTTCCCTTTTTTTTTTCAACTACATTTCTTTTGTTTACCTGGAACAATACAAGTGAAGGCAAAATTCTAAATGTATATGCCCTAGACATAGGCTGAGGTTCTATGAGACCACTGGTATGCAGAGAAATAGTTGGCATATGTAAATGGAAGTTCTGAATATTTCACAGACCAACAGTCAAAAAAATCTCAAAAATTTCTCTAAAGCAATTTTATGACACAATTTTGCAAGTGTTAGCCATGACAAATAGTTAAGCAATGCGTGTTTTCATTCACTTGGGAACAGAGTGTTTATATGTCTTTTTATTGCATTGTGTTTGAAAAATAATTATATTTGTTTAAGCTATATAAACTTTCTATCTCGACATATTTTGCTCTTCCCTCTAAAAAAATTTAAAAGCATCCCTCTAAAAAAATTTAATAGCATCTGAAAGTCACAGTGTTGGAATGAGTTCTGCATCTGGAAATAGTCATATGCACAGCTCAACAAATGTGGTTTTATGAAGCCTGGAAATGGTTCTTCAATCAATAATATCATTCCATTTTTCAAGATAGATAACAGATATAAAGTATATTCTATATATGCTACCTTCATGTACAGGAGAGTACTTCATGCCTCTCTTCCCCAAATAAATCTCCCAAAATAGAATTAAAAAGCAACCACAAGCATTGGAAAAATACCCAGATGGGCACTCATCTCTCTGGGCATGTAGCTGATAGCTGGACATTTAAGACAATATTGAACTCAATATTTTGTTGTCAGAATGAGGTATTACATATATGACTAATGACCTTCTTTATCAGCCACAGTCTTGACTTTACGGGCTATCTGCTAGAGGGAACTCTGGTGACTTAGTCATAAAAAGTTGCCCTAAAAACCTAAAGGCATGCAATTCAAATCCACCAACTGCTTTGGGGAGAAAGAAGGTCAACCACCTTCTATGAAATTTACTACCTCAGAAAACCCTCTAGGGCTAGTGATGGGTTGGGTCCAACCAGACAGTAGACAACAACAACAACTAATTTACTATCGACAAAAATTATGGTAGAAGTGACATATGTTACTTTAGTGCAAAGAGGTCTAAACATGTCTCTTTTCTGCTTGCAGACAAAACAAAAAATATTCAGATTCTAAAAGAAGAGGTAAAATGATTTTCATTTGCATGTGACATGATCATCTATATAGGAAATCCTATGCCATTTGTTTTTAAAAACAACTCTTGGAAATATCTGGGTTTGTTAATGTTGCTGGATACTCAGTAAAATATAAAACATCACCAATGTTTTCTCCATTTTGCCTATTTGTCCAATGGTAAAGGTTTTTGTTTTCTTGATTTGGTGATATGATCTGTACTGACAGCTAGTTCTATGATTTTTTACAGTAAGTGCTTAAAATCCTCTTCACTTTTAGCAAGCAAGATTTTGACATCTTCATCTCCCAGATTGTTAACAAGCCTTCCTCCAATCCTAATGCCACATTTTCCACATAGTTCAAATTTTCACATTATTTGCTCAGCATACATATTGTATAGATAGAGTAAAAATATACAACCCCAATACACATCTTTCTAATTTTAAACCATTATGTTTCCTTTTATGATATTTTAGAAACTTCTTTTTGGTCCATGCGAAGGTTCTGTGTAAAGGTATTAGCATGTTTTCTGACATTCTTATTCTTCTCGGTACTCTCCATAATTTATTATGATTAATTGAATGTCTTTGAATCATTAATAAAACACAAAATAAACATATTCCTGGTATTCTCTATTTTCAGCCAAGATTCATGTGATATCAAAAATGAAATTCTTGGTTTCACAGAGGCAATCAAGCTTGATTTTCTGACAGTACATCTGTGAATGTATTGCTCTAGCCATTTTTAAATGATCTTCAATAAAATTTTACTTGAGAGGTGGGTGGTTTTAATCTGCAACCCTCAGGTCTGGTTTAAATTGGGTTTGTGTGGTGTTTTGTTTTGTTTTGTTTTGTTTTCAAGCATTCTTCCAAGTGGTATAGCACTGGTCTATGTGTTGTTGTACAGAGGTAATTCGTGGTTGCTGTGATGCTAAACATTGTGACACTGATGTGCCAAATGTGATAATGGTTACCCATGGTGGACAGTGTTCAGCGGAGCTTCCCAATTAAAACAAGCTTGAAAACAGGAGTGGCATCCACTTCTGAAATGCCTTGCATCTGGAGGTCTTTGGTTCACAGGGTCACTATGAGTTGTCTACGATTTGACAGCTCCTAACAACAACAACAACAACAACATGATACTAATGATATTGTTAGATAATGTCCACATTCTGTTGGATCACCTTATTTTGGAATGGGCACAAACAGGAATTTGATACTGTTGCTGTATAGGTTTTGCTATCAGAAAATATAAAGTTGATTTTGCTGTTGTCTGTTGCTTATATGAAATCTTTTTCTTTTCTGTACAAAGTTTGTGGTTACTTTTCCCATCTCTTTGAATAAAGACAGGAGCTGAATTGGGACTACCCCAGTTACTATCTCAACCTATCTCCTCTAGTGTATTCTTCTCCTGTGCTGTCTCTTTATCCACTCTTACAATCATGATGTCCTTCTCCAAGGTTCAGTCCCTTCTGTCTACATGACCAAAGTATGTGAGACAGAGCTTCAAAATCCTAGCCTCCAAGGAGAAATTTGGCTATCCTTTTGAAGACATACTTATTTGTTTTCTTGATAGTCCACAGTATGTTCAAGACTCTTCTCCAGCACTAAAACTCAAAGGCATCAATTATTCCTCTGTCATCCTTAGTCACTGTCCAGCTCTCTGATGCATAGCAAAGACCATGGCCTGTATCAGATTCATCTTAGTCTCTAGATTAATATTGTTGCTTCTCAGTACTCTAGAAAGGTCCCTGACAGCAGATTTTCCAAGTGCAATTCATTTTTTGATTTCCTGACTGATAGTGCCAAGAATGATGATTGAGGAGCTGAGTAAGCTGTAATCGTTAACAATCTCATTCTCTTCTCTCTCTATTATGGTGCTGCAAATTGGCACAGTGGTGAAAATCTTCATTTTCTTGATATTGAACTTCAATTCAATATTGAAGACTATAGTCCTTGACTTTCTACAGCAAGTGCTTCGGGTCTTCCTCATTTTCAGCAAGCAAGGTTGTGGCATCTGCATAATGTAAATTGTGATTAGTCTTCCACATTTCTCATTGCCACATTTCTCACTTTTCCTCATAAAGCCCAGCCTCCAGAATAATCTGTTCTGTATATAGATTGCAAAGGTGTGGAGACAGGACACATCCCTGACATTCCTTTCCTGCTCTTGAACCATACAGTGTTTCTTTGTCTGTTCTGAGGACTATTTTCTAGTCTGAGTATAGGTGTCACATGAGCACAACCATGTGTTCTGGGATTCCCATTTTCCTCAAGATTAGCCACAATTTGTTGTGATGCACACAGTCAAATGCTTTTGCATAGTCAATGAAATACAGATAGACATTCCTCTGGTACTCTTCGCTTTCTGCCAAGATCCATTGGCGACAATGTCTCTAGTGCCACGACCTCTTTACTGGGAGTTCTCTGTTTATGTACTGTTCCAGTCGTTTTTGGATACTTCAGCAGGATTTTGTTTGTGTGTGATGCTTGTGATATTGTCTGCTGTTTCTACAGCAGGATTTTGTTTGTGTGTCATGTTTGTGATATTGTTCTGCTGTTTCTTTAGGATTTTTTATCACAGGCAAATAGAAATAGTTTTCCTTCCTCTTTGTCAGTTGAATGACATTGGTTTCCTTTTCTTGCCTTATTGCTCTGGTTAGGACATCCAATACAATATTAAAGAGTAGTGGCAAGGATTTTGAACTCCCCTAATCATGCACTTTGGACATTGTTGTCAGAAGGAGCCAGTTCCTGGAGGACAACTTCACTTGCTGAACTGAGGAGGACCTGAAGAATTTGCTATAGAAGGTCAAGAACTGAAGTCTCCAATAGGAATTGAAACTCAACATCAAAAAAATGAAGATTCTCACCATTGGCCAATTGGCAGCACCATGATAGATGGAGAAGAGATTGAGATTGTCACCAATTTCAGCTCGCTCGGATCCACAATCAGCACTCTTGGCAGCAGAAGTCAGGAAATAGATGAATTGCATTAGGAAAACTGCTTGCAGGGACTTCCCCAGAGTGCTGAAGAGCAACAGTGTCAGGCTAGAGACTATAGTGTGCCTGATCCAGGCCATGGTCTTTGCAATTATTTCCTATGCATTTGAGAGCTGGGTAATGACAAAGGATGACAGAAGAAGAATCTATGCCTTTAAGTTGTGGAAAAGAGTATTGACCATATGTTGGCATGCAAAGAGAATAAACAGGTCTTTGCTGGAAAAGGTGAAACCAAGTTGCTCTTTGGAAGCAAAGATTTTGAAGCAGCTCCATCATACCTATTATGGGCAGGTTGCCAGGATAGACAAGACCTTAGAGAAGGACATCATGCTTGGAAGAGTGGACGGACAGCACAGGTGAGTGAGACCCTGGATGAGATAAATTTACATAGTAACTGGGGTAATGTGGGTAAGAGTGTTGGAGACATACTGGCTCAGGATAGGTCAGGTTTCAGACCTATTGGGTCTCTATGAGTCACAAACAACTCAATGGCAGATAACAACAATAACAACAATAGTCTTACTAGGCATGTTGTTGTTGTGTACCATTAAGTTGGAACCATCCTATTACTGATGCACTAGTGGATTTTCAAATGCACTCTTAATTGCATAGGAGATTGCCCACCTTTCTCCTGTGGAGCAGATGCTGGATTTGAATTGCCTTTTGGATGGCAACACAGCTTATTTATCTATTTTATTACCTGCTTAGAAGACCCAATGATGGTTTCCCCCTTGCCTGCCTCTCCCTCTCTTTCTTTCTCTGTTTGTATTGTTTAATTGATTTATTTTCTTATTGAAATTGTGTTCCATTTTCTACATTTTTGAGGGCAATTTTTGTTATTTTAATATCTTCTTAAATTGGACAGTTAGACTTTTGATTTTAAAGTTCTCACGTGTCTACATTAAATACAGAGAGCTTTAGTGGCCTAGTGACCAAGCAGTCGTACTGCCAGACCAAAGGCAAGAGATGCTAATACACCAGTTGTTGTACAGCAACAGTGGTTCTTTAATTTACATCAAATATATAGCTTATACATTTCCTTTCAAGTATTGCTTCTAACACTTTGAGCTATGATGTTTTCATTGTTATTTAATTGTATCTATTTCCAAACTGAATTGAAAAAGTCTGCTGTCAGAGATCTCTCCAAAATACTGAAGAGCAGTGATGTCAGTTTGGAGAGTAAGGTGTACCTGATCCAGGTGATCATCTTTTCAATTACTTGCTGTGTATCAGAGAGCTGGACAATGACTAGGGATGATTCAAGGAGAATCGATGCCTTTGAGCTGTAGTGCTGGAGAAGAGTATTGAATATACCATGGACTGCTAGGAGGGCAAGTTCATCCTAGAGAGGGTGAGACCAGGCTGCTCATTGGAGGAAGGATCCTGAAGTTTCATCTCACATACCTTGGACATGTTTCAAAGCATAACCAGTCCTTGGAGAGGGACATCATGCTTGGGAGGCTGGAGGGACAGTACAGGAGAGGAAGATCCTTAATGAGATGGATAGATTCAGTGACTAGGGTACTGGGGGTAGGTGTGTCAGAGACAATAAGATTTTCACAGGATAGAATAGGGTTTAGGACTGTTGTACATAGGGTTGCTATAAGTCACAGGCAACTCGATGGCATATAACAACAACAATGCTACAGAAGTGTGCGGTTTTTATTCCTTTTTCAGTACTTAGTTATTGTTGTGATTTGGGTAATAATTTACAAAGCAGATTGGTTTGATTATTCCATTCAACTGTTCATACACAATTTGTCTTAAAACATTAATTACAATGTTAATGTTAGGTTCTCTTGAATCAAGTACTACTCATAGCAACCCAATGAGGTCAATGAATAAGAGACCTGAACCTTGCCCTGTCTTGCATCATCCTCACCATATCTGATAAACATGGGCTCATTAGTACCCTTACTGTCTCAATCCACCCTCTTGAGGGTATCTTTTCTTTCACCAATACTCCACCTTTTTCAAACATGACATCCTTTTCCAAGATTTGCCCCCTCCTAACAACATGTTCAAAGTTTGTGAGATGAAGCTTCTCCATCCAAGGAGCATCCTGGTGCACTGTCTCCAAAACATGTTTGTTCTCTTGGTAGTCTAGGGGTTATTAAGTACTGTTCTCCAACACTGCAACTCAAAGACATCTATTCTTTCCTCTGTCATCTTTAGTCATTGCTCAATTTTCAGATTTATAACAAGTATTTAAAAATACCATGTATTAAGTATTTCTTAATCTTTAAACTATTATCATTGCTCCTTAGAGCTCTTAAGAGGCCCTTGACCACTAACTTTCCCAAAACAATGTTGTTGTTTGTTGTTACGTGCCATCGAGTTGCTTGCTATGCATCAGAAAGCAGGACAATGACTAGGGTTGATAAAAAGAGAGTTGATACTTTTGAGTTGTGGTGCTGGAGAAGTCCATATAGCATGGACTAGAACAAACAGGCTCAGCCTAGAGGGTGAAACCAGGCTTCTCCTAGGAGGCAAGAATTCTGAAGCTTCATCTAACCGACTTTGAATGTGTTGGAAGGTGGGACTAGTCCTTGGAGAGGGACATCATGCTTGGAAGGGTGGAGGGACAGTGCAGGAGAGGAAGACTCTTGAGATGGATTGATTCAGTGATCAGGGTAATGGGGGTAGGTGTGTCAGAGACAATAAGATTGGCACAGGATAGAGCAGTTTTCAGGGCTATTGTACATAGGGTCACTATGAGTTACAGGGCAACTTTATGGCACGTAACAATAAGAACAATTTTGAAATGTTATCAGATACAAACATCTTTCTAGGAAAGGTAGTCCCTGCAATAGCGGAAGACCTTCAAAGAGATGGAGTAACATAGTTTCTGTGATAATGGTATAGAGCAGGTTGGATATTGGGAGAGTCATGTAGGATAGGGTAAGGTTCATCTCTGTTGTTCATAAGGTTGGCTGTGTGTTATATTGCACACAGTGCTAGCGAACAACATTATGAACAGTATTTGTCTGACATATTTTCCCTATTACTTTATATTTTCTGTTTGTGTATATAGGTTTATTTCTGCTGATGACAAAGAGCTGGGTAGTGTTCTGTTCTTTAAAAAAAATCTATTGGAACAATTTTAACTTTTACTAATTTTTTAAAAGAATTAGTAGATTTACTGTACAGCTGTCTCCTGGCATAGAACGTAATGAAGTGAGCTGCTGACCTATAAAGACTGAACAGTTTGAGTCCACTCTCATTGGGAAAAAGGTGCACACTCTCCTCTTTTTTTCCCAGTTTATTTTTATGTTATGTTGGTTCACATATAAAATTTATATACATTATATTTAATTTATATGCAGTATGTTTCCCACATTCTCTCATTCACATGTGTTTCATATGATCATTTTTATACATTGTCTTTTATAAAATGTATCTCCCTTGACACTCTCCTCTTGTGATTTCTAACCTCAGAAACCCAACAGAGAGTTACTGTGAGTGGGCATCATCTGCTTGTAGAAATTGAATGAAGTTTATTCTACTTATATTTGTTGCCATTAAGGATTGTTGTTGTTATGTACTGTTGATTAAACTCTGACTCATGGTGACCTTATGTACAATAGCTCTGAACTCTGCTCTGTCCTGAGACATTCTCACTCTCTTACACACCTACCCTCATTACCCCAGTTACTATGTTAGTACACCTCATCTGGGAGGTCTTCCTCTCCTGTGCTATCTCTCCACCCTTCCAAAAACATGATATCCTTCTTCAAAGATTGGTCCCTCCTGGTAGTATGCCCAAAATATGTGAGTTGGAGTCTCAAAATCTTTGCCTCCAAGCAAAGATTATTCATTGACCTCATTGGGTTGCTATGAGTAGTACTTGATTCAAGAGAACCTTTCAGTGACAGACCTATTTGTTATCTTGGTAGTCCATGGTATGTTCAATACTTTTATCCAACATCACAACTCAAATGGATAAATTCTTCTGTCATCTTTGATAATTTCCAACTCTCTTGTGCTTAGCAAGACCTTGGCTTGGATCAGGCACACCGTGGTCTTTAGATGGATATTGTTGCTCTTGCGCACTCTGGAGAAGTGTCTGTCATAAGGAATATGCAAAAGTAATGACTATCATCTTTGTTTTAATTTACACTTTTTTCTTTTTCTTTTACTCCTCTTTTTACTTTTTATTTTTTGTTGATGGAATGTCCCTTCCTCATTGCCATATGCTACTTTAGGAGCAGTGCAATCTACTTCCAATTTTATTGATTACATGGAATTTAAACCATATAATTGTCTTGCCCATCTTTACATGCTTGCAATTTCAATTATTTTCGTTTCAAACTCATTAGTGTTGAATGGATTCCAACTCCTGGCTACTCTACACATCATGGGGTAGAACTGCGCTGTGGGCTTTTCTTGGCTGTAATCTTTTTGGAAGCAGATCACCAGGTCTTTCTTCTGCAGTACAGCCAGGAGGTTTGCACTGCCAACTTTTTGTACAGCATAAAACAGGAATGAACAGTAAAGAGGATGAATGAAAGCAGGGAAACTAGGGGGAGGGTAGGAAGAGTGTTGTTAAAGTGAGGTAATGGTAACTAATGTCATGAAACAAAAGGCTTATTATATAAAGTATAGAATGGAAAAAGAACTTGTTCTGTAAATTAAAAAAAAATAAAAATAAAGAGGGGGAAAGGGTAACAGCTTTGGAACCTGTATGGGGCAACCCTGCTTTGTGATAGAAGGTCACCATAAATCAAAGTGATTCTATGGCAGTGGGTGTGGTTTTGGTTTAATGCATCTTTTTTTTTCCTTCCTGGTTTATAGTTGAAGATATTATTTGGATGATAAAGAGAAGGGAAGGGGAAGGCCAATTTTCTTCCCTATGCAATATCTTGCACATAATTGTGATTCAATAAATGTGATCTGTGATGATTATGAGATTGATGTCTCTTGGCAAATACAGCCTTTAAGCTCCCTAATCCCTTTCCTATGAGCTGCTCTTGGGTCCATTATCTATACCAGTAGCAAACATTTGTGGTAATATTTACTTCAATCTTGTGTCCTAGCTGTTATGGCTCTCTCTGCAGTCTATTAGGGTGATCCTATACTTCTGTACATTTTAATCATCTTTCAATACTGGCTGCATTTATGATGTAAAAGAACAAGTCAGTTGAATTCTGTTAATCCTGTCCCTTATTTCCCTTGATTCCTAGTCATTTTATTATTTCAACAACATACTTCAGGTTGTAATTCAGATGCAATTGCATAATAAAAAAGAATAATATGTGTTTATTTTCTTTTTTTTTTTTTTTGCTAATGTATTCTGGAGGACTTTTCCTGATCTGGTCCAGTAAGACCAATGGCTTTGTAAATTTTCTTTTCATAAGATGACTGCCTTTGTGAAAGAACTGAACCCTGTTCAGTCCTGAGCCATCTTCACACTTCCTTGCACACAGAAACCCATTGCAGCAGTCACCATGGCAGTCCACCTGGTTGAAGGTCTTTCTCTCCTTCACAGACCCTCCACCTTTCCCAGCATCATGTCTCTCTCTGAGGAATAGCCCCTCCTAGCAACATGCCCAAAGCACTTGAGGCACAGCCTTGTCTCCAAAGAATGCTCTGGCTGCACCCTCTCCAAGACATAGCTGTTTGTTCTTTTGTTCATCTATGGGATTTTAGAGGCAATAAATTAGACAGCAGGAGAGTGCCCCTCTTTCACCATACCAATCTACCAAGCAAGCGAGCAATTGCTTTGGAATCAGTTCCAAATCATGGCGACCCCATGGATATCAGAGGAGAACTCTGCTCTACAAGCTTTTATGGCTATAACATTTCATAAGTAGATTACCAAGCCTTTTTTTTTCAAGAGACCTAGAAGAGATTTGAACTACCAGACTTTCAGTTAGTAGTTGAATGCTTAGTTGTTTATGCCAATCAGAAACTTCTTTTAGTCTAAAAACAAAAATCCAAACCCATTGCTTTTCAGTGGATTCAATCTCATAGTGAATCTTGATTGAGATTATGAGGATGTAAATCTTAACAGGAAGAGAGTGTCAATCTTTTTTCCTAACCTGCTGCTGGTAAATTTAAGCCATCAACTCCTCTCTTTGCATCCCAACATGTAATGCACTAAACCATAAGGGATCCTTTCCTTTTGACCAATAAACTGGAAAAAAAAAACCCAAACCTCGTAAATGACACATAGCTTATCCTCCAATGGATTTCCAAGCCTATAAACTGCTCCAGAAAAGATTATCTATCTTTCTTCTAAAGAACTCTTGGTGGATTCAAGCAGCCACAGAGTTACAGCCTTTGGATTAACAATTTACTGTGAAACCAAGTTGATCCTTGGAGACAAGGATTTTGAATCACCATCTCACATATTTTGGGGATGTTGCCAGGAGGGCGCAGTCCTTTGAGAAGGATATCATGGTTGGAAGGGTGGAGGGACAGTGTAGGAGAGGAAGTCCTTAGATGAGATAGATTGACTTAGTAACTGGGGTAATGGGGAAAGTGTGTCAGAGATGAGATGGGCTCAAGATAGGGCAGAGTTCAGAAGTATTGTGCATAGGTCCTCTATGTGTCACTAGCAACTCAACAGCATGTAATAGCAAAAGACTAAATCCTTTTCTGAACTATGCCACCAGAATGTTTCAACTATCATTTTGTTGTTTATCATAGAGTCTGAACTGACTCAGCTGATTTTCAGAGGGAGTAAATCACAGGGGCGGAGATTCCCCTTCTTTGTCCCACAGAGCAGCTGGGTTGGCAGTGCAATTCTTTACCATGAAACCACCAGAGCGCTCTTTAGACTATAGGCATGTAGTATCTTCCAGTTTCTAGCATTCTTTCTATTTTCACTTTTTCATCTCAACATATATGATCCCAGAGTTGTATTCCTAAATGATCTTGTAAAGTTTGTACATGATTCATACTTCTTGGTGCCATTAAGTGATCAATCTAGTCAAACAATAGCTCAAAACAGGTTTTTGGAACACTCAGTCGTGGAGGACTGAGGACCCTTCATTGTCTACAGTCATGTTCAGAGTGGTGACCTTGGCAAGTCAGCTAACCTCCTGAAGTTTCAGTGTCCCCACCTGCTATAAGAACAGGGAATATCAGATAATTTCTAAAGGGCCCTCAGGAGAGAGTGTATTCTTTAAAAATTCCATGATTGGGGGAAAATGTCTCAAACAAAAGCTTTGTGTTTCCCTACTCTCCTCTTCCCTCTCCTGCAGACACCGGATCATTTCTCCTTTTCTTTGGGCCTGATTGTCTCTTCTTGTTTATAGCTGCCACTAATTTGCTCGTTTGCTTGCTGGAAAATAGCTAATTAAAACCCACTTCAGCTAACAAGCTGACTGGGACCATGCAAATGTCACTCTCTGCTGTCTGCTATTTCCGTTTATACTTTACGTTATTAGTGTTGTTTTTCCTCCCTCTGTTACAATGAATTCGAGGATAGATTTCGCGTCCCCCTCACAGGTGCGCACAAGCACAACAGCCAGCGTCCCAGGCAAGTGCTGCTGTTTTACTGCACTTCAGCACTTTGAGTGTTATTACCCCTGACAGCTAATGGTTTCAGACCACATTGCTTGTTAGTGCTAGGTTTTTGAACAGCTTCATCTATCTTTTTGTTTTTTATAGTGACTGGCCACATTTAAGTATATGTGTCTCGGCTATTAGTCCCGTCTGTTCATCGTGTGCATTTCATTTGGTGCTGGGTTCTTTTTTCCTGCTCTCTAAAATTAGTATGTATTGTCATCTCTATACTTCAACACATCGACTTTTGTTATAATTATGCTATCATCATTGTGCTTCCACACATGTGCTAATTTATTGTCGCTAAATTAGACCTAATATTAGCAATTTTGCAGCTGTTCTCTTAGAACATACATGGCCATATATTTGTACATTACTTGGTAGTTATATTTCACAGCATGTATAATGGGGGAGCCAGGCTTTTAAAAGGGAGAACGTGGGAAGATGGGAAAGAGAGGATTAAATAAGAACAAAGTCACCTGAGCATAGAGAAAGGCGTTAGAACACAGAAATGCATTGTTGAAAAAAAAAATAAATGCAGGAGAAAATTTTAGAGTAAATCAAATACTGTGAATGTTGGTACAGGGTTGTGGAGTTCAAAGGGCACACATGGTGGGTATGTTGGTAGTCCTTTCAATTGGTTCCAATTCAGGAAGATCTCAGGTATAACAAACGGAACCTTGCTAGTCCTTGGGAAAAGACAGCATGTTGGAAAGGTAGAGTGTCAGAACGAGCAGACAAGAGAACAAGACACTTGATAAAGTTGATTGACAGTGACTAAAACAATGGCTTGAGCAGGTGGAGATCATGATGATGGCACAAGATTGGACAAGGGTTTGATATGTTGCTCATAAGGTTCTAGGAATTGTAGTCAACTCAAAGAAACCTAACAACATGACTCCATCTTCATAATCATTGACATCCTGGGCACTGGGTCATTTCATCTCATTGAAGGTTTCCTTTGTCTCTGCTAGTTCTCCACACTAAGCATGGTGTCTTCTCCAGTGATTGGTTCCTTCTGGTTACTTACACAAGGTAAACTCTGGCAGAGTTCTGTGACTCATAGGGTTTTCATGAAATAATTTTCTGAAGGAAATCACCAAATTTTCTTTTCATAATCAACTTAAGTTTGGAAGTTCCATTGGAATGAATCCACTATGGGTGATTCCACTGGCATTTGAAATACCAATGGCATTGCTTCCACATCATAACAACACATAGCCAACACAGTCCAACAAACTGACAGATGAGTGGTAGAGAGAGTATGAGACTTGCAAAGAAGCAAGTATTCCCTGAGGGAAAATTTTCTCTGCTATATTCTTCTGTTACTATGAATTTACAACATACTAGAATAGTGGAGCAAAGGATAAAAGAGAAAATTAAAATGGGAGAGGTGTTTTTTGTTTTGGAGGGTTTTTTGAGCTGAAAAGAAAAAGTGAAGAACTATTCCATTAAAACTGATTATCCAGTATTTTTTTTTTATTATCCAGTATTTTTAGGTGCCAAATATTAAAGGCTTAATTTAAAAATTGTTTTGTTGTGGTCATTAACTCTAGCATGGGTCATCATCTCTTCATCTGATTTTGTTCTGGTGGACTTATCCTTAGACATTTGTGGCGAGGTCCAAATGGACATCAACCACAAACTCAGGAGTCTACACTTCTTCTTGCCTTTCAGATGGCTTCACTCAGCCTTAGCCCCACATGGGACAAAGTCAATAAGTTCTCATGAGTTTTTGTTCCTCAAGCTAGCGACCCTTTTTAACTTATCTGTACATCTGTGGATAGTGCTGAAAGAATATGTTAATTCACTGGGAAAGTGTTGATTACTTCAACCTGGATGCAGATGTTCAAGGTTTCCAAATTGAAGAGAGGCTATTTCAGCAAAAGGGCCTGCTTGTTTCCTCAGAATATTGGTTTTACAGAGATGGACAAATCAGAAATCAGCTATCTAAAATGGGGGGTATTAAAACATGAGGCATAAATTAGCTAGCTTACATGCTTTCATGAATTTAGTTATTAGTAAGAGCATTATAAGGGGAACCTCCCCCCCAATAAACATGAACTAAATACAATGTAAATTAAAGATTGTATAAAACACAATGCATGTCCATGAAGCACAGTGTATATGAATGCTTATATTCAAACCAATAAAAGTATGTTAAAAAAATTGTTGTGGATGGGAGAGTGGCCAACAGACATATGAAGAAATGCTCAAAATCACTGACCATAAGAGAGATGAAAATAAAAACCACAATGAGATATCATCTTACCCCAGTAGTGGTGATAAAAACTTTAGTAGGGCAATAAGTAATAAATGTTGGAGAGGATGTGGAGGGGTGGGCACTCTTATACACTGTTGGTGGGATTGTAAAATGGTATAACCACTCTGGAAGACATGTTAGTGTTTCCTCAAAAAGTTGAACATAGAAACTCAATATGACCCAGATATTCCACTACTAGGAATATACCCCAAGAAAATTAGACCTGAGACACAAATGAAGATCTGTACATCAATGTTCATAGCAGTGTTATTCACCATTGCAAGATCATGCAAACTGCTCAGAAGTCCCACCATGACTGAATGGATTGGGGAATTGTGGTAAATTCACACAATGGAATATTATGAAGCACTCATGAACACAATTTTGAAAAATACTTCATAACTTGGGAGAGATTGGTGAACATTACGCTGAGTGAACTAACAAAGTCTCATAGGGACAAATACTACGTAATACCATTATTGTAAAAATATAAAGGTAACTAGTAAAACATGTATGGGAACTCAAGAGGAGGGGATGAGGGTAGGTAGGAGTGAAACCACAAGGAGGGAGGAAGAAAATGGTAAGAATCCAGGCAAAAAGACAGGGTAATTATGGGCAAGGTCCAATGATCATTGATTTTATAAAACTTAATGCTTGAGAATGATTGTATAAAACACAATATGAAGCATAGTGTGAAACGTAATTTATGTGAAATTTGTGAACAAACCAATAAAGAATAAAATTTTAAAAAAGAAACCAGAGGGGTTGACTCTTTGTAATTTTTAGAATAATATTATTAGCACCCAACAATTAATTTAGCCCCAACTTCTAGTGTCCCTAGTACACAACAGAACAAATCACTGTCTGTGCCTGCACCATTCCCATAATGGGAAACATATCAGACCATTGTTATTCATAGATTTCATTGACTAATTATTGGAAATGTATGGCTAGGCTTCTCTTTTTTCTTAAAGTAATGAATAACTTGAAAGTCCTATTCTTGCCATGTTTATATCTGAGGACGAAGTTTAGAGGATAGGGAAAAACCTGCCTGCAGTGGGCATCTATGTGTATGTATGTGATTGATATTGTAATTGTTGAGCTATTTCCAACTCATTGGGACCTCAAGTATCAAACTTTTAAAACTATGTCATTCCAGTTTTAAGTATAATATATGACACGAGATAAATTATCAACAAGACAGATTCTCTTAAGACTTGAACTGCCTGATATGAGTAGTTGGGTATTTTGTAAAACCCCTTGGGTACTTTTTAATGTATTAATGTATTAATGGAGTAAGTTAATGGGACCTTCATTTACTAAAAGAATTCCATGGGGGCTTAGAACTATTCCTGGGAGGGGACTTACTAGGAGAATGTCACCTACCAAATCAATAAATCATGGCTTTTAAAGATAATATTCTGTTTTCCAATGTATTCAAGGATCATGTACAATGCTTTAAAGCAAGGAATAACTGACAGCCAAATCAGATAACTTGACTTGGAGAATATACCTAGATATGTCCCTTTTGCTGGTGGTAATACTATACTTCTCATTAGCACAATCAAATGTTTGGGGATTCCCATTCTTCTTGGAGTCAGTCATAACTTGTTGTGATCCATACAGTCAAATGCCTTTGCATAGTCAATGAAGCACAGATAGACATTCTTCTGGTATTCTCTGCTTTCTGCCAAGATCCATCTTACATTAGCTATAATATGCCTACTACGGTGACCTCTTCTAAATCCAGCCTGCATATCTGGCAGTTCTCAGTTGACATATTGTTTCAAACGTTTTTGGACAATTTTCAGCAGAATCTTGCTTGCATTTGATATCAATGATATTGTTTCGATAATTTCCACACTCTATTGGGTCACCTTTCTTTGGAATGGGAGCAAACATCTATCTCTTCCTGTCAGTTGGCCAGCTGGCTGTCCTCCAGATTTCCTGGCACAGCTTAGTGAGCACATCCAGGGCAGCGTCTGTTTGTAGAAATAAATCAATCGGTGTGCTGACAACTCCTGGAGCCTTGTTTTCTTCCAATTACTTCATAGCAATTTGAACTTCCTTCTTCATCACCATAGGCTCTTGCTCATATGTTATTTCATGAAATTCCTCTGTGTCAGCCAATTCCTTCTGATACAGTGACTCTGTGTACTCCTTCCATCTCCTTTTGATACTTCCTGGATCATTCAACATTCTACCCAAACTATCTTTAAGTATTGCCACCCTTGGCTTGAATTTGTTTTTCAACTCCTTCAGCTTAAGAAACACTGAGTGAGTCCGGCTATTTTGGTTTTCTGACTCCAGCTCTCTGCACATTTCATTACAGCATCTTGCTTTGTTGTCCGAACTGTCTTTTGAAATTTTCTGTTTAGTTCTTTGATTTCTTGATTTCTTCCTTTAGCTTTGGCTTCTCGGAGCTCTAATGCAATACTCAGAGTCTCATCTGACATCCATCTTTGTCTTTTCTTCTTCTTTAGCCTTTGTAATGATCTTTTCCATTCTTCATGGATGATTTTCTTTATATCCTCCCAGAGCTCATTTGGTCTATGCTCATTGGTGCTCAAGGCCTCAAACCTGTTCCTGAGATAGTTTTGAATTTCGAGTGGGACTGACTTATGGTCAAATCTTGGTTCCCATGGACTTGAGTTAATTTTCCTCAACTTCAGCTTGAATTTGCATATGAGTAGTTGATGGTCTGTCCCACAATCAGCACCCGGCCTGGTTTTCACTGCTGATATTGAACTTCTCCAGTGAATCTTTCTGTAATCGATTTGATTCCTATGCATCCTATCAGGTGAAATCCTGTGAATAGCCTGAGTTTATATTTCTTATAAAAGGTATTCGCCATGAATAAATCATTGAATGTGCAGAACTCTATCATTCTATCTCCAGCCTTCTTTCTCTCACTGAGACCATCTTTTCCAGCTACTGATTTCTTCCCTTTTCCCAACTTTTGCATTCCAGTCACCCATTATTATTAATACATATTGATTGCATGTTTGATCAATTTCTGACTGCAAATGGTAAAAATCTTCTATTTCCTCTTCTTTGGCTCTAGTTGTTGGTGCATATATTTGAATGATAGTGGTATTCACTGGACTTC